>NC_092411.1:304765089-305077589 GCF_040894005.1 Engystomops pustulosus
CCAGAGTGCGGCTCATACCTCAGGATGGTGTTGGCAGAAGAGCTTCCCGATGATCCTGACCCCTTAGTAACCCAGCAGTGGCCCCCGATGTGACCTCCTCCCGGAGCGCGGCTCATACCTCAGGATGGTGTTGGCAGAGGAGCTGCCCGAGGATCCTGACCCCTTAGTAACCCAGCAGTGGCCCCCGATGTGACCTCCTCCAGGAGCGCGGCTCATACCTCAGGATGGTGTTGGCAGAAGAGCTTCCCGAGGATTGTGACCCCTAAGTAACCCAGCAGTGGCCCCCCCCATGTGACCACCCCCCGGAGCACGGCTCATACCTCAGGATGGTGTTGGCAGAGGAGCTGCCCGAGGATCCTGACCCCTTAGTAACCCAGCAGTGGCCCCCGATGTGACCTCCTCCAGGAGCGCGGCTCATACCTCAGGATGGTGTTGGCAGAGGAGCTGCCCGAGGATTCTGAGCCCTAAGTAACCCAGCAGTTGCCCCCATGTGACCTCCTCCAGGAGCGCGACTCATACCTCAGAATGGTGTTGGCAGAGGAGCTGCCCGAGGATCCTGACCCCTTAGTAACTCAGCAGTGGCCCCCATGTGACCTCCTCCCGGAGCGCGGCTCATACCTCAGGATGGTGTTGGCAGAGGAGCAGTCCTCATGTGGAATTGAGAATGCGACTTCATGGCCAACATTCAGGTCCATCTCGTCGGCCACGCACAGGGCAAGGCTGAAGGCAGCAGAGATGTAGGGCTGAGAGCAGATGACTGAACCCTCCTGAAACCGCTGGGAGAGGGCGAACTCAGCGCACCACTGCGGCACCTGCAGGGAGCCCAACCATGTTATCACCTATATGTTCGGTACAGGTTTTGGGGTGTCGGATTGGGGTCAGTACAGTTTTTGGGGGGTTAGGTTGGGGTCAGTACAGTTTTGGGGTGTCGGGTTGGGGTCAGTACAGTTTTGGGGTGTCGGGTTGGGGTCAGTACAGGCTTTGGGTTGTGAGGTTGGGGTCAGTACAGCTTTTGGGGGGTTAGGTTGGGGTCAGTACAGGTTTTGGGGTGTGAGGTTGGGGTCACCTGGGTGCTCTTGCCGGCTCCGGGCTCTGCGGACACCAGGACGATGTTACTGTTCTGTAGACTCTCCAGGAATCTGTACTTTGCGCTCCAGATGGACCGGGACCGGCGCCGTGCCAACAGCTGGTAGTAACGTGAGGAGAACGGGAGACCATCAAACGGGTTCTGCTCCAAGTCGTGGGCCTGAGGCTCCGCGGGGTCATCCCAGACACCCCCGTCCTCTCCCCCCTCATCCTCTGGGGTCTCCGCGGGGTCACCCCAGACACCCCCGTCCTCTCCCGCCTCATCCTCTGGGGTCTCCGCGGGGTCATCCCAGACACCCCTGTCCTCTTCCGCCTCATCCTCTGGGGTCTCCGCAGGGTCATCCCAGACACCCCTGTCCTCTCCCGCCTCATCCTCTGGGGGCTCCATACAATCCCAGCGCAGGTTCTGCCTCTGAAAAAAAAAAATATAGAAAAATGTGATTTTCTCCAATATTGGGTTTTGTTGTATTGTTGTTGTTGTATCTAACAACAACAAGGATTCCAACAAGCAACAAGATCATCGTCTGGGAACCAAGGATTCACCTCCAGAGCTGACACTCCTCGTCCCCAAAGACAAAGGATATACAGACATCCTGCACCTGAAAGTCAGAGGCCTGGGGCCTCCGATCGTACGCGCGGCGCTGGGGCCTCCGATCGTACGCGCGGCGCTGGGGCCTCCGATCGTACGCGCGGCGCTGGGGCCTCCGATCGTACGCGCGGCGCTGGGGCCTCCGATCGTACGCGCGGCGCTGGGGCCTCCGATCGTACGCGCGGCGCTGGGGCCTCCGATCGTACGCGCGGCGCTGGGGCCTCCGATCGTACGCGCGGCGCTGGGGCCTCCGATCGTACGCGCGGCGCTGGGGCCTCCGATCGTACGCGCGGCGCTGGGGCCTCCGATCGTACGCGCGGCGCTGGGGCCTCCGATCGTACGCGCGGCGCTGGGGCCTCCGATCGTACGCGCGGCGCTGGGGCCTCCGATCGTACGCGCGGCGCTGGGGCCTCCGATCGTACGCGCGGCGCTGGGGCCTCCGATCGTACGCGCGGCGCTGGGGCCTCCGATCGTACGCGCGGCGCTGGGGCCTCCGATCGTACGCTGTACTGAGCAGTGATGTGTATATATATATATACAGGAGAGGTTATACTGAGCAGTGATGTGTATATATATATACAGGAGAGGTTATACTGAGCAGTGATGTGTATATATATATATACAGGAGAGGTTATACTGAGCAGTGATGTGTATATATATATATACAGGAGGGGTTATACTGAGCAGTGATGTATATATATATATATACAGGAGAGGTTATACTGAGCAGTGATGTGTATATATATATATACAGGAGGGGTTATACTGAGCAGTGATGTGTATATATATATATACAGGAGAGGTTATACTGAGCAGTGATGTGTATATATATATATATAGGAGGGGTTATACTGAGCAGTGATGTGTATATATATATATACAGGAGAGGTTATACTGAGCAGTGATGTGTATATATATATATATACAGGAGGGGTTATACTGAGCAGTGATGTGTATATATATATATATACAGGAGAGGTTATACTGAGCAGTGATGTGTATATATATATATATACAGGAGGGGTTATACTGAGCAGTGATGTGTATATATATATATACAGGAGGGGTTATACTGAGCAGTGATGTGTATATATATATATACAGGAGAGGTTATACTGAGCAGTGATGTGTATATATATATACAGGAGGGGTTATACTGAGCAGTGATGTGTATATATATATATACAGGAGAGGTTATACTGAGCAGTGATGTGTATATATATATATACAGGAGAGGTTATACTGAGCAGTGATGTGTATATATATATACAGGAGAGGTTATACTGAGCAGTGATGTGTATATATATATATACAGGAGAGGTTATACTGAGCAGTGATGTGTATATATATATATACAGGAGGGGTTATACTGAGCAGTGATGTATATATATATATATACAGGAGAGGTTATACTGAGCAGTGATGTGTATATATATATATACAGGAGGGGTTATACTGAGCAGTGATGTGTATATATATATATACAGGAGAGGTTATACTGAGCAGTGATGTGTATATATATATATATAGGAGGGGTTATACTGAGCAGTGATGTGTATATATATATATACAGGAGAGGTTATACTGAGCAGTGATGTGTATATATATATATATACAGGAGGGGTTATACTGAGCAGTGATGTGTATATATATATATACAGGAGAGGTTATACTGAGCAGTGATGTGTATATATATATATATACAGGAGGGGTTATACTGAGCAGTGATGTGTATATATATATATACAGGAGGGGTTATACTGAGCAGTGATGTGTATATATATATATACAGGAGAGGTTATACTGAGCAGTGATGTGTATATATATATATATACAGGAGAGGTTATACTGAGCAGTGATGTGTATATATATATACAGGAGGGGTTATACTGAGCAGTGATGTGTATATATATATATACAGGAGAGGTTATACTGAGCAGTGATGTGTATATATATATATACAGGAGGGGTTATACTGAGCAGTGATGTGTATATATATATATACAGGAGAGGTTATACTGAGCAGTGATGTGTATATATATATATACAGGAGGGGTTATACTGAGCAGTGATGTGTATATATATATATATACAGGAGAGGTTATACTGAGCAGTGATGTGTATATATATATATACAGGAGAGGTTATACTGAGCAGTGATGTGTATATATATATATACAGGAGAGGTTATACTGAGCAGTGATGTGTATATATATATATACAGGAGGGGTTATACTGAGCAGTGATGTGTATATATATATACAGGAGAGGTTATACTGAGCAGTGATGTGTATATATATATACAGGAGGGGTTATACTGAGCAGTGATGTGTATATATATATACAGGAGAGGTTATACTGAGCAGTGATGTGTATATATATATATACAGGAGGGGTTATACTGAGCAGTGATGTGTATATATATATACAGGAGAGGTTATACTGAGCAGTGATGTGTATATATATATACAGGAGAGGTTATACTGAGCAGTGATGTGTATATATATATATACAGGAGAGGTTATACTGAGCAGTGATGTGTATATATATATATACAGGAGGGGTTATACTGAGCAGTGATGTGTATATATATATACAGGAGAGGTTATACTGAGCAGTGATGTGTATATATATATACAGGAGGGGTTATACTGAGCAGTGATGTGTATATATATATATACAGGAGAGGTTATACTGAGCAGTGATGTGTATATATATATATATACAGGAGAGGTTATACTGAGCAGTGATGTGTATATATATATATATACAGGAGAGGTTATACTGAGCAGTGATGTGTATATATATATATACAGGAGAGGTTATACTGAGCAGTGATGTGTATATATATATACAGGAGGGGTTATACTGAGCAGTGATGTGTATATATATATATACAGGAGAGGTTATACTGAGCAGTGATGTGTATATATATATATACAGGAGGGGTTATACTGAGCAGTGATGTGTATATATATATATATATACAGGAGGGGTTATACTGAGCAGTGATGTGTATATATATATATACAGGAGAGGTTATACTGAGCAGTGATGTGTATATATATATATACAGGAGAGGTTATACTGAGCAGTGATGTGTATATATATATATACAGGAGGGGTTATACTGAGCAGTGATGTGTATATATATATACAGGAGAGGTTATACTGAGCAGTGATGTGTATATATATATACAGGAGAGGTTATACTGAGCAGTGATGTGTATATATATATACAGGAGAGGTTATACTGAGCAGTGATGTGTATATATATATATACAGGAGGGGTTATACTGAGCAGTGATGTGTATATATATATACAGGAGAGGTTATACTGAGCAGTGATGTGTATATATATATACAGGAGAGGTTATACTGAGCAGTGATGTGTATATATATATATACAGGAGGGGTTATACTGAGCAGTGATGTGTATATATATATATATATATATACAGGAGAGGTTATACTGAGCAGTGATGTGTATATATATATATACAGGAGGGGTTATACTGAGCAGTGATGTGTATATATATATATATATACAGGAGGGGTTATACTGAGCAGTGATGTGTATATATATATACAGGAGGGGTTATACTGAGCAGTGATGTGTATATATATATACAGGAGAGGTTATACTGAGCAGTGATGTGTATATATATATATACAGGAGGGGTTATACTGAGCAGTGATGTGTATATATATATATATACAGGAGAGGTTATACTGAGCAGTGATGTGTATATATATATATACAGGAGGGGTTATACTGAGCAGTGATGTGTATATATATATATACAGGAGAGGTTATACTGAGCAGTGATGTGTATATATATATATACAGGAGAGGTTATACTGAGCAGTGATGTGTATATATATATATATACAGGAGAGGTTATACTGAGCAGTGATGTGTATATATATATATATACAGGAGAGGTTATACTGAGCAGTGATGTGTATATATATATATACAGGAGAGGTTATACTGAGCAGTGATGTGTATATATATATACAGGAGGGGTTATACTGAGCAGTGATGTGTATATATATATACAGGAGGGGTTATACTGAGCAGTGATGTGTATATATATATACAGGAGAGGTTATACTGAGCAGTGATGTGTATATATATATACAGGAGAGGTTATACTGAGCAGTGATGTGTATATATATATATACAGGAGAGGTTATACTGAGCAGTGATGTGTATATATATATATACAGGAGAGGTTATACTGAGCAGTGATGTGTATATATATATATACAGGAGGGGTTATACTGAGCAGTGATGTGTATATATATATATACAGGAGAGGTTATACTGAGCAGTGATGTGTATATATATATATACAGGAGAGGTTATACTGAGCAGTGATGTGTATATATATATACAGGAGGGGTTATACTGAGCAGTGATGTGTATATATATATATATACAGGAGAGGTTATACTGAGCAGTGATGTGTATATATATATATACAGGAGAGGTTATACTGAGCAGTGATGTGTATATATATATACAGGAGGGGTTATACTGAGCAGTGATGTGTATATATATATATACAGGAGAGGTTATACTGAGCAGTGATGTGTATATATATATATACAGGAGAGGTTATACTGAGCAGTGATGTGTATATATATATACAGGAGAGGTTATACTGAGCAGTGATGTGTATATATATATATATACAGGAGAGGTTATACTGAGCAGTGATGTGTATATATATATATACAGGAGAGGTTATACTGAGCAGTGATGTGTATATATATATACAGGAGGGGTTATACTGAGCAGTGATGTGTATATATATATATACAGGAGAGGTTATACTGAGCAGTGATGTGTATATATATATATACAGGAGGGGTTATACTGAGCAGTGATGTGTATATATATATATACAGGAGAGGTTATACTGAGCAGTGATGTGTATATATATATACAGGAGGGGTTATACTGAGCAGTGATGTGTATATATATATATACAGGAGGGGTTATACTGAGCAGTGATGTGTATATATATATATACAGGAGGGGTTATACTGAGCAGTGATGTGTATATATATATATACAGGAGAGGTTATACTGAGCAGTGATGTGTATATATATATATACAGGAGAGGTTATACTGAGCAGTGATGTGTATATATATATACAGGAGGGGTTATACTGAGCAGTGATGTGTATATATATATATATACAGGAGAGGTTATACTGAGCAGTGATGTGTATATATATATATACAGGAGAGGTTATACTGAGCAGTGATGTGTATATATATATACAGGAGAGGTTATACTGAGCAGTGATGTGTATATATATATATACAGGAGAGGTTATACTGAGCAGTGATGTGTATATATATATATATATACAGGAGAGGTTATACTGAGCAGTGATGTGTATATATATATATATACAGGAGAGGTTATACTGAGCAGTGATGTGTATATATATATACAGGAGGGGTTATACTGAGCAGTGATGTGTATATATATATACAGGAGGGGTTATACTGAGCAGTGATGTGTATATATATATATACAGGAGAGGTTATACTGAGCAGTGATGTGTATATATATATACAGGAGGGGTTATACTGAGCAGTGATGTGTATATATATATATACAGGAGGGGTTATACTGAGCAGTGATGTGTATATATATATACAGGAGGGGTTATACTGAGCAGTGATGTGTATATATATATACAGGAGGGGTTATACTGAGCAGTGATGTGTATATATATATACAGGAGGGGTTATACTGAGCAGTGATGTGTATATATATATATACAGGAGGGGTTATACTGAGCAGTGATGTGTATATATATATATATACAGGAGGGGTTATACTGAGCAGTGATGTGTATATATATATATACAGGAGAGGTTATACTGAGCAGTGATGTGTATATATATATATACAGGAGAGGTTATACTGAGCAGTGATGTGTATATATATATATACAGGAGAGGTTATACTGAGCAGTGATGTGTATATATATATACAGGAGGGGTTATACTGAGCAGTGATGTGTATATATATACAGGAGGGGTTATACTGAGCAGTGATGTGTATATATATATATATACAGGAGGGGTTATACTGAGCAGTGATGTGTATATATATATATATACAGGAGAGGTTATACTGAGCAGTGATGTGTATATATATATACAGGAGAGGTTATACTGAGCAGTGATGTGTATATATATATATACAGGAGGGGTTATACTGAGCAGTGATGTGTATATATATATACAGGAGAGGTTATACTGAGCAGTGATGTGTATATATATATACAGGAGGGGTTATACTGAGCAGTGATGTGTATATATATATATACAGGAGAGGTTATACTGAGCAGTGATGTGTATATATATATACAGGAGAGGTTATACTGAGCAGTGATGTGTATATATATATATATACAGGAGGGGTTATACTGAGCAGTGATGTGTATATATATATATATATACAGGAGAGGTTATACTGAGCAGTGATGTGTATATATATATATACAGGAGAGGTTATACTGAGCAGTGATGTATATATATATATACAGGAGAGGTTATACTGAGCAGTGATGTGTATATATATATACAGGAGGGGTTATACTGAGCAGTGATGTGTATATATATATATATACAGGAGGGGTTATACTGAGCAGTGATGTGTATATATATATATACAGGAGAGGTTATACTGAGCAGTGATGTGTATATATATATATATACAGGAGGGGTTATACTGAGCAGTGATGTGTATATATATATATATACAGGAGAGGTTATACTGAGCAGTGATGTGTATATATATATACAGGAGAGGTTATACTGAGCAGTGATGTGTATATATATATATACAGGAGGGGTTATACTGAGCAGTGATGTGTATATATATATACAGGAGAGGTTATACTGAGCAGTGATGTGTATATATATATATACAGGAGAGGTTATACTGAGCAGTGATGTGTATATATATATACAGGAGGGGTTATACTGAGCAGTGATGTGTATATATATATATATACAGGAGGGGTTATACTGAGCAGTGATGTGTATATATATATATACAGGAGAGGTTATACTGAGCAGTGATGTGTATATATATATATACAGGAGAGGTTATACTGAGCAGTGATGTGTATATATATATATACAGGAGAGGTTATACTGAGCAGTGATGTGTATATATATATATACAGGAGAGGTTATACTGAGCAGTGATGTGTATATATATATACAGGAGAGGTTATACTGAGCAGTGATGTGTATATATATATACAGGAGAGGTTATACTGAGCAGTGATGTGTATATATATATATACAGGAGGGGTTATACTGAGCAGTGATGTGTATATATATATACAGGAGGGGTTATACTGAGCAGTGATGTATATATATATATATACAGGAGGGGTTATACTGAGCAGTGATGTGTATATATATATATACAGGAGGGGTTATACTGAGCAGTGATGTGTATATATATATACAGGAGAGGTTATACTGAGCAGTGATGTGTATATATATATATACAGGAGAGGTTATACTGAGCAGTGATGTGTATATATATATATACAGGAGGGGTTATACTGAGCAGTGATGTGTATATATATATATATATCAGGAGAGGTTATACTGAGCAGTGATGTGTATATATATATATACAGGAGAGGTTATACTGAGCAGTGATGTGTATATATATATATATACAGGAGGGTTATACTGAGCAGTGATGTGTATATATATATACAGGAGGGGTTATACTGAGCAGTGATGTGTATATATATATATACAGGAGGGGTTATACTGAGCAGTGATGTGTATATATATATATACAGGAGGGGTTATACTGAGCAGTGATGTGTATATATATATATACAGGAGGGGTTATACTGAGCAGTGATGTGTATATATATATATATATACAGGAGAGGTTATACTGAGCAGTGATGTGTATATATATATATATACAGGAGAGGTTATACTGAGCAGTGATGTGTATATATATATATATACAGGAGAGGTTATACTGAGCAGTGATGTGTATATATATATATACAGGAGAGGTTATACTGAGCAGTGATGTGTATATATATATACAGGAGGGGTTATACTGAGCAGTGATGTGTATATATATATATACAGGAGGGGTTATACTGAGCAGTGATGTGTATATATATATATACAGGAGAGGTTATACTGAGCAGTGATGTGTATATATATATATACAGGAGAGGTTATACTGAGCAGTGATGTGTATATATATATATATACAGGAGAGGTTATACTGAGCAGTGATGTGTATATATATATATACAGGAGAGGTTATACTGAGCAGTGATGTATATATATATATACAGGAGGGGTTATACTGAGCAGTGATGTGTATATATATATATACAGGAGGGGTTATACTGAGCAGTGATGTGTATATATATATACAGGAGAGGTTATACTGAGCAGTGATGTGTATATATATATACAGGAGGGGTTATACTGAGCAGTGATGTGTATATATATATTACAGGAGAGGTTATACTGAGCAGTGATGTATATATATATATACAGGAGGGGTTATACTGAGCAGTGATGTGTATATATATATACAGGAGAGGTTATACTGAGCAGTGATGTGTATATATATATATACAGGAGGGGTTATACTGAGCAGTGATGTGTATATATATATATACAGGAGGGGTTATACTGAGCAGTGATGTGTATATATATATATACAGGAGGGGTTATACTGAGCAGTGATGTGTATATATATATATACAGGAGAGGTTATACTGAGCAGTGATGTGTATATATATATATACAGGAGAGGTTATACTGAGCAGTGATGTGTATATATATATATACAGGAGAGGTTATACTGAGCAGTGATGTGTATATATATATATACAGGAGAGGTTATACTGAGCAGTGATGTGTATATATATATACAGGAGGGGTTATACTGAGCAGTGATGTGTATATATATATACAGGAGGGGTTATACTGAGCAGTGATGTGTATATATATATATACAGGAGGGGTTATACTGAGCAGTGATGTGTATATATATATATACAGGAGAGGTTATACTGAGCAGTGATGTGTATATATATATATACAGGAGGGGTTATACTGAGCAGTGATGTGTATATATATATACAGGAGGGGTTATACTGAGCAGTGATGTATATATATATATACAGGAGAGGTTATACTGAGCAGTGATGTGTATATATATATATACAGGAGGGGTTATACTGAGCAGTGATGTATATATATATATATACAGGAGAGGTTATACTGAGCAGTGATGTGTATATATATATATACAGGAGGGGTTATACTGAGCAGTGATGTGTATATATATATATACAGGAGGGGTTATACTGAGCAGTGATGTGTATATATATATATATACAGGAGAGGTTATACTGAGCAGTGATGTGTATATATATATATACAGGAGAGGTTATACTGAGCAGTGATGTGTATATATATATATACAGGAGAGGTTATACTGAGCAGTGATGTGTATATATATATACAGGAGGGGTTATACTGAGCAGTGATGTGTATATATATATATACAGGAGAGGTTATACTGAGCAGTGATGTATATATATATATACAGGAGGGGTTATACTGAGCAGTGATGTGTATATATATATATACAGGAGAGGTTATACTGAGCAGTGATGTGTATATATATATACAGGAGGGGTTATACTGAGCAGTGATGTGTATATATATATATACAGGAGGGGTTATACTGAGCAGTGATGTGTATATATATATATACAGGAGGGGTTATACTGAGCAGTGATGTGTATATATATATATACAGGAGAGGTTATACTGAGCAGTGATGTGTATATATATATATACAGGAGGGGTTATACTGAGCAGTGATGTGTATATATATATATACAGGAGAGGTTATACTGAGCAGTGATGTGTATATATATATATACAGGAGAGGTTATACTGAGCAGTGATGTGTATATATATATATACAGGAGAGGTTATACTGAGCAGTGATGTGTATATATATATACAGGAGGGGTTATACTGAGCAGTGATGTGTATATATATATATACAGGAGAGGTTATACTGAGCAGTGATGTGTATATATATATATACAGGAGAGGTTATACTGAGCAGTGATGTGTATATATATATACAGGAGAGGTTATACTGAGCAGTGATGTGTATATATATATATACAGGAGGGGTTATACTGAGCAGTGATGTGTATATATATATATACAGGAGGGGTTATACTGAGCAGTGATGTGTATATATATATACAGGAGGGTTATACTGAGCAGTGATGTGTATATATATATACAGGAGAGGTTATACTGAGCAGTGATGTGTATATATATATATACAGGAGAGGTTATACTGAGCAGTGATGTGTATATATATATACAGGAGAGGTTATACTGAGCAGTGATGTGTATATATATATATATACAGGAGGGGTTATACTGAGCAGTGATGTGTATATATATATACAGGAGGGGTTATACTGAGCAGTGATGTGTATATATATATATACAGGAGAGGTTATACTGAGCAGTGATGTGTATATATATATACAGGAGGGGTTATACTGAGCAGTGATGTGTATATATATATATACAGGAGAGGTTATACTGAGCAGTGATGTGTATATATATATACAGGAGAGGTTATACTGAGCAGTGATGTGTATATATATATACAGGAGAGGTTATACTGAGCAGTGATGTGTATATATATATATACAGGAGAGGTTATACTGAGCAGTGATGTGTATATATATATACAGGAGAGGTTATACTGAGCAGTGATGTGTATATATATATACAGGAGGGGTTATACTGAGCAGTGATGTGTATATATATATACAGGAGGGGTTATACTGAGCAGTGATGTATATATATATATATACAGGAGGGGTTATACTGAGCAGTGATGTATATATATATATATACAGGAGAGGTTATACTGAGCAGTGATGTGTATATATATATATACAGGAGGGGTTATACTGAGCAGTGATGTGTATATATATATATACAGGAGAGGTTATACTGAGCAGTGATGTGTATATATATATATACAGGAGAGGTTATACTGAGCAGTGATGTGTATATATATATATACAGGAGGGGTTATACTGAGCAGTGATGTGTATATATATATATACAGGAGAGGTTATACTGAGCAGTGATGTGTATATATATATATACAGGAGAGGTTATACTGAGCAGTGATGTGTATATATATATATACAGGAGAGGTTATACTGAGCAGTGATGTGTATATATATATATACAGGAGAGGTTATACTGAGCAGTGATGTGTATATATATATATACAGGAGAGGTTATACTGAGCAGTGATGTGTATATATATATATACAGGAGAGGTTATACTGAGCAGTGATGTGTATATATATATATACAGGAGGGGTTATACTGAGCAGTGATGTGTATATATATATATACAGGAGAGGTTATACTGAGCAGTGATGTGTATATATATATATACAGGAGAGGTTATACTGAGCAGTGATGTGTATATATATATATACAGGAGGGGTTATACTGAGCAGTGATGTGTATATATATATATACAGGAGGGGTTATACTGAGCAGTGATGTGTATATATATATACAGGAGAGGTTATACTGAGCAGTGATGTGTATATATATATATACAGGAGAGGTTATACTGAGCAGTGATGTATATATATATATACAGGAGAGGTTATACTGAGCAGTGATGTGTATATATATATATACAGGAGAGGTTATACTGAGCAGTGATGTGTATATATATACAGGAGAGGTTATACTGAGCAGTGATGTGTATATATATATATACAGGAGGGGTTATACTGAGCAGTGATGTATATATATATATACAGGAGAGGTTATACTGAGCAGTGATGTGTATATATATATATATATACAGGAGAGGTTATACTGAGCAGTGATGTGTATATATATATATACAGGAGAGGTTATACTGAGCAGTGATGTGTATATATATATATACAGGAGAGGTTATACTGAGCAGTGATGTGTATATATATATATACAGGAGGGGTTATACTGAGCAGTGATGTGTATATATATATACAGGAGGGGTTATACTGAGCAGTGATGTGTATATATATATATACAGGAGAGGTTATACTGAGCAGTGATGTGTATATATATATATACAGGAGAGGTTATACTGAGCAGTGATGTGTATATATATATACAGGAGAGGTTATACTGAGCAGTGATGTGTATATATATATATACAGGAGGGGTTATACTGAGCAGTGATGTGTATATATATATATACAGGAGGGGTTATACTGAGCAGTGATGTATATATATATATATACAGGAGAGGTTATACTGAGCAGTGATGTGTATATATATATACAGGAGAGGTTATACTGAGCAGTGATGTGTATATATATATATACAGGAGAGGTTATACTGAGCAGTGATGTGTATATATATATATATACAGGAGAGGTTATACTGAGCAGTGATGTGTATATATATATACAGGAGAGGTTATACTGAGCAGTGATGTGTATATATATATACAGGAGAGGTTATACTGAGCAGTGATGTGTATATATATATATATAGGAGAGGTTATACTGAGCAGTGATGTGTATATATATATACAGGAGGGGTTATACTGAGCAGTGATGTGTATATATATATACAGGAGAGGTTATACTGAGCAGTGATGTGTATATATATATATATACAGGAGAGGTTATACTGAGCAGTGATGTGTATATATATGTATATAGGAGATGTTATACTGGGCGGGTATCTCTGGTGTCTCGGGGTCTCACCTCTAGCGATGTAATGGGATTAGACGACGTTTCATGGGTACCGCCCTCTTCTCCAGTCACTTCCGCCCTCTTCCCCAGACACTTCCGCCCTCTTCTCCAGTCACTTCCGCCCTCTTTCCCAGACACTTCCGCCCTCTTCCCCAGACACTTCCGCCCTCTTCTCCAGTCACTTCCGCCCTCTTTCCCAGACACTTCCGCCCTCTTCCCCAGACACTTCCGCCCTGGGCTTTTGCACCGATGACGTTGTTCCGGTGTGATGTACCTGTTCCAGGATTGATCAGCCTGCTCCTGCACTTCCGGTGACTCGGTGGCTCCGCCCCTGTGCCGTTTAACCCCTTCTCAGCCGAAGACATTTGTGCACACGAGGAGTACATGCGGCTCCTCTGATTCTATCCAGCAGAGGGCGATCCCGTATTATATATGGATGTGATGCTGGGATCCCCTGTATTATATATGGATGTGATGCTGGGATCCCCTGTATTATATATGGATGTGATGCTGGGATCCTCTGTATTATATATAGATGTGATGCTGGGATCCCCTGTATTATATATGGATGTGATGCTGGGAGTCCCGTATTATATATGGATGTGATGCTGGGATCCCCTGTATTATATATGGATGTGATGCTGGTTCCCCTGTATTATATATGGATGTGATGCTGGGATCCTCTGCATTATATATGGATGTGATGCTGGGATCCTCTGCATTATATATGGATGTGATGCTGGGATCCCCTGTATTATATATGGATGTGATGCTGGGATCCTCTGTATTATATATGGATGTGATGCTGGGATCCCCTGTATTATATATGGATGTGATGCTGGGATCCCCTGTATTATATATGGATGTGATGCTGGGATCCCCTGTATTATATATGGATGTGATGCTGGGATCCTCTGCATTATATATGGATGTGATGCTGGGAGTCTTGTATTATATATGGATGTGATGCTGGGATCCCCTGTATTATATATAGATGTGATGCTGGGATCCCCTGTATTATATATGGATGTGATGCTGGCATCCCCTGTATTATATATGGATGTGATGCTGGGATCCCCTGTATTATATATGGATGTGATGCTGGGATCCCCTGTAATATATATGGATGTGATGCTGGGATCCCCTGTATTATATATGGATGTGATGCTGGGATCCTCTGCATTATATATGGATGTGATGCTGGGATCCCCTGTATTATATATAGATGTGATGCTGGGATCCCCTGTATTATATATGGATGTGATGCTGGAATCCTCTGTATTATATATGGATGTGATGCTGGGATCCCCTGTATTATATATGGATGTGATGCTGGGATCCCCTGTATTATATATGGATGTGATGCTGGGAGTCCCGTATTATATATGGATGTGATCCTGGGATCCTCTGTATTATATATGGATGTGATGCTGGGATCCTCTGCATTATATATGGATGTGATGCTGGGATCCCCTGTATTATATATAGATGTGATGCTGGGATCCCCTGTATTATATATGGATGTGATGCTGGGATCCCCTGTATTATATATGGATGTGATGCTGGGATCCCCTGTATTATATATAGATGTGATGCTGGGATCCCCTGTATTATATATGGATGTGATGCTGGGATCCCCTGTATTATATATGGATGTGATGCTGGGATCCTCTGTATTATATATGAATGTGATGCTGGGATCCTCTGTATTATATATGGATGTGATCCTGGGATCCTCTGTATTATATATGGATGTGATGCTGGGATCCTCTGTATTATATATGGATGTGATGCTGGGATCCTCTGTATTATATATAGATGTGATGCTGGGATCCTCTGTATTATATATAGATGTGATGCTGGGATCCTCTGTATTATATATGGATGTGATGCTGGGAGTCCCGTATTATATATGGATGTGATGCTGGGATCCTCTGCATTATATATGGATGTGATGCTGGGATCCCCTGTATTATATATGGATGTGATGCATGGAGTCCCGTATTATATATGGATGTGATGCTGGGAGTCCCGTATTATATATGGATGTGATGCTGGGATCCTCTGCATTATATATGGATGTGATGCTGGGATCCCCTGTATTATATATAGATGTGATGCTGGGATCCCCTGTATTATATATGGATGTGATGCTGGGATCCCCTGTATTATATATGGATGTGATGCTGGGAGTCCCGTATTATATATGGATGTGATGCTGGGATCCCCTGTATTATATATGGATGTGATGCTGGGATCCCCTGTATTATATATGGATGTGATGCTGGGATCCCCTGTATTATATATGGATGTGATGCTGGGATCCCCTGTATTATATATGGATGTGATGCTGGGATCCTCTGTATTATATATGGATGTGATGCTGGGATCCTCTGTATTATATATGGATGTGATGCTGGGATCCCCTGTATTATATATGGATGTGATGCTGGGAGTCCCGTATTATATATGGCTGTGATGCTGGGATCCCCTGTATTATATATAGATGTGATGCTGGGATCCCCTGTATTATATAAGGATGTGATGCTGGGATACTCTGTATTATATATGGATGTGATGCTGGGATCCTCTGCATTATATATGGATGTGATGCTCGGAGTCCCGTATTATATATGGATGTGATGCTGGGATCCTCTGCATTATATATGGATGTGATGCTGGGATCCTCTGCATTATATATGGATGTGATGCTGGGATCCCCTGTATTATATATAGATGTGATGCTGGGATCCCCTGTATTATATATGGATGTGATGCTGGCATCCCCTGTATTATATATGGATGTGATGCTGGGATACTCTGTATTATATATGGATGTGATGCTGGGATCCTCTGCATTATATATGGATGTGATGCTGGGAGTCCCGTATTATATATGGATGTGATGCTGGGATCCTCTGCATTATATATGGATGTGATGCTGGGATCCTCTGCATTATATATGGATGTGATGCTGGGATCCCCTGTATTATATATAGATGTGATGCTGGGATCCCCTGTATTATATATGGATGTGATGCTGGCATCCCCTGTATTATATATGGATGTGATGCTGGCATCCCCTGTATTATATATGGATGTGATGCTGGGATCCCCTGTATTATATATGGATGTGATGCTGGGATCCCCTGTAATATATATGGATGTGATGCTGGGATCCCCTGTATTATATATGGATGTGATGCTGGAATCCTCTGTATTATATATGGATGTGATGCTGGGATCCCCTGTATTATATATGGATGTGATGCTGGGATCCCCTGTATTATATATGGATGTGATGCTGGGAGTCCCGTATTATATATGGATGTGATCCTGGGATCCTCTGTATTATATATGGATGTGATGCTGGGATCCTCTGCATTATATATGGATGTGATGCTGGGATCCCCTGTATTATATATAGATGTGATGCTGGGATCCCCTGTATTATATATGGATGTGATGCTGGGATCCCCTGTATTATATATGGATGTGATGCTGGGATCCCCTGTATTATATATAGATGTGATGCTGGGATCCCCTGTATTATATATGGATGTGATGCTGGGATCCCCTGTATTATATATGGATGTGATGCTGGGATCCTCTGTATTATATATGGATGTGATGCTGGGATCCCCTGTATTATATATGGATGTGATCCTGGGATCCTCTGTATTATATATGGATGTGATGCTGGGATCCTCTGTATTATATATGGATGTGATGCTGGGATCCCCTGTATTATATATGGATGTGATGCTGGGATCCCCTGTATTATATATGGATGTGATGCTGGGATCCTCTGTATTATATATGGATGTGATGCTGGGATCCTCTGTATTATATATGGATGTGATGCTGGGATCCTCTGTATTATATATGGATGTGATGCTGGGAGTCCCGTATTATATATGGATGTGATGCTGGGATCCTCTGCATTATATATGGATGTGATGCTGGGATCCCCTGTATTATATATGGATGTGATGCTGGGAGTCCCGTATTATATATGGATGTGATGCTGGGAGTCCCGTATTATATATGGATGTGATGCTGGGATCCTCTGCATTATATATGGATGTGATGCTGGGATCCCCTGTATTATATATAGATGTGATGCTGGGAGTCCCGTATTATATATGGATGTGATGCTGGGATCCCCTGTATTATATATAGATGTGATGCTGGGATCCCCTGTATTATATATGGATGTGATGCTGGGATACTCTGTATTATATATGGATGTGATGCTGGGATCCCCTGTATTATATATGGATGTGATGCTGGGATCCCCTGTATTATATATGGATGTGATGCTGGGATCCCCTGTATTATATATGGATGTGATGCTGGGATCCCCTGTATTATATATGGATGTGATGCTGGGATCCCCTGTATTATATATGGATGTGATGCTGGGATCCCCTGTATTATATATGGATGTGATGCTGGGATACTCTGTATTATATATGGATGTGATGCTGGGATCCCCTGTATTATATATGGATGTGATGCTGGGATCCCCTGTATTATATATAGATGTGATGCTGGGATCCCCTGTATTATATATGGATGTGATGCTGGGATCCCCTGTATTATATATGGATGTGATGCTGGGAGTCCCGTATTATATATGGATGTGATGCTGGGATCCCCTGTATTATATATAGATGTGATGCTGGGATCCCCTGTATTATATATGGATGTGATGCTGGGATCCCCTGTATTATATATAGATGTGATGCTGGGATCCCCTGTATTATATATGGATGTGATGCTGGGATTCCCTGTATTATATATGGATGTGATGCTGGGATCCCCTGTATTATATATGGATGTGATGCTGGGATCCTCTGTATTATATATGGATGTGATGCTGGGATCCTCTGTATTATATATGGATGTGATGCTGCGATCCCCTGTATTATATATGGATGTGATGCTGGGAGTCCCGTATTATATATGGATGTGATGCTGGAATCCTCTGTATTATATATGGATGTGATGCTGGGATCCTCTGTATTATATATGGATGCGATGCTGGGATCCCCTGTATTATATATGGATGTGATCCTGGGATCCTCTGTATTATATATGGATGTGATGCTGGGATCCTCTGTATTATATATGGATGTGATGCTGGAATCCTCTGTATTATACATGGATGTGATGCTGGGATCCTCTGTATTATATATGGATGTGATGCTGGGATCCCCTGTATTATATATGGATGTGATGCTGGGAGTCCTGCATTATATATGGATGTGATGCTGGGATCCTCTGTATTATATATGGATGTGATGCTGGGATACTCTGTATTATATATGGATGTGATGCTGGGATCCTCTGTATTATATATGGATGTGATGCTGGGATCCTCTGTATTATATATGGATGTGATGCTGGGATACTCTGTATTATATATGGATGTGATGCTGGAATCCTCTGTACTATATATGGATGTGATGCTGGGATCCCCTGTATTATATATGGATGTGATGCTGGGATCCCCTGTATTATATATGGATGTGATGCTGGGATCCCCTGTATTATATATGGATGTGATGCTGGGATCCCCTGTATTATATATAGATGTGATGCTGGGATCCCCTGTATTATATATAGATGTGATGCTGGGATCCCCTGTATTATATATAGATGTGATGCTGGGATCCCCTGTATTATATATGGATGTGATGCTGTGATCCCTCTGTATTATATATGGATGTGATGCTGGGATCCCCTGTATTATATATAGATGTGATGCTGGGATCCCCTGTATTATATATGGATGTGATGCTGGGATCCCCTGTATTATATATGGATGTGATGCTGGGATCCCCTGTATTATATATGGATGTGATACTGGGATCCTCTGTATTATATATGGATGTGATGCTGGGATCCTCTGTATTATATATGGATGTGATGCTGGGATCCCCTGTATAATATATGGATGTGATGCTGGGAGTCCCGTATTATATATGGATGTGATGCTGGAATCCTCTGTATTATATATGGATGTGATGCTGGGATCCTCTGTATTATATATGGATGCGATGCTGGGATCCCCTGTATTATATATGGATGTGATCCTGGGATCCTCTGTATTATATATGGATGTGATGCTGGGATCCCCTGTATTATATATGGATGTGATGCTGGGATCCTCTGTGTTATATATGGATGTGATGCTGGAATCCTCTGTATTATATATGGATGTGATGCTGGGATCCTCTGTATTATATATGGATGTGATGCTGGGATCCCCTGTATTATATATGGATGTGATGCTGGGAGTCCTGTATTATATATGGATGTGATGCTGGGATCCTCTGTATTATATATGGATGTGATGCTGGGATACTCTGTATTATATATGGATGTGATGCTGGGATCCTCTGTATTATATATGGATGTGATGCTGGGATCCTCTGTATTATATATGGATGTGATGCTGGGATACTCTGTATTATATATGGATGTGATGCTGGAATCCTCTGTATTATATATGCATGTGATGCTGGGATCCTCTGTATTATATATAGATGTGATGCTGGGATCCCCTGTATTATATATGGATGTGATGCTGGGATCCCCTGTATTATATATGGATGTGATGCTGGGATCCCCTGTATTATATATGGATGTGATGCTGGGATCATCTGTATTATATATAGATGTGATGCTGGGATCCCCTGTATTATATATGGATGTGATGCTGGGATCCCCTGTATTATATATGGATGTGATGCTGGGATCCCCTGTATTATATATGGATGTGATGCTGGGATCCTCTGTATTATATATGGATGTGATGCTGGGATCCCCTGTATTATATATGGATGTGATGCTGGGAGTCCCGTATTATATATGGATGTGATGCTGGAATCCTCTGTATTATATATGGATGTGATGCTGGGATCCCCTGTATTATATATAGATTTGATGCTGGGATCCCCTGTATTATATATGGATGTGATGCTGGGATCCCCTGTATTATATATGGATGTGATGCTGGGATCCTCTGTATTATATATGGATGTGATGCTGGGATCCTCTGTATTATATATGGATGTGATGCTGGGATCCCCTGTATTATATATAGATGTGATGCTGGGATCCCCTGTATTATATATGGATGTGATGCTGGGATCCCCTGTATTATATATGGATGTGGTGCTGGGATCCTCTGTATTATATATGGATGTGATGCTGGGATCCTCTGTATTATATATGGATGTGATGCTGGGATCATCTGTATTATATATAGATGTGATGCTGGGATCCCCTGTATTATATATGGATGTGATGCTGGGAGTCCCGTATTATATATGGATGTGATGCTGGGATCCCCTGTATTATATATAGATGTGATGCTGGGAGTCCCGTATTATATATGGATGTGATGCTGGGATCCCCTGTATTATATATAGATGTGATGCTGGGAGTCCCGTATTATATATGGATGTGATGCTGGGATCCTCTATTATATATGGATGTGATGCTGGGAGTCCCGTATTATATATGGATGTGATGCTGGGATCCTCTGTATTATATATAGATGTGATGCTGGGATCCCCTGTATTATATATGGATGTGATGCTTGGTTCCTCTGTATTATATATGGATGTGATGCTGGGATCCTCTGTATTATATATGGATGTGATGCTGGGATACTCTGTATTATATATGGATGTGATGCTGAGATCCTCTGTATTATATATGGATGTGATGCTGGGATCCTCTGTATTATATATGGATGTGATGCTGGAATCCTTTGTATTATATATGGATGTGATGCTGGGATCCTCTGTATTATATATAGATGTGATGCTGGGATCCCCTGTATTATATATGGATGTGATGCTGGGATCCCCTGTATTATATATGGATGTGATGCTGGGATCCCCTGTATTATATATAGATGTGATGCTGGGATCCCCTGTATTATATATGGATGTGATGCTGGGATCCCCTGTATTATATATGGATGTGATGCTGGGATCCTCTGTATTATATATGGATGTGATGCTGGAATCCTTTGTATTATATATGGATGTGATGCTGGGATCCCCTGTATTATATATGGATGTGATGCTGGGATCCCCTGTATTATATATGGATGTGATGCTGGGATCCCCTGTATTATATATGGATGTGATGCTGGGATCCCCTGTATTATATATGGATGTGATGCTGGGATCCTCTGTATTATATATGGATGTGATGCTGGGAGTCCCGTATTATATATGGATGTGATGCTGGCATCCCCTGTATTATATATGGATGTGATGCTGGCATCCCCTGTATTATATATGGATGTGATGCTGGCATCCCCTGTATTATATATGGATGTGATGCTGGCATCCCCTGTATTATATATGGATGTGATGCTGGGATCCCCTGTATTATATATGGATGTGATGCTGGGAGTCCCGTATTATATATGGATGTGATGCTGGGATCCCCTGTATTATATATGGATGTGATGCTGGCATCCCCTGTATTATATATGGATGTGATGCTGGAATCCTTTGTATTATATATGGATGTGATGCTGGGATCCCCTGTATTATATATGGATGTGATGCTGGGATCCCCTGTATTATATATGGATGTGATGCTGGGATCCCCTGTATTATATATGGATGTGATGCTGGGATCCCCTGTATTATATATGGATGTGATGCTGGGATCCCCTGTATTATATATGGATGTGATGCTGGGATCCCCTGTATTATATATGGATGTGATGCTGGGATCCTCTGTATTATATATGGATGTGATGCTGGGAGTCCCGTATTATATATGGATGTGATGCTGGCATCCCCTGTATTATATATGGATGTGATGCTGGCATCCCCTGTATTATATATGGATGTGATGCTGGCATCCCCTGTATTATATATGGATGTGATGCTGGCATCCCCTGTATTATATATGGATGTGATGCTGGGATCCCCTGTATTATATATGGATGTGATGCTGGGAGTCCCGTATTATATATGGATGTGATGCTGGAATCCTCTGTATTATATATGGATGTGATGCTGGGAGTCCCGTATTATATATGGATGTGATGCTGGAATCCTCTGTATTATATATGGATGTGATGCTGGGATCCTCTGTATTATATATGGATGTGATGCTGGGATCCTCTGTATTATATATGGATGTGATGCTGGAATCCTCTGTATTATATATGGATGTGATGCTGGGATCCTCTGTATTATATATGGATGTGATGCTGGGATCCCCTGTATTATATATGGATGTGAATCTGGGAGTCCCCTGTATTATATATGGATGTGATGCTGGGATCCCCTGTATTATATATGGATGTGATGCTGGGATCCCCTGTATTATATATGGATGTGATGCTGGGATAATCTGTATTATATATGGATGTGATGCTGGAATCCTCTGTATTGTATATGGATGTGATGCTGGGATCCCCTGTATTATATATGGATGTGATGCTGGGATAATCTGTATTATATATAGATGTGATGCTGGGAGTCCCCTGTATTATATATGGATGTGATCCTGGGATCCTCTGTATTATATATGGATGTGATGCTGGGAGTCCCCTGTATTATATATGGATGTGATCCTGGGATCCTCTGTATTATATATGGATGTGATGCTGGGATCCTCTGTATTATATATGGATGTGATGCTGGGAGTCCCGTATTATATATGGATGTGATGCTGGGATCCTTTGTATTATATATGGATGTGATGCTGGGATCCCCTGTATTATATATGGATGTGATGCTGGGAGTCCTGTATTATATATGGATGTAATGCTGGGATCCTCTGCATTATATATGGATGTGATGCTGGGATCCCCTGTATTATATATGGATGTGATGCTGGGATCCTCTGTATTATATATAGATGTGATGCTGGGATCCTCTGTATTATATATGGATGTGATGCTGGGATCCTCTGTATTATATATGGATGTGATGCTGGGATCCTCTGTATTATATATGGATGTGATGCTGGGATTCCCTGTATTATATATGGATGTGATGCTGGGAGTCCTGTATTATATATGGAAGTGATGCTGGGATCCCCTGTATTATATATGGATGTGATGCTGGAATCCTCTGTATTATATATGGATGTGATGCTGGGATCCTCTGTATTATATATGGATGTGACGCTGGGATCCTCTGTATTATATATGGATGTGATGCTGGGATCCCCTGTATTATATATGGATGTGATGCTGGGAGTCCTGTATTATATATGGAAGTGATGCTGGGATCCCCTGTATTATATATGGATGTGATGCTGGAATCCTCTGTATTATATATGGATGTGATGCTGGGATCCCCTGTATTATATATGGATGTGATGCTGGGATCCCCTGTATTATATATGGATGTGATGCTGGGAGTCCCCTGTATTATATATGGATGTGATGCTGGGATCCTCTGTATTATATATGGATGTGATCCTGGGATCTTCTGTATTATATATGGATGTGATCCTGGGATCTTCTGTATTATATATGGATGTGATGCTGGGATCCCCTGTATTATATATGGATGTGATGCTGGGAGTCTTGTATTATATATGGAAGTGATGCTGGGATCCCCTGTATTATATATGGATGTGATGCTGGAATCCTCTGTATTATATATGGATGTGATGCTGGGATCCCCTGTATTATATATGGATGTGATGCTGGGATCCCCTGTATTATATATGGATGTGATGCTGGAATCCACTGTATTATATATGGATGTGATGCTGGGATCCCCTGTATTATATATGGATGTGATGCTGGGATCCCCTGTATTATATATGGATGTGATGCTGGAATCCACTGTATTATATATGGATGTGATGCTGGGATCCCCTGTATTATATATGGATGTGATGCTGGGATCCTCTGTATTATATATGGATGTGATGCTGGGATCCTCTGTTTTATATATGGCTGTGATCCTGGGATCCTCTGTATTATATATGGATGTGATCCTGGGAGTCCCGTGTTATATATGGATGTGATGCTGGGAGTCCCGTATTATATATGGATGTGATCCTGGGATCCTCTGTATTATATATGGATGTGATGCTGGAATCCTCTGTATTATATATGGATGTGATGCTGGGATCCCCTGTATTATATATAGATGTGATGCTGGGATCCCCTGTATTATATATAGATGTGATGCTGGGATCCCCTGTATTATATATAGATGTGATGCTGGGATCCCCTGTATTATATATGGATGTGATGCTGGGATCCTCTGTAATATATATGGATGTGATGCTGGGATCCCCTGTAATATATATGGATGTGATGCTGGGATCCCCTGTATTATATATGGATGTGATGCTGGGATCCCCTGTATTATATATGGATGTGATGCTGGGATCCACTGTATTATATATGGAGGTGATGCTGGGATCCCCTGTATTATATGTGGATGTGATTCTGGGAGTCCCTTATTATATGTGGATGTGATGCTGGGATCCCCTGTATTATATATGGAGGTGATGCTGGGATCCCCTGTATTATATGTGGATGTGATTCTGGGAGTCCCTTATTATATATGGATGTGATGCTGGGAGTCCCGTATTATATATGGATGTGATGCTGGGAGTCCCCTTTATTATATATGGATGTGATGCTGGGATCCCCTGTATTATATATGGAGGTGATGCTGGGATCCCCTGTATTATATGTGGATGTGATTCTGGGAGTCCCTTATTATATATGGATGTGATGCTGGGAGTCCCGTATTATATATGGATGTGATGCTGGGAGTCCCCTTTATTATATATGGATGTGATGCTGGGATCCCCTGTATTATATATGGATGTGATGCTGGGAGTCCTGTATTAATATGGATGTGATGCTGGGATCCCCTGTTTTATATATGGATGTGATGCTGGGATCCCCTGTATTATATATGGATGTGATGCTGGGATCCCCTGTATTATATATGGAGGTGATGCTGGGATCCCCTGTATTATATGTGGATGTGATTCTGGGAGTCCCGTATTATATGTGGATGTGATGCTGGGAGTCCCGTATTATATATGGATGTGATGCTGGGAGTCCCCTTTATTATATATGGATGTGATGCTGGGATCCCCTTTATTATATATGGATGTGATGCTGGGATCCCCTGTTTTATATATGGATGTGATGCTGGGATCCTCTGTATTATATATGGAGGTGAGCCCGGGATCCCCTCTTTTACATATTAATGTGACGGTCACTACCAGCTATGCAGTAGTTTTTGTGAAGTGCCTGTAGGTTCTTGCTGCCATAATTGGTTTGAGGGCTACGACTTTGTACCTTAGGTGCTTTATGGTTCCTTGTCCTCGGGCCGCTCCATTAGTCCTCATTTCATTTACCTGTGTCCTACAACATGTGTGTGAAAGTAAGTGCCCCCCCTGCTGCATCCAAGTGTGACCAACTCTATAACAGCAGAAGGTCTGCCCATTGCTGGTCCGGAGCGTCAGACGAGTGTGACCACAATGTCTGGGGGAGACGACAATCTGCAGACAATCCATCATTGTGGAGGAGGAGGAGGACATGCCGGAGCGGCCGGTGCTCTTCCCCTCAGGCTCAGGATGGACTCAGGTGCTGGGAGGAGGTGACTGGACCTGGTTCTGCCATGTCTGGTACCGCTGGGCCCAGAGTGTTGTGCGCAGGAAGTAAGAGGCGGAGTCATCAGGATGCATTTTATTATAATTACTAATCACACGTTTAGCGCTTATTGTTATTGTTTCTCCAGGTTTTGGGGTGCGCGGCTCATGTACTGGGGGTCCATACATCAGGGGGGCAGAGGTTATCTGAGGTCACTGCTCTGCGTTAACCTGTGGAGGACACAGTATACAGGACATTACTAGGAGACACAGGTCACCGTATACACAGGCATCTGATGTGGAGAATACAGACCCTGTACACACACACACACACACACACACACACATATATATACACATAGGGGGACATGCAAGTGTCTGACAGCAGAATTATTCTAATTACCCATGGCAACCAATCACAGCTCGGCTTTCATCTTCTCTCAGCTGTATATAAAATTAAAGCTGAGCTCTGATTGGTTACCATGAAAAACCTGAAAAGTTCTGCTCCCAGACATTTCTGATAAATCCCCCACATAGACTCTAGTCGCTGTATACAGTACAGACTCCACCCCTGAGGAACCTATAGAGGCAGGGTCTGATTACTATACATCCTGTGTCTAATAACAGTACAGACTCCTCCCCTGAGGAACCTATAGAGGCAGGCTCTGATCTCTGTATACATCCTGTGTCTAATAACAGTACAGACTCCTCCCCTGAGGAACCTATAGAGGCAGGCTCTGATCTCTGTATACATCCTGTGTCTAATAACAGTACAGATTCCGCTCCTGAGGAATTACAGTGCAGACTCCTCCCCTGAGGAACTTATAGAGGCAGGTTCTGATCGCTATACATCCTGTGTCTAATAACAGTACAGACTCCGCCCCTGAGGAACTTATAGAGGCAGGCTCTGATCACTGTACATCCTGTGTATAATACAGACTCCTCCCCTGAGGAACTTATAGAGGCAGGCTCTGATCACTGTATACGTCCTTTGTCTACTAACAGTACAGCCTCCTCCCCTGAGGATCTTGTAGAGGCAGGTTCTGATCACTATACATCCTGTGTATAATAACAGTACAGACTCAGCCCCTGAGGATCCTATAGAGGCAGGCTCTGATCACTGTATACATCCTGTGTATAATACAGACTCCTCCCCTGAGGAACTTATACAGTGATCAGAGCCTGCCTCTATATGTCCTTTGTCTACTAACAGTGCAGACTCCTCCCCTGAGGATCTTATAGAGGCAGGGTCTGATTACTATACATCCTGTGTATAATAACAGTACAGACTCCGCCCCTGAGGATCTTATAGAGGCAGGCTCTGACCACTGTACATCCTGTGTCTAATAACAGTACAGACTCCTCTCCTGAGGATCTTATAGAGGCAGGGTCTGATCACTGTATACATCCTGTGTATAATAACAGTACAGACTCCTCCCCTGAGGATCTTATAGAGGCAGGGTCTGATCACTGTATACATCCTGTGTATAATAACAGTACAGACTCCTCCCCTGAGGATCTTATTGAGGCAGGGTCTGATCACTGTATACATCCTGTGTATAATAACAGTACAGACTCCTCCCCTGAGGATCTTATAGAGGCAGGGTCTGATCACTGTATACATCCTGTGTATAATAACAGTACAGACTCCTCCCCTGAGGATCTTAGAGGCAGGGTCTGATCACTGTATACATCCTGTGTATAATAACAGTACAGACTCCTCCCCTGAGGATCTTATAGAGGCAGGGTCTGATCACTGTATACATCCTGTGTATAATAACAGTACAGACTCCTCCCCTGAGGATCTTATAGAGGCAGGGTCTGATCACTGTATACATCCTGTGTATAATAACAGTACAGACTCCTCCCCTGAGGATCTTATAGAGGCAGGGTCTGATCACTGTATACATCCTGTGTATAATAACAGTACAGACTCCTCCCCTGAGGATCTTATAGAGGCAGGGTCTGATCACTGTATACATCCTGTGTATAATAACAGTACAGACTCCTCCCCTGAGGATCTTAGAGGCAGGGTCTGATCACTGTATACATCCTGTGTATAATAACAGTACAGACTCCTCCCCTGAGGATCTTATAGAGGCAGGTTCTGATCAATATACATCCTGTGTATAATACAGACTCCTCCCCTGAGGATCTTATAGAGGCAGGGTCTGATTACTATACATCCTGTATCTAATTAAAATACAGACTTCTCCCCTGAGGTTCTTATAGAGGCAGGCTCTGATCACTATATAAATCCTGTGTCTAATAACAGTACAGACTCCACCCCTGAGGAACTTATAGAGGCAGGGTCTGATCACTGTATACGTCCTGTGTCTACTAACAGTACAGCCTCCTCCCTTGAGGTTCTTATAGAGGCAGGCTCTGATCACTGTACATCCTGTGTATAATAGTACAGACTCCTCCCCTGAGGATCTTATAGAGGCCGGCTCTGATCACTGTATACATCCTGTGTATAATAACAGTACAGACTCTTCCCCTGAGGTTCTTATAGAGGCAGATTCTGATCACTATACATCCTGTGTCTAATAACAGTACAGACTCCTCCCCTGAGGATCTTATAGAGGCAGGTTCTGATCACTATACATCCTGTGTCTACTAACAGTACAGCCTCCTCCCTTGAGGATCTTATAGAGGCAGGCTCTGATCACTGTACATCCTGTGTATAATAGTACAGACTCCTCCCCTGAGGATCTTATAAAGGCAGGTTCTGATCACTATACATCCTGTGTATAATAGTACAGACTCCTCCCCTGAGGATCTTATAGAGGCAGGTTCTGATCACTATACATCCTGTGTATAATAACAGTACAGACTCTTCCCCTGAGGATCTTATAAAGGCAGGTTCTGATCACTATACATCCTGTGTATAATAGTACAGACTCCTCCCCTGAGGATCTTATAGAGGCAGGCTCTGATCACTGTATACATCCTGTGTATAATAACAGTACAGACTCAGCCCCTGAGGATCTTATAGAGGCAGGCTCTGATCACTATACATCCTGTGCTTAATAGTACAGGCTTTACACCTGGGGCTCTAGGAACATTGCAGACTCCTGTGTCTGATAATCACAGTCTCTTCCCCTGAAGACCTCATAAAGTTGCTCTTTGATCGAAGGATTTATATTTTGGGTACAATTCTAAAGCCTCATAGACTGATCATCATCTAGGAAACTGACTCCTTCTACCTCACACTCTGATCACAATACAGACTCCACCCCCGAGGACCTCATAGTGTCCGTTTCTCATCGCCCTATAGACACTGGGGCACATTGTATTGTGCAGGGGGCCCCGGGTTCAGGATTTCTGAGCACTTGAATGAATCTCCCCTCACTGCTCCGACAGAGGGCACCAACTTTTTTTTTGGTGCACCTTTAACATGAGGCGTGAGACAGAATTCTGTTGTACACTTTATAAATACCTGTACAAGCAGTTTACACTGAAAAGAACCTGCAAAGTCCCACAGAAAGCTGAACGAGGAGCGAAGAGGGGGCAGCGCGGGACAACCCCTTTAATAAATGTGTCCTCATTGATGAGTTAGGAGTTAATACTCACAGGAAGGCAGCACATCCGGGGGAGAATCTGGGAAAACAAATGAAAACATGTGATGTCATTGGTTTTATTGTGATGTCATAGGTTACACCCTTAGGGTGGTGACACACGTGGCGTTTTTAGGTCGTTTTTAGTAGTGCGTTTTCAGATCGGGAAAAGACACATGCGTTAAAAAACAGCCTAAAAACGCCACATGTGTCACCACCCTAAGGGTGAGGCCACACGTGGCGGTTTGAAACCGTTTTTGGTCCCTTTTTTAAGCAGTCCGTTAAAAAAACGCATGTGTTAAAAAAAACATGTTTTTTAAAAAGGCATGTGTTTTTCGAAAACGCATTCGTTTTTGTCCATTTTTTATTGCGCAAATTCGGAAAACCTGTCAAAGACGGCTGCGTTTTTTAACGGATTGCTTAAAAAAAAATCACCCTTAGCCCTGGGCAGCCTCTTACATTAGAGCGAGTCCCTCACCTGGTGATTCGGAGCCCCGGACACTGATCCTGGAAAACCTTGTTAACCACTTGACCATCAGGGATGCAGGAAACTCACTGCTAATGGACATTCCCTGATACTTACCCTGATGTTATCCCTACGCTGGACCCTCGCCTGATGCTGGACCCTCAGTCGACACTGGAAGCACTCACCTGAAGCCGGACCCTCACCTGATGCTGGACCCTCGTGGACCCTAACCTGATGCCGGACCCTCACCTGATGCTGGAAGCCCTCACCTGATGCTGGACCCTCGTGGACCCTCACCTGATGCCGGACCCTCACCTGATGCTGGACCCTCGTGGACCCTCACCTGATGCCGGACCCTCACCTGATGCTGGAAGCCCTCACCTGATGCTGGACCCTCGTGGACCCTCACCTGAAGCCGGACCCTCACCTGATGCTGGACCCTCGTGGACCCTCACCTGATGCTGGACCCTCGTGGACCCTCACCTGATGCCGGACCCTCACCTGAAGCCGGACCCTCACCTGATGCTGGACCCTCGTGGACCCTCACCTGATGCCGGACCCTCACCTGATGCTGGACCCTCGTGGAACCTCACCTGATGCCGGACCCTCACCTGATGCTGGACCCTCGTGGACCCTCACCTGATGCCGGACCCTCACCTGATGCCGGACCCTCACCTGATGCTGGACCCTCGTGGACCCTCACCTGATGCCGGACCCTCACCTGATGCTGGACCCTCGTGGACCCTCACCTGATGCCGGACCCTCACCTGATGCTGGACCCTCGTGGACCCTCACCTGATGCCGGACCCTCACCTGATGCTGGACCCTCGTGGACCCTCACCTGATGCCGGACCCTCACCTGATGCCGGACCCTCGTGGACCCTCACCTGATGCCGGACCCTCACCTGATGCTGGACCCTCACCTGAAGCCAGACCCTCACCTGATGCCGGACCCTCGTGGACCCTCACCTGATGCCGGACCCTCACCTGATGCCGGACCCTCACCTGATGCTGGACCCTCGCCTGATGCTGGACCCTCACCTGAAGCCAGACCCTCACCTGATGCCAGACCCTCGTGGACCCTCACCTGATGCTGGACCCTCACCTAATGCCGGACCCTCACCTGATGCCGGACCCTTGCAGCTTCTTTGTGGGAAGCCAGACGTGACGCCGGGGGAATATTTGATGATCTGCGGCAGTGGGATGGACAATAGACTTTTCAGATAACAGGTGTTTCTGTAGAGGAAATAAACATAAATGGGACGTGATCAGCAGAGAAGAAGAGACCATCATCTACTGCAAAACATAATACAGCGCCAATTATAATGGATTATCCCTGGGAAGGAAAACGTGACGTTTAGGACCCCTGAAGGGGACACAAGGTCAATTAGGTCATCTTTTTATAGACACTCCCAGAACGCAGGAAGTGATTAGAGTCACCGGCACGACCTCCGGATGTGACACAACAATTAATCACAACCCCAAGGAGCTGCCACCAGTTCTCCTGTAATATAAGCCCGGGCCGTAACGGGATCATATAGGGTGAGGAACCAACCCGGTAATAGCTTCCCTCGCTTCGTGTTGCTGTGTATAACACGTGAGGCTCGGCTTCCCTCGCTTCGTGTGGCTGTGTATAACACGTGAGGCTCGGCTTCCCTCGTTTCCTGTCGCTGTGTATAACACGTGAGGCTCGGCTTCCCTCGTTTCCTGTCGCTGTGTATAACACGTGAGGCTCGGCTTCCCTCGTTTCCTGTCGCTGTGTATAACACGTGAGGCTCGGCTTCCCTCGCTTCCTGTCGCTGTGTATAACACGTGAGGCTCGGCTTCCCTCGCTTCGTGTGGCTGTGTATAACACGTGAGGCTCGGCTTCCCTCGCTTCGTGTGGCTGTGTATAACACGTGAGGCTCGGCTTCCCTCGCTTCGTGTGGCTGTGTATAACACGTGAGGCTCGGCTTCCCTCGCTTCGTGTGGCTGTGTATAACACGTGAGGCTCGGCTTCCCTCGCTTCGTGTGGCTGTGTATAACACGTGAGGCTCGGCTTCCCTCGCTTCGTGTGGCTGTGTATAACACGTGAGGCTCGGCTTCCCTCGTTTCCTGTCGCTGTGTATAACACGTGAGGCTCGGCTTCCCTCGTTTCCTGTCGCTGTGTATAACACGTGAGGCTCGGCTTCCCTCGCTTCGTGTGGCTGTGTATAACACGTGAGGCTCGGCTTCCCTCGCTTCGTGTGGCTGTGTATAACACGTGAGGCTCGGCTTCCCTCGCTTCGTGTGGCTGTGTATAACACGTGAGGCTCGGCTTCCCTCGCTTCGTGTGGCTGTGTATAACACGTGAGGCTCGGCTTCCCTCGCTTCGTGTGGCTGTGTATAACACGTGAGGCTCGGCTTCCCTCGCTTCGTGTGGCTGTGTATAACACGTGAGGCTCGGCTTCCCTCGCTTCGTGTGGCTGTGTATAACACGTGAGGCTCGGCTTCCCTCGCTTCGTGTGGCTGTGTATAACACGTGAGGCTCGGCTTCCCTCGCTTCGTGTGGCTGTGTATAACACGTGAGGCTCGGCTTCCCTCGCTTCGTGTGGCTGTGTATAACACGTGAGGCTCGGCTTCCCTCGCTTCCTGTCGCTGTGTATAACACGTGAGGCTCGGCTTCCCTCGCTTCGTGTGGCTGTGTATAACACGTGAGGCTCGGCTTCCCTCGCTTCGTGTGGCTGTGTATAACACGTGAGGCTCGGCTTCCCTCGCTTCGTGTGGCTGTGTATAACACGTGAGGCTCGGCTTCCCTCGCTTCGTGTGGCTGTGTATAACACGTGAGGCTCGGCTTCCATCGCTTCGTGTGGCTGTGTATAACACGTGAGGCTCGGCTTCCATCGCTTCGTGTGGCTGTGTATAACACGTGAGGCTCGGCTTCCCTCGCTTCCCTCTCCTCAGAGATTTTGCTCCATAGTGACATGATGGCATCACACAGTTGCCGCAGATTTGTCGGCTGCACATCCATGATGCGAATCTCCCGTTCCACCACATCCCAAAGATGCTCTATTGGATTGAGATCTGGTGACTGTGGAGGCCATTTGTGTCCAGTGACCTCATTGTCATGTTCAAGAAACCAGTCTGAGATGATTCCAGCTTTATGACATGGCGCATTATCCTGCTGAAAGTAGCCATCAGATGTTACAGGGTACATTGTGCTCATAAAGGGATGGACATGGGCAGCAACAATACCATGACACCAGCACCACCAGCCTGAGCCGCTGATACAAGGCAGGATGGATCCATGACACCACCACCACCAGCCTGACCCGCTGATACAAGGCAGGATGGATCCATGACACCACCACCACCAGCCTGACCCGCTGATACAAGGCAGGATGGATCCATGACACCACCACCACCAGCCTGAGCCGCTGATACAAGGCAGGATGGATCCATGACACCACCACCACCAGCCTGAGCCGCTGATACAAGGCAGGATGGATCCATGACACCACCACCACCAGCCTGAGCCGCTGATACAAGGCAGGATGGATCCATGACACCACCACCACCAGCCTGAGCCGCTGATACAAGGCAGGATGGATCCATGACACCACCACCACCAGCCTGAGCCGCTGATACAAGGCAGGATGGATCCATGACACCACCACCACCAGCCTGACCCGCTGATACAAGGCAGGATGGATCCATGACACCAGCACCACCAGCCTGAGCCGCTGATACAAGGCAGGATGGATCCATGACACCACCACCACCAGCCTGAGCCGCTGATACAAGGCAGGATGGATCCATGACACCACCAGCCTGACCTGCTGATACAAGGCAGGATGGATCCATGACACCACCACCACCAGCCTGACCCGCTGATACAAGGCAGGATGGATCCATGACACCACCACCAGCCTGACCCGCTGATACAAGGCAGGATGGATCCATGACACCACCACCACCAGCCTGACCCGCTGATACAAGGCAGGATGGATCCATGACACCACCACCACCAGCCTGAGCCGCTGATACAAGGCAGGATGGATCCATGACACCACCACCACCAGCCTGAGCCGCTGATACAAGGCAGGATGGATCCATGACACCACCACCACCAGCCTGACCCGCTGATACAAGGCAGGATGGATCCATGACACCACCACCACCAGCCTGACCCGCTGATACAAGACAGGATGGATCCATGACACCACCACCACCAGCCTGACCCGCTGATACAAGGCAGGATGGATCCATGACACCACCAGCCTGACCCGCTGATACAAGGCAGGATGGATCCATGACACCACCACCACCAGCCTGACCCGCTGATACAAGGCAGGATGGATCCATGACACCACCACCACCAGCCTGAGCCGCTGATACAAGGCAGGATGGATCCATGACACCAGCACCACCAGCCTGACCCGCTGATACAAGGCAGGATGGATCCATGACACCACCACCACCAGCCTGAGCCGCTGATACAAGGCAGGATGGATCCATGACACCACCAGCACCAGCCTGAGCCGCTGATACAAGGCAGGATGGATCCATGACACCAGCACCAGCCTGACCCGCTGATACAAGGCAGGATGGATCCATGACACCACCACCACCAGCCTGAGCCGCTGATACAAGGCAGGATGGATCCATGACACCACCACCACCAGCCTGACCCGCTGATACAAGGCAGGATGGATCCATGACACCACCACCACCAGCCTGAGCCGCTGATACAAGGCAGGATGGATCCATGACACCACCACCACCAGCCTGAGCCGCTGATACAAGGCAGGATGGATCCATGACACCACCACCACCAGCCTGACCCGCTGATACAAGGCAGGATGGATCCATGACACCACCACCACCAGCCTGACCCGCTGATACAAGGCAGGATGGATCCATGACACCACCACCACCAGCCTGAGCCGCTGATACAAGGCAGGATGGATCCATGACACCACCAGCACCAGCCTGAGCCGCTGATACAAGGCAGGATGGATCCATGACACCACCACCTCCAGCCTGACCCGCTGATACAAGGCAGGATGGATCCATGACACCACCACCACCAGCCTGAGCCGCTGATACAAGGCAGGATGGATCCATGACACCACCACCACCAGCCTGACCCGCTGATACAAGGCAGGATGGATCCATGACACCACCACCACCAGCCTGAGCCGCTGATACAAGGCAGGATGGATCCATGACACCACCACCACCAGCCTGAGCCGCTGATACAAGGCAGGATGGATCCATGACACCACCACCACCAGCCTGACCCGCTGATACAAGGCAGGATGGATCCATGACACCACCACCACCAGCCTGAGCCGCTGATACAAGGCAGGATGGATCCATGACACCACCACCACCAGCCTGAGCCGCTGATACAAGGCAGGATGGATCCATGACACCACCACCACCAGCCTGACCCGCTGATACAAGGCAGGATGGATCCATGACACCACCACCACCAGCCTGACCCGCTGATACAAGGCAGGATGGATCCATGACACCACCACCACCAGCCTGAGCCGCTGATACAAGGCAGGATGGATCCATGACACCACCAGCACCAGCCTGAGCCGCTGATACAAGGCAGGATGGATCCATGACACCACCACCTCCAGCCTGACCCGCTGATACAAGGCAGGATGGATCCATGACACCACCACCACCAGCCTGAGCCGCTGATACAAGGCAGGATGGATCCATGACACCACCACCACCAGCCTGACCCGCTGATACAAGGCAGGATGGATCCATGACACCACCACCACCAGCCTGAGCCGCTGATACAAGGCAGGATGGATCCATGACACCACCACCACCAGCCTGACCCGCTGATACAAGGCAGGATGGATCCATGACACCACCAGCACCAGCCTGACCCGCTGATACAAGGCAGGATGGATCCATGACACCACCACCACCAGCCTGACCCGCTGATACAAGGCAGGATGGATCCATGACACCACCACCACCAGCCTGACCCGCTGATACAAGGCAGGATGGATCCATGACACCACCACCAGCACCAGCCTGACCCGCTGATACAAGGCAGGATGGATCCATGACACCACCACCACCAGCCTGACCCGCTGATACAAGGCAGGATGGATCCATGACACCAGCACCACCAGCCTGAGCCGCTGATACAAGGCAGGATGGATCCATGACACCACCAGCACCAGCCTGACCCGCTGATACAAGGCAGGATGGATCCATGACACCAGCACCACCAGCCTGAGCCGCTGATACAAGGCAGGATGGATCCATGACACCACCACCACCAGCCTGAGCCGCTGATACAAGGCAGGATGGATCCATGACACCACCACCACCAGCCTGAGCCGCTGATACAAGGCAGGATGGATCCATGACACCACCACCACCAGCCTGACCCGCTGATACAAGGCAGGATGGATCCATGACACCACCACCACCAGCCTGACTTGCTGATACAAGGCAGGATGGATCCATGACACCACCACCACCAGCCTGACCCGCTGATACAAGGCAGGATGGATCCATGACACCACCAGCACCAGCCTGAGCCGCTGATACAAGGCAGGATGGATCCATGCTTTCATGTTGTTGTACCAAATTCTGACCCTACCATCCGAATGTAGCAGCAGAAATCGAGACTCATCAGACCAGGCAACGTTTTTCCAATCTTCTACTGTCCAATTTCAATGAGCTTGTGCAAATTGTAGCCTCAGTTTCCTGTTCTTAGCTGAAAGGAGTGGCACCCAGTGTGGTCTTCTGCTGCTGTAGCCCATCTGCCTCAGAGTTGGACGTACTGTGCGTTCAGAGATGCTCTTCTGCCTACCTCTGGCATCAACAAGGCATTTCCGCCCACAGAACTGCCGCTCACTGGATGTTTTTTCTTTTTCGGACCATTCTCTGTAAACCCTAGAGATGGTTGTGCGTGAAAATCCCAGTCGATCAGCAGTTTCTGAAATACTCAGACCAGCCCTTCTGGCACCAACAACCATGCCACGTTCACAGGCCACAAATCACCTTTCTTCCCCATACTGATGCTCGGGAGAACTGCAGGAGATTGTCTTGACCATGTCTACATGCCTAAATGCACTGCCACCATGTGATTGGCTGATTAGAAATTAAGTGTTAACGAGCAGTTGGACAGGTGTACCTAATAAAGTGGCCGGTGAGTGTATAGACAATGTAATAGTTTTGCTCAGGTTCTTTTTGTCTTCAGACTTGTGTGACTCCTCAGCAGGCAGTATGGGCAGTCATCGCAGGGCAGCCTCCATCATTCGTGTTTCGGGACCTGTGTTCCCTCTTCACTAGTCTCCAGCACTGAATTATATATTTTATATAACTGATTATATATAGTAGGTAACGGCACATTGTGATGGGTGCGGAGCCATCGGGCTAATGACTGTGTGCAGGCGCCAGGGAGGATCCTGTGGTCCGCTAGAGTCTGGCCTCTCGTGCGGTAGTAATACGAGGGCTACGTGACGGTGGCCCTGGCTGAGGGAGTAGGTGGCCCTGGGTGGAGTAACATGCATAAAAGTGCCCTGGTGGGGGAACTTACCCTCTTTTTCTGGAAATCAAAAAAAAAAAAAACTTGCAGAGAGCTGTTCCTGCCATGGCCCCAGACAACGCTGTGCGACGACATCTCCACGACAAAGGATCTGCCTGCTGTCCTCCCTGCTTGCAGAGGCACACAGAAGTGTTCACCCCCTCCGGCTCTGGGGTAGGTTGCTCTGGTAGGTAGTCGTAGCCTCAGGGTGAAGACACACACGTTTTTGGGCCATTTTTGGGCCGTTTTTACTAAGTGCGTTTTCAGATCGTTAAAAACGCATGCGTAAAAAAACGCATCCGTTTTTTAAAAACGCACTCGTTTTTTGAAAACGCATGCGTTTTTGTCCGTTTTTCCGAAATGGCGCAATGAAAAACGGACAAAAACGCATGCGTTTTAAAAAAACGCATGCGTTTTTAAAAACCGGATGCGTTTTTTAACGCATGCGTTTTTAACGATCTGAAAACGCACTTAGTAAAAACGGCCCAAAAACGTCATGTGTGTCTTCACCCTCAGGGCTGCTGTCCTCCCTGCTTGCAGAGGCACACAGAAGTGTCCACCCCCTCCGGCTCTGGGGTGGGTTGCTCTGGTAGGTAGTCGTAGCCTCAGCTCTGCTGTCCTCCCTGCTTGCAGAGGCACACAGAAGTGTCCACCCCCTCCGGCTCTGGGGTGGGTTGCTCTGGTAGGTAGTCGTAGCCTCAGCTCTGCTGTCCTCCCTGCTTGCAGAGGCACACAGAAGTGTCCACCCCCTCCGGCTCTGGGGTAGGTTGCTCTGGTAGGTAGTCGTAGCCTCAGCGCTTGTTCCCATCAGTGCCGGCGGCCGTGTCATACAGCTGCTACCACTCGCGGTCATACTGGGGCCGGTGAAGCCAGTCCCTGGTTCGTGCTGCTGCTAAAGGAGGTTTAGCTGCACCACCTTCTGTGCAGCGGCTGTGACGCCTCCCGCACTGCTGCCAGACGCTCCTGTGCCCATCCACCCAAAGTGTTCATCCCGATGTGGGCGAAGGATAATTACTGTAATTACATTAGAGAATCGGGCAGCCAATACTTTAGCTAGTGCAACACCCCTGCCAGTAGGTGCGAATAGCGCCCTCTCCAGGTAAGGAGCTTTCAGAGGGAGTCATTTCCCTGTAGAAAGTTTCTAGCACTGAGAGATTATGTAATAGCAGCTGTAGCCTCTGCCTGAACGGGCAATAGTTAAGTGGGTGTAAGCTATAGACCAATGATGTGACTGTATTGTAGACTGGAGTGTAATTGGAGAGGTGCTACCAACTGACCAGGGGGAGGATAAAACCCCTGTGCAGCACATGGGGAGCACCTGGTCTTAGTCCAGTCTTAGCTGGTCTATCTGGCCTCATGGTCTTTGTCTGTTAGAGAAGTCAGTGCACAGGACGCCTTTAGTGCTGACACAGAACCCAATGCCAGGAACTGAGTCCGGAGACTCTAATCCAGAGCTGCAGCTTCCACTGTCTGGACACAGCTCCATCTCCATTATCCCTGCATCTACTACCAGGCTGGTGCGCTATTCCCGAGGACCATCTCCATGAGCCCTCCAGTACCAGAATCTGCTGTGAGACCATTTAGGCCCTTTGCCTGCTACCTGTTGTTCAATAAAGAAACGTTAGTTGATTTGCACAACGTTGCCTCTTTCTGATCCCTGGATACGGCTGTTACCACCAAGGGCTTCCCATCCATTAACCAGGGCTTATCTTACACTCATGGGTTGCCCAAGGGAGAACCAGTACATCAGCCTCTCCCTCCATATTTCTTGCACACACCACCTGCTGGAGACCTGCCTGGCTGTAGGACAGCCCTCCAGTCCCCCATACCAAGCACCGTGATCACAGCGTGCCTAGGCCGCAACCGCCAGCCACTCCGGTATTCTGGGCCCCGGCTGCCTCCAGGCCCCAAGAAATGGCTAGGCGTCGGTGGGGGATGTTGCAAGTGGCGTTACGAACAGGATATCTATTTCTGTGCCTTATACTGGCACTATAGACTGTCCTTTTACTAAAAGACTGTGCTACCATCCGGGGTAAGACAAGTGATTGTGCAAGAGTGTACAGGAAAGACTGCTCGCCACGAGCTGTAGAGCACTGCTCAAGCACTCATGGGGTTAATCCCTGCAAAAGAACTGTGTCAGCTCGGTTATATCCGGCGCTGCAGCGCCCAAAGCATTAACCTCTGGAAGACTGTGTGGTGCAGCAAAGAATTCCAGCCCGCCAAAATCCTCACTGGCTCGCTAAGCTCCACCCCCTGCGTGGTTGGGGTGAAGTACCTTGGAGGAGGAGCCGGAGTGGTTGTGGCCCAGCAAGGAAGAGGGTTAATCAGCCAGCTTGGATTCTGGCACCTGAACCTGCCGACCACGTGCACACCAGCTAGAGTGCTGACGCACGTGTCCAGCCACCGGAAAGGAGCATTGCTGATCATCGTTGAGCACCTTTTGCCTGCCTGACATCGGGAAAAGAGATTGTGCACCCGAGCTGACCCATCACCGAGGCTGATCCTGAGTGAGTACCCAGCGGTACCCGTTGAGATGCCGGTGTTCTATGCCCGTTTTGTATGTTAAGATGCCCAGAGAGTTTACTCCTTGCACTCTGAAGTAGCACCTGCCCCGCAAGAGTCTGCGCCGCCTTCAGAGAAGGACCTCTGTGGAGTAGCCACATCTGAGGTTACATGGCGCAGCTACTCCACGCCCCGGTAGCCTCTTTTCCCCTCCTACTCACCATCTACAAGGAGCTGCGCGCCCTCACCTGACGAATCTGCCGTCTGAGCATGCGCAGAACAGCAGGCCCGCGCCTGTGCGGTCACTGCTCCGAAGCCGGGGCTGCACACATTCGTCGGACGAATCTTGGCGAGTAGGAGGGGAAAAGAGGCTACCGGGGCGTGGAGTAGCCGCGCCATGTAACCTCAGATGCGGCTACTCCACGCCCCAGTAGCCGCATAAAAAAATTTTCATACAAGGCTCATAAAACTTACTAAAAAAGTGTGGGACGTGAGGATAGCCCTTAAAAGGGCTATCCTCACGTCCCATTGATCCACCTACCACCCGATCTACCTTTATAGGTAGTTTTGTGGTGGTAGGTTCCCTTTAAGCAAATACATTATTTTGACCCAGAGCCAGAGACTTTCCTTTGCTCCTTTATTTATTACAAAACTCAACAGACTCTCCTTGAACTTTTCCCCAGTTGTGATCCGAAAGCTCCCCTCTCTGCTGACTGCAGAGCAACAACTGCTTCTTCATATCAAGAGGAGACCCTTTGTATATTATTGTTTTGCTTTTTCCTTCATCAAGGACTGTGCCCAGAGGATGGACGATCTCTGTGATCTCTCTGAGAGACTGATCGTCCATACATTTTGAGGGAAATAAAATCTATTTATTTGCACTTTATGCCTTCCCTTGTAGGACACTGATATTTTTCTATGTCCCTATCTTTGCCTTCTCTTTCAGGTCAGAACTGTCTATATTGTTACTATGTATATTATTCCTTTCTTTTCAGGAAAAGGACATTTCAATTGCTACTATAAGCAGCCATCATGTTTATTGGAACGTTATGTAGCGTTTCTAAGCATTGTACCCATCGGGCTGTTTAAGCCAATCTGACATTTGCACAACTATTGTTAGTCACAATTGCTGATGTTAGTTTTCCATTAACCTTTTTATAGGCTCTGCAGCCAGGAGGATAAGACTGTGTGGGACATTCATTGTATTTCTGTCAAATCCTGATCGCAGGCTTACACCTCAAACCAAAGCTTCATATTTGTGTGGCCTCTGTAAACCAGGGGTCTAAGTAGTGACACTTAGATGTCCCACACTAGGGTAAGACTATCAGACAGCAGGTATACGGTGTAAAGTATATTATATATGCACTATATATATTTATGATTATGACACCTAGCTGATTACAGCATATAGCACCACACATTTCCTAAGAAAACAGTTGGTTTAAGAGTGTTACCTACCAACTGTATGTTCTACACTTATGTGCTCAGTCCAACACCAACCCCGGTGCCTGTAGCCAGGGCCTTGAGCCTCTTCAGGCTGTAGCGTGCATGAGCCATGTGGAAGCCATATGCTGCTGGCCGGCTTTAGCCTACATTCCCATCCCGTCCATAGTGGTTCATTCAATTACCAAGGGGGTATGCAACACCCCTGCCAATGCATAGGCAGGCTGGTATTTTCCAATAGTGTCCTCTCCAGGTCAGGAGCTGTTACGGGGAGTCATGAACCCTTTAGTACTGTAGCTACTACCTGCTAAGCAAGAGTTAACACTGTGACTGGTCAATGTGACTGACCAATGATTTCTTTTAAAGTAAGCTGGAAGGTGATTGGAGGAGTGCTACCACCTGACCAGGGAGTATATTAACCCCTGCTGGGGGGGAGCACATGGGCTTGGATTCCAGTCCGTAGGTAGAGGAGCAGGTCCAGTGTGCGTCTCCTCCAGACCCAGTACCAGGAAGAAGAGGTACCATAGTCCGCTGCCTGATACCTGAGGGCGACTCAGGAGACCTAAGCCCCAGAGCAGAGGTCCCCATCTGGTCTCTATCCCTACCAGGCTGAGAATAACCTTCCTGCGGACCACCTATCTGCCACCGGCTCACCAGCTTTACTGAAATCTTCTGTTCATCGTTTGGCCGTTGCCTGTTGTTCAGTAAAGAACTGTAAGTTGATTTGCACAACGTTGCCTCCATCTGATCCCTGGATATGGCTGTTACCACCACGGGCTCCCCATCCATTACCCAGGGACATATATTACAGACACTCAGGGGTTGCCCCAGGGAGATCCAGTACATCAGCCTCTCCCTCCATATTTCTTGCACACACCACCTGCTGGAGACCTGCACTTTGGACTCCATACCAAGCATTGGGACCACAGTGTGCCCAAGGCCGCACTTGCCAGCCCCGCCAGTATTCTGGGCCCCCAACAAAGGCTGGGCCCCGGTGGAGGATGTTGCACATAATAAACACCATCAGCAGCACAAACATAATGCACTTACTCAACGATAATCCCTGATGATGTTCCACTAAGATGGAAAGACGTTGGGTGTGAATAATGAGCAGTAGATGCCGGATTGTGCGGATTATCGGAGGTAGTGGATCCTCTGGACCACCGCAAACAATGACACCGGGGATAGGAGTCTAAGTGGTATCACCAGAGCTGGCCGGAAGGGGGATGGACTTGCTGTGGCATGGAACCACCAGCAAGGTACCACCAGGTACCACCGCGGTGGCAGCCAAGGCGAAGTACAGAATCGTCAAGCAAACTCGTGGTCGGGGACAGGCAGGAGGTCGAGACAGGCAGCACAGGATCGGAGTCGGGGACGTAGCGATAGGTCAGGACAGGCAGCACAGGATCGGAGTCGGGGACGTAGCGGTAGGTCAGGACAGGCAGCACAGGGTCAGAGTCGGGGATGTAGCGGTAGGTCAGGACAGGCAGCACAGGATCAGAGTCGGGGACGAAGCAGTAGGTCAGGACAGGCAGCACAGGATCAGAGTCGGGGACGAAGCAGTAGGTCAGGACAGTCAGCACAGGATCAGAGTCAGGAACAGAACCAAGTTCACAACAGTAAATCAGGATAATCGCAAAGGGCATGGAACAAGCTTTCTCTCAGGCGTAGAGCACAGAGATCCGACAGGGGACACAAGAAGGGGCAGGAATTTATCTTGGTAGGCGGCCAGCGCTATTTAAATCTTACAGAGCCGGCGCACACATTCCCCTCTCCTTGGGCGCTCGCCGGCTCTGTAAGGATCGCGGGGAGCCCGGAGAGGTGAGTTAGCGTGCTCCTGGGGCACAGTAAGACACACGGGTGCGGCTATGACCAGGGATAGGGGTCGCAGGGGCACCCGAGGCCATGACAATAGGACACAACCCCATGCCCTCAGTGGCCCTTTCCATGATTAGATGCCGACCACAGCTTGTCAGGTCCACAGGTCACACTGGACTTACACCACCACCTGATGGCCACAGAACCACAGCTTGTACTCACAGCTGATCTGGGAGAAGGCCCAACCGGTTAAAGAAGGTGAAGAACTGACACAGGGAGTCCTGGGTGCAGATGTCTTGGCATTCTCTGTAAGATGTGGTTTTCAGGCTTCGCTCCTCAGACCCAGGGAAGTTCAGATCCTCGTACTCCACCGCCACACACTCTAAAGGAGAGACATCAATGACCAGACTAGATCGACACTGGAACAGTCCCCCACCAACGTGGACGCCTGGACACGTCACCCACCAACGTGGACCCCTGGACACGTCACCCACCAACGTGGACCCCTGGACACGTCACCCACCAACGTGGACCCCTGGACACGTCACCCACCAATGTGGACCCCTGGACACGTCACCCACCAACGTGGACCCCTGGACACGTCACCCACCAACGTGGACGCCTGGACACGTCACCCACTCCTGACTGATTAGATAGACACTATACAGATCACTCACCTATGTCATTAACTGGAACGTGACCCGTTATGATGACACCTTGACCTGTCACTACTGTGTGTACAGGCGTAGGGTAAAAAATCAGGACCAGTAACCGCGCTTCTCAGTGTTGACAAGGCTTTTATTTAGATGCATACAAGGACGACGCGTTTCGGGAGCGTACCGCTCCCTTCCTCAGGTCCGGATAGTTTTTTTACACAGCTCTATTATACAAAAAATCTAAATAAATATATATAGATAAAAGAGACAAATGGATATACAGAAGAGTCAATAAAAAAACTTTTTTCAATTCATATATAAAAATCATATATAAAACACACAATTAGATATAAATAATTAATGTATAAAGCGTTTTGAGATACATGGAAACGGTAATGAGCCACTAGTCTAATTGGGTAAGTATATAACATATAGAGACGTGATGGTAGGTGGTTCATTATTGAAGAGGTTCTAGTGATGTATAGCACATGATACCCAATATAAAGGTGAAGCTGAAAAGAAGTCTGGAGTGATATAGGAAGAAGATATTAACTGACCCGTATAGCCTCAGTCTCTCCTGTGCTGGTGGTAGGGGACACCGATTCTTCCCTAGGATGGTGTTAGTTCTATATACATGACATCTTATAGCTCATATTGCAGTGGGTTGTAAATAGGGAGAGATAGAGTTGGGGCTTACCCTAGCGGTGTTAGCGATAGTTGATGAACCACCTACCATCACGTCTCTATATGTTATATATTTATATACTTACCCAATTAGACTAGTGGCTCATTACCGTTTCCATGTATCTCAAAACGCTTTATACATTAATTATTTATATCTAATTGTGTGTTTTATATATGATTTTTATATATGAATTGAAAAAAGTTTTTTTATTGACTCTTCTGTATATCCATTTGTCTCTTTTATCTATATATATTTATTTAGATTTTTTGTATAATAGAGCTGTGTAAAAAAACTATCCGGACCTGAGGAAGGGAGCGGTACGCTCCCGAAACGCGTCGTCCTTGTATGCATCTAAATAAAAGCCTTGTCAACACTGAGAAGCGCGGTTACTGGTCCTGATTTTTTACCCTACGCCTGTACACACAGTAGTGACAGGTCAAGGTGTCATCATAATGGGTCATGTTCCAGTTAATGCAATGGTTAGTGATCTGTATAGTGTCTATCTAATCAGTCAGGAGTGGGTGACGTGTCCAGGGTCCACGTTGCTGGGTGGTCTGATAAGATAGACCCCGGGGCATCACTCACCATGGTGGACGCCTGACAGAGGTTTGCTAAAGCCAGATATCGCATGTGGTAAGTAGCTGACATTGTCAGGAGCTCCGCGGACACCGCTCTGCAGGAAGCAGAAGAACCTACACAAGAAAAAGTCCTCGTTAGATGATCAGATCTTCAATCATCTGCACATGTAGGTTCATATAATAGAGGTGACAGGACTGGTAGATGAGAGAACTGGTTAGTAGGAGAGGAGGACTGGTAGATGGGAGAACTGGTTAGTAGGAGAGGAGGACTGGTAGATGAGAGAACTGGTTAGTAGGAGAGGAGGACTGGTAGATGAGAGAACTGGTTAGTAGGAGAGGAGGACTGGTAGATGAGAGAACTGGTTAGTAGGAGAGGAGGACTGGTAGATGAGAGAACTGGTTAGTAGGAGAGGACTGGTAGATGGGAGGACTGGTTAATGAGAGAACTGGTTAGTAGGAGAGGAGGACTGGTAGATGGGAGAACTGGTTAGTAGGAGAGGACTGGTAGATGAGAGAACTGGTTAGTAGGAGAGGACTGGTAGATGGGAGGACTGGTTAGTAGGAGAGGAGGACTGGTAGATGAGAGAACTGGTTAGTAGGAGAGGAGGACTGGTAGATGAGAGAACTGGTTAGTAGGAGAGGACTGGTAGATGAGAGAACTGGTTAGTAGGAGAGGACTGGTAGATGGAAGAACTGGTTAGTAGGAGAGGACTGGTAGATGAGAGAACTGGTTAGTAGGAGAGGAGGACTGAAAGAGGAGAGAACTGGTTAGTAGGAGAGGAGGACTGGTAGATGAGAGAACTGGTTAGTAGGAGAGGAGGACTGGTAGATGGGAGGACTGGTTAGTAGGAGAGGACTGGTAGATGAGAGAACTGGTTAGTAGGAGAGGACTGGTAGATGGGAGAACTGGTTAGTAGGAGAGGAGGACTGGTAGATGGGAGGACTGGTTAGTAGGAGAGGAGGACTGAAAGAGGAGAGAACTGGTTAGTAGGAGAGGAGGACTGGTAGATGGGAGAACTGGTTAGTAGGAGAGGACTGGTAGATGAGAGAACTGGTTAGTAGGAGAGGACTGGTAGATGGGAGAACTGGTTAGTAGGAGAGGAGGACTGGTAGATGGGAGAACTGGTTAGTAGGAGAGGAGGACTGGTAGATGGGAGAACTGGTTAGTAGGAGAGGAGGACTGGTAGATGGGAGAACTGGTTAGTAGGAGAGGAGGACTGGTAGATGAGAGAACTGGTTAGTAGGAGAGGAGGACTGGTAGATGAGAGAACTGGTTAGTAGGAGAGGACTGGTAGATGAGAGAACTGGTTAGTAGGAGAGGAGGACTGGTAGATGAGAGAACTGGTTAGTAGGAGAGGAGGACTGGTAGATGGGAGAACTGGTTAGTAGGAGAGGACTGGTAGATGGGAGAACTGGTTAGTAGGAGAGGACTGGTAGATGGGAGAACTGGTTAGTAGGAGAGGAGGACTGGTAGATGAGAGAACTGGTTAGTAGGAGAGGAGGACTGGTAGATGGGAGAACTGGTTAGTAGGAGAGGAGGACTGGTAGATGGGAGAACTGGTTAGTAGGAGAGGACTGGTAGATGAGAGAACTGGTTAGTAGGAGAGGACTGGTAGATGAGAGAACTGGTTAGTAGGAGAGGAGGACTGGTAGATGGGAGAACTGGTTAGTAGGAGGAGGACTGGTAGATGAGAGAACTGGTTAGTAGGAGGAGGACTGGTAGATGAGAGAACTGGTTAGTAGGAGAGGAGGACTGGTAGATGAGAGAACTGGTTAGTAGGAGAGGACTGGTAGATGGGAGAACTGGTTAGTAGGAGAGGAGGACTGGTAGATGAGAGAACTGGTTAGTAGGAGAGGAGGACTGGTAGATGGGAGAACTGGTTAGTAGGAGTGGAGGACTGGTAGATGGGAGAACTGGTTAGTAGGAGAGGAGGACTGGTAGATGGGAGAACTGGTTAGTAGGAGAGGAGGACTGGTAGATGAGAGAACTGGTTAGTAGGAGAGGAGGACTGGTAGATGAGAGAACTGGTTAGTAGGAGAGGACTGGTAGATGAGAGAACTGGTTAGTAGGAGAGGAGGACTGGTAGATGAGAGAACTGGTTAGTAGGAGAGGAGGACTGGTAGATGGGAGAACTGGTTAGTAGGAGAGGAGGACTGGTAGATGAGAGAACTGGTTAGTAGGAGAGGAGGACTGGTAGATGAGAGAACTGGTTAGTAGGAGAGGAGGACTGGTAGATGGGAGAACTGGTTAGTAGGAAAGGACTGGTAGATGAGAGAACTGGTTAGTAGGAGAGGAGGACTGGTAGATGAGAGAACTGGTTAGTAGGAGAGGAGGACTGGTAGATGGGAGAACTGGTTAGTAGGAGAGGAGGACTGGTAGATGAGAGAACTGGTTAGTAGGAGAGGAGGACTGGTAGATGGGAGAACTGGTTAGTAGGAGAGGAGGACTGGTAGATGAGAGAACTGGTTAGTAGGAGAGGACTGGTAGACGGGAGAACTGGTTAGTAGGAGAGGAGGACTGGTAGATGGGAGAACTGGTTAGTAGGAGAGGAGGACTGGTAGATGGGAGAACTGGTTAGTAGGAGAGGAGGACTGGTAGATGGGAGAACTGGTTAGTAGGAGAGGAGGACTGGTAGATGAGAGAACTGGTTAGTAGGAGAGGACTGGTAGATGGGAGAACTGGTTAGTAGGAGAGGAGGACTGGTAGATGAGAGAACTGGTTAGTAGGAGAGGAGGACTGGTAGATGAGAGAACTGGTTAGTAGGAGAGGAGGACTGGTAGATGGGAGAACTGGTTAGTAGGAGAGGACTGGTAGATGGGAGAACTGGTTAGTAGGAGAGGACTGGTAGATGAGAGAACTGGTTAGTAGGAGAGGAGGACTGGTAGATGGGAGAACTGGTTAGTAGGAGAGGACTGGTAGATGGGAGAACTGGTTAGTAGGAGAGGAGGACTAGTAGATGGGAGAACTGGTTAGTAGGAGAGGAGGACTGGTAGATGAGAGAACTGGTTAGTAGGAGAGGAGGACTGGTAGATGGGAGAACTGGTTAGTAGGAGAGGACTGGTAGATGGGAGAACTGGTTAGTAGGAGAGGAGGACTGGTAGATGAGAGAACTGGTTAGTAGGAGAGGAGGACTGGTAGATGGGAGAACTGGTTAGTAGGAGAGGAGGACTGGTAGATGAGAGAACTGGTTAGTAGGAGAGGAGGACTGGTAGATGGGAGAACTGGTTAGTAGGAGAGGAGGACTGGTAGATGAGAGAACTGGTTAGTAGGAGGAGGACTGGTAGATGGGAGAACTGGTTAGTAGGAGAGGACTGGTAGATGGGAGAACTGGTTAGTAGGAGAGGACTGGTAGATGAGAGAACTGGTTAGTAGGAGAGGACTGGTAGATGGGAGAACTGGTTAGTAGGAGAGGAGGACTGGTAGATGGGAGAACTGGTTAGTAGGAGAGGAGGACTGGTAGATGGGAGAACTGGTTAGCAGGAGAGGAGGACTGGTAGATGAGAGAACTGGTTAGCAGGATAGGAGGACTGGTAGATGGGATAACTGGTTAGTAGGAGAGGAGGACTGGTAGATGAGAGAACTGGTTAGTAGGAGAGGAGGACTGGTAGATGGGAGAACTGGTTAGTAGGAGAGGAGGACTGGTAGATGAGAGAACTGGTTAGTAGGAGAGGAGGACTGGTAGATGGGAGAACTGGTTAGTAGGAGAGGAGGACTGGTAGATGGGAGAACTGGTTAGTAGGAGAGGACTGGTAGATGAGAGAACTGGTTAGTAGGAGAGGAGGACTGGTAGATGGGAGAACTGGTTAGTAGGAGAGGACTGGTAGATGGGAGAACTGGTTAGTAGGAGAGGAGGACTGGTAGATGAGAGAACTGGTTAGTAGGAGAGGACTGGTAGATGGGAGAACTGGTTAGTAGGAGAGGAGGACTGGTAGATGAGAGAACTGGTTAGTAGGAGAGGAGGACTGGTAGATGGGAGAACTGGTTAGTAGGAGAGGACTGGTAGATGAGAGAACTGGTTAGTAGGAGAGGAGGACTGGTAGATGGGAGAACTGGTTAGTAGGAGAGGAGGACTGGTAGATGGGAGAACTGGTTAGTAGGAAAGGACTGGTAGATGAGAGAACTGGTTAGTAGGAGGAGGACTGGTAGATGAGAGAACTGGTTAGTAGGAGGAGGACTGGTAGATGAGAGAACTGGTTAGTAGGAGAGGACTGGTAGATGGGAGAACTGGTTAGTAGGAGAGGACTGGTAGATGGGAGAACTGGTTAGTAGGAGAGGACTGGTAGATGGGAGAACTGGTTAGTAGGAGAGGACTGGTAGATGGGAGAACTGGTTAGTAGGAGGAGGACTGGTAGATGAGAGAACTGGTTAGTAGGAGAGGACTGGTAGATGAGAGAACTGGTTAGTAGGAGAGGAGGACTGGTAGATGAGAGAACTGGTTAGTAGGAGATGAGGACTGGTAGATGGGAGAACTGGTTAGTAGGAGAGGACTGGTAGATGGGAGAACTGGTTAGTAGGAGAGGAGGACTGGTAGATGGGAGAACTGGTTAGTAGGAGAGGACTGGTAGATGGGAGAACTGGTTAGTAGGAGAGGACTGGTAGATGGGAGAACTGGTTAGTAGGAGAGGACTGGTAGATGGGAGAACTGGTTAGTAGGAGAGGAGGACTGGTAGATGAGAGAACTGGTTAGTAGGAGAGGAGGACTGGTAGATGGGAGAACTGGTTAGTAGGAGAGGACTGGTAGATGGGAGAACTGGTTAGTAGGAGAGGAGGACTGGTAGATGGGAGAACTGGTTAGTAGGAGAGGAGGACTGGTAGATGAGAGAACTGGTTAGTAGGAGAGGAGGACTGGTAGATGGGAGAACTGGTTAGTAGGAGAGGACTGGTAGATGGGAGAACTGGTTAGTAGGAGAGGACTGGTAGATGAGAGAACTGGTTAGTAGGAGAGGACTGGTAGATGGGAGAACTGGTTAGTAGGAGAGGAGGACTGGTAGATGGGAGAACTGGTTAGTAGGAGGAGGACTGGTAGATGAGAGAACTGGTTAGTAGGAGAGGACTGGTAGATGAGAGAACTGGTTAGTAGGAGAGGAGGACTGGTAGATGGGAGAACTGGTTAGTAGGAGAGGAGGACTGGTAGATGAGAGAACTGGTTAGTAGGAGGAGGACTGGTAGATGAGAGAACTGGTTAGTAGGAGAGGAGGACTGGTAGATGGGAGAACTGGTTAGTAGGAGAGGAGGACTGGTAGATGGGAGAACTGGTTAGTAGGAGAGGACTGGTAGATGAGAGAACTGGTTAGTAGGAGAGGACTGGTAGATGAGAGAACTGGTTAGTAGGAGAGGAGGACTGGTAGATGGGAGAACTGGTTAGTAGGAGAGGACTGGTAGATGGGAGAACTGGTTAGTAGGAGAGGACTGGTAGATGAGAGAACTGGTTAGTAGGAGAGGACTGGTAGATGAGAGAACTGGTTAGTAGGAGAGGACTGGTAGATGAGAGAACTGGTTAGTAGGAGAGGACTGGTAGATGAGAGAACTGGTTAGTAGGAGAGGAGGACTGAAAGAGGAGAGAACTGGTTAGTAGGAGAGGACTGGTAGATGAGAGAACTGGTTAGTAGGAGAGGACTGGTAGATGAGAGAACTGGTTAGTAGGAGAGGAGGACTGGTAGATGAGAGAACTGGTTAGTAGGAGAGGACTGGTAGATGAGAGAACTGGTTAGTAGGAGAGGAGGACTGGTACATAGGAGAACTGGTTAGTAGGAGAGGACTGGTAGATGAGAGAACTGGTTAGTAGGAGAGGAGGACTGGTAGATGAGAGAACTGGTTAGTAGGAGAGGAGGACTGGTAGATGAGAGAACTGGTTAGTAGGAGAGGAGGACTGGTAGATGGGAGAACTGGTTAGTAGGAGAGGACTGGTAGATGGGAGAACTGGTTAGTAGGAGAGGACTGGTAGATGAGAGAACTGGTTAGTAGGAGAGGAGGACTGGTAGATGAGAGAACTGGTTAGTAGGAGAGGACTGGTAGATGAGAGAACTGGTTAGTAGGAGAGGAGGACTGGTACATAGGAGAACTGGTTAGTAGGAGAGGACTGGTAGATGAGAGAACTGGTTAGTAGGAGAGGAGGACTGGTAGATGAGAGAACTGGTTAGTAGGAGAGGAGGACTGGTAGATGAGAGAACTGGTTAGTAGGAGAGGAGGACTGGTAGATGGGAGAACTGGTTAGTAGGAGAGGACTGGTAGATAAGAGAACTGGTTAGTAGGAGAGGAGGACTGGTAGATGGGAGAACTGGTTAGTAGGAGAGGACTGGTAGATGGGAGAACTGGTTAGTAGGAGAGGACTGGTAGATGGGAGAACTGGTTAGTAGGAGAGGACTGGTAGATGGGAGAACTGGTTAGTAGGAGAGGACTGGTAGATGGGAGAACTGGTTAGTAGGAGAGGACTGGTAGATGAGAGAACTGGTTAGTAGGAGAGGACTGGTAGATAAGAGAACTGGTTAGTAGGAGAGGAGGACTGGTAGATGGGAGAACTGGTTAGTAGGAGAGGAGGACTGGTAGATGGGAGAACTGGTTAGTAGGAGAGGACTGGTAGATGGGAGAACTGGTTAGTAGGAGAGGAGGACTGGTAGATGGGAGAACTGGTTAGTAGGAGAGGACTGGTAGATGGGAGAACTGGTTAGTAGGAGAGGAGGACTGGTAGATGAGAGAACTGGTTAGTAGGAGAGGACTGGTAGATGGGAGGACTGGTTAGTAGGAGAGGAGGACTGGTAGATGAGAGAACTGGTTAGTAGGAGAGGACTGGTAGATGAGAGAACTGGTTAGTAGGAGAGGACTGGTAGATGGGAGGACTGGTTAGTAGGAGAGGAGGACTGGTAGATGAGAGAACTGGTTAGTAGGAGAGGACTGGTAGATGGGAGAACTGGTTAGTAGGAGAGGAGGACTGGTAGATGAGAGAACTGGTTAGTAGGAGAGGAGGACTGGTAGATGAGAGAACTGGTTAGTAGGAGAGGAGGACTGGTAGATGGGAGAACTGGTTAGTAGGAGAGGAGGACTGGTAGATGGGAGAACTGGTTAGTAGGAGAGGACTGGTAGATGGGAGAACTGGTTAGTAGGAGAGGAGGACTGGTAGATGAGAGAACTGGTTAGTAGGAGAGGAGGACTGGTAGATGGGAGAACTGGTTAGTAGGAGAGGACTGGTAGATGAGAGAACTGGTTAGTAGGAGAGGACTGGTAGATGGGAGAACTGGTTAGTAGGAGAGGACTGGTAGATGGGAGAACTGGTTAGTAGGAGAGGAGGACTGGTAGATGAGAGAACTGGTTAGTAGGAGGAGGACTGGTAGATGAGAGAACTGGTTAGTAGGAGGAGGACTGGTAGATGAGAGAACTGGTTAGTAGGAGAGGACTGGTAGATGGGAGAACTGGTTAGTAGGAGAGGACTGGTAGATGAGAGAACTGGTTAGTAGGAGAGGAGGACTGGTAGATGGGAGAACTGGTTAGTAGGAGAGGAGGACTGGTAGATGGGAGAACTGGTTAGTAGGACTAGACCTGCAGATATTGGGGGTTATATTCCACACTCACCTCCGCTCATCCAGGGTCCAGTCTACACTCAGATGAGTAAAGAACTGGCAGGGAGGATTCTGGGTGCAGAGACGTTGGCAGTGGGAGACATCGGGTGCCATGATGTATCCGATCAGATCTCCCGTGAACGAGGTGTTAGGGAAGAGCAGAGACGAGCAGTCCAGGGGACCTACAGAGGGAAGACAGGGACCACCCTCAGGAGACAGGAAGCCCCTCTACTACACTAATCCTGAGACACTCTAGTCACATCTAAACCTTTCCTGCTAGGTCTTCTCCATTCATCATGTCCTGAGCTGAGCATGGACTAGATCATCCCCAAATACAGGCCGCAGCTCTAGATGTAACTGGAGTAATGATAGTAGAGGCATGGCCGCAGCTCTAGATGTAACTGGAGTAATGATAGTAGAGGCATGGCCGCAGCTCTAGATGTTACTGGAGTAATGATAGTAGAGCCATGGCCGCAGCTCTAGATGTTACTGGAGTAATGATAGTAGAGCCATGGCCGCAGCTCTAGATGTTACTGGAGTAATGATAGTAGAGGCGTGGCCGCAGCTCTAGATGTTACTGGAGTAATGATAGTAGAGGCGTGGCCGCAGCTCTAGATGTTACTGGAGTAATGATAGTAGAGCCCTGGCCGCAGCTCTAGATGTAACTGGAGTAATGATAGTAGAGGCATGGCCGCAGCTCTAGATGTTACTGGAGTAATGATAGTAGAGCCATGGCCGCAGCTCTAGATGTTACTGGAGTAATGATAGTAGAGCCGTGGCCGCAGCTCTAGATGTTACTGGAGTAATGATAGTAGAGGCGTGGCCGCAGCTCTAGATGTTACTGGAGTAATGATAGTAGAGCCCTGGCCGCAGCTCTAGATGTAACTGGAGTAATGATAGTAGAGGCATGGCCGCAGCTCTAGATGTTACTGGAGTAATGATAGTAGAGCCCTGGCTGCAGCTCTAGATGTTACTGGAGTAATGATAGTAGAGGCGTGGCCGCAGCTCTAGATGTTACTGGAGTAATGATAGTAGAGGCGTGGCCGCAGCTCTAGATGTTACTGGAGTAATGATAGTAGAGGCGTGGCCGCAGCTCTAGATGTTACTGGAGTAATGATAGTAGAGGCGTGGCCGCAGCTCTAGATGTTACTGGAGTAATGACAGTAGAGGCATGGCCGCAGCTCTAGATGTTACTGGAGTAATGATAGTAGAGCCATGGCCGCAGCTCTAGAAGTGACCAGATTTTCAGGATTAGGTTACATCAAGGTTACGGGAAGTACGAGGGTCGATCATACATCTGCCATATACTAGTCCGCACTTACCTGTGGTCTTCAGACTGAACCCTGAGGTGGCATTCGTTGCCTGGAAGATGTCCTCCGGGCCTCCCATGGCGCTGGTTCTCATGCGGCACCTATAGCTGTGGACAGGAGCTCTGGTCATACAGGTGGAGGCTCTGCCCCCCCATCCACAGGGTTCACATACTTACCTCTCAATATCCGGATCCCAGTAAAATGTGAAGAATTTGCAGTCGGGATGTTCGGTGCAGGAGGATCTACAGTTCTCCACATCCGGAGAAGACGTGTCCATTACATCCAGACCAAGAAACTCCAGCTCCGGGTACAAGACAGAGGAGCAGTTCTGTGAACCTGAAGGAGGCAGGACAAGAGGGTCATCTACCGACCGGGGGGAATACAGACAAGACCATCACACGTGACCATGTCTGACCGGCCACAGGAAACCGCCATCAACTCGGAACATATCGGACCATGATTAACCATTTCTGACCAAGTACGATCACCGCCTAACACTGTACAACAATATATGACTTGTCATAACCACTACACAGCCTTACATGGAGCTACAGCCCCAGTACACAGCCATACATGGAGCTACAGCCCCAGTACACAGCCATACATGGAGCTACAGCCCCAGTACACAGCCATACATGGAGCTACAGCCACAGTACACAGCCATACATGGAGCTACAGCCACAGTACACAGCCATACATGGAGCTACAGCCACAGTACACAGCCATACATGGAGCTACAGCCACAGTACACAGCCATACATGGAGCTACAGCCCCAGTACACAGCCATACATGGAGCTACAGCCCCAGTACACAGCCATACATGGAGCTACAGCCCCAGTACACAGCCATACATGGAGCTACAGCCCCAGTACACAGCCATACATGGAGCTACAGCCCCAGTACACAGCCATACATGGAGCTACAGCCCCAGTACACAGCCATACATGGAGCTACAGCCCCAGTACACAGCCATACATGGAGCTACAGCCCCAGTACACAGCCATACATGGAGCTACAGCCCCAGTACACAGCCATACATGGAGCTACAGCCCCAGTACACAGCCATACATGGAGCTACAGCCCCAGTACACAGCCATACATGGAGCTACAGCCCCAGTACACAGCCATACATGGAGCTACAGCCCCAGTACACAGCCATACATGGAGCTACAGCCCCAGTACACAGCCATACATGGAGCTACAGCCCCAGTACACAGCCATACATGGAGCTACAGCCCCAGTACACAGCCTTACATGGAGCTACAGCCCCAGTACACAGCCATACATGGAGCTACAGCCACAGTACACAGCCATACATGGAGCTACAGCCACAGTACACAGCCATACATGGAGCTACAGCCGCAGTACACAGCCATACAAGGAACTACAGCCACAGTACACAGCCATACAAGGAACTACAGCCACAGTACACAGCCATACATGGAGCTACAGCCACAGTACACAGCCATACATGGAGCTACAGCCGCAGTACACAGCCATACATGGAGCTACAGCCGCAGTACACAGCCATACAAGGAACTACAGCCACAGTACACAGCCATACATGGAGCTACAGCCGCAGTACACAGCCATACATGGAGCTACAGCCGCAGTACACAGCCATACATGGAGCTACAGCCGCAGTACACAGCCATACATGGAGCTACAGCCACAGTACACAGCCATACATGGAGCTACAGCCACAGTACACAGCCATACATGGAGCTACAGCCACAGTACACAGCCATACATGGAGCTACAGCCACAGTACACAGCCATACATGGAGCTACAGCCACAGTACACAGCCATACATGGAGCTACAGCCACAGTACACAGCCATACATGGAGCTACAGCCACAGTACACAGCCATACATGGAGCTACAGCCACAGTACACAGCCATACATGGAGCTACAGCCACAGTACACAGCCATACATGGAGCTACAGCCCCAGTACACAGCCATACATGGAGCTACAGCCCCAGTACACAGCCATACATGGAGCTACAGCCCCAGTACACAGCCATACATGGAGCTACAGCCCCAGTACACAGCCATACATGGAGCTACAGCCCCAGTACACAGCCATACATGGAGCTACAGCCCCAGTACACAGCCATACATGGAGCTACAGCCGCAGTACACAGCCACAGTACACAGCCATACATGGAGCTACAGCCACAGTACACAGCCATACATGGAGCTACAGCCGCAGTACACAGCCATACATGGAGCTACAGCCGCAGTACACAGACATACATGGGACTACAGCCACAGTACACAGCCATACATGAAGCTACAGCCGCAGTACACAGCCACAGTACACAGCCATACATGGAACTACAGCCGCAGTACACAGCCACAGTACACAGCCATACATGGAGCTACAGCCACAGTACACAGCCATACATGGAGCTACAGCCACAGTACACAGCCATACATGGAGCTACAGCCGCAGTACACAGCCATACATGGAGCTACAGCCACAGTACACAGCCATACATGGAGCTACAGCCGCAGTACACAGCCATACATGGAGCTACAGCCGCAGTACACAGCCATACATGGAACTACAGCCACAGTACACAGCCATACATGGAGCTACAGCACCAGTACACAGCCATACATGGAGCTACAGCACCAGTACACAGCCATACATGGAGCTACAGCCACAGTACACAGCCATACATGGAGCTACAGCCGCAGTACACAGCCATACATGGAGCTACAGCCGCAGTACACAGACATACATGGGACTACAGCCACAGTACACAGCCATACATGAAGCTACAGCCGCAGTACACAGCCACAGTACACAGCCATACATGGAGCTACAGCCACAGTACACAGCCATACATGGAGCTACAGCCGCAGTACACAGCCATACATGGAGCTACAGCCGCAGTACACAGCCATACATGGAGCTACAGCCGCAGTACACAGCCATACATGGAACTACAGCCACAGTACACAGCCATACATGGAGCTACAGCACCAGTACACAGCCATACATGGAGCTACAGCACCAGTACACAGCCATACATGGAGCTACAGCCACAGTACACAGCCATACATGGAGCTACAGCCGCAGTACACAGCCATACATGGAGCTACAGCCGCAGTACACAGACATACATGGGACTACAGCCACAGTACACAGCCATACATGAAGCTACAGCCGCAGTACACAGCCACAGTACACAGCCATACATGGAGCTACAGCCACAGTACACAGCCATACATGGAGCTACAGCCGCAGCACACAGCCATACATGGAGCTACAGCCGCAGTACACAGACATACATGGGACTACAGCCACAGTACACAGCCATACATGGAGCTACAGCCGCAGTACACAGCCACAGTACACAGCCATACTTGGAGCTACAGCCGCAGTACAAAGCCATACATGAAGCTACAGGAGCAGTACACAGCCATACATGGAGCTACAGCCGCAGTACAAAGCCATACATGAAGCTACAGGAGCAGTACACAGCCATACATGAAGCTACAGCCGCAGTACACAGCCATACATGGAGCTACAGCCACAGTACACAGCCATACAAGGAGCTACAGCCACAGTACACAGCCATACATGGAGCTACAGCCACAGTACACAGCCATACATGGAGCTACAGCCACAGTACACAGCCATACATGGAGCTACAGCCACAGTACACAGCCATACATGGAGCTACAGCCACAGTGCACAGCCATACATGGAGCTACAGCCACAGTACACAGCCATACATGGAGCTACAGCCGCAGTACACAGCCATACATGGAGCTACAGCCGCAGTACACAGCCATACATGGAGCTACAGCCACAGTACACAGCCATACATGGAGCTACAGCCACAGTACACAGCCATACATGGAGCTACAGCCACAGTACACAGCCATACATGGAGCTACAGCCACAGTACACAGCCATACATGGAGCTACAGCCACAGTACACAGCCATACATGGAGCTACAGCCACAGTACACAGCCATACATGGAGCTACAGCCGCAGTACACAGCCATACATGGAGCTACAGCCGCAGTACACAGCCATACATGGAGCTATAGCCGCAGTACACAGCCATACATGGAGCTATAGCCGGAGTACACAGCCATACATGGAGCTACAGCCACAGTACACAGCCATACATGGAGCTACAGCCGCAGTACACAGCCATACATGGAGCTATAGCCGCAGTACACAGCCATACATGGAGCTACAGCCACAGTACACAGCCATACATGGAGCTACAGCCACAGTACACAGCCATACATGGAGCTACAGCCACAGTACACAGCCATACATGGAGCTACAGCCCCAGTACACAGCCATACATGGAGCTACAGCCCCAGTACACAGCCATACATGGAGCTACAGCCCCAGTACACAGCCATACATGGAGCTACAGCCCCAGTACACAGCCATACATGGAGCTACAGACACAGTACACAGCCATACATGGAGCTACAGCCGCAGTACACAGCCATACATGGAGCTACAGCCACAGTACACAGCCATACATGGAGCTACAGCCACAGTACACAGCCATACATGGAGCTACAGCCCCAGTACACAGCCATACATGGAGCTACAGCCACAGTACACAGCCATACATGGGGCTACAGCCACAGTACACAGCCATACATGGGGCTACAGCCACAGTACACAGCCATACATGGGGCTACAGCCACAGTACACAGCCATACATGGAGCTACAGCCACAGTACACAGCCATACATGGAGCTACAGCCCCAGTACACAGCCATACATGGAGCTACAGCCACAGTACACAGCCATACATGGGGCTACAGCCACAGTACACAGCCATACATGGGGCTACAGCCACAGTACACAGCCATACATGGAGCTACAGCCACAGTACACAGCCATACATGGAGCTATAGCCGCAGTACACAGCCATACATGGAGCTACAGCACCAGTACACAGCCATACATGGAGCTACAGCACCAGTACACAGCCATACATGGGGCTACAGCCACAGTACACAGCCATACATGGAGCTACAGCCACAGTACACAGCCATACATGGAGCTACAGCCACAGTACACAGCCATACATGGAGCTACAGCTACAGCATACAGCCATACATGGAGCTACTGCCGCAGTACACAGCCATACATGGAGCTACAGACGCAGTACACAGCCATACATGGAGCTACAGCCGCAGTACACAGCCATACATGGAGCTACAGCCACACTACACAGCCATACATGGAGCTACAGCCGCAGTACACAGCCATACATGGAGCTACAGCCGCAGTACACAGCCATACATGGAGCTACAGCCACAGTACACAGCCATACATGGAGCTACAGCCGCAGTACACAGCCATACATGGAGCTACAGCCACAGTACACAGCCATACATGGAGCTACAGCCACAGTACACAGCCATACATGGAGCTACAGCCGCAGTACACAGCCATACATGGAGCTACAGCCACAGTACACAGCCATACATGGAGCTACAGCCACAGTACACAGCCATACATGGAGCTACAGCCACAGTACAGAGCCATACATGAAGCTACAGCCGCAGTACACAGCCATACATGGAGCTACAGCCACAGTACACAGCCATACATGGAGCTACAGCCACAGTACACAGCCATACAAAGCCTCTAGATGTACAAAGAGGAATGGAGGTAGTCCGCAAGTAGACCTGTGACTGCAGATAAAGGAGGTCCGACTAAGCGCAGTCTCAGGGGGTGAATACACTTCCATTTCATTCTTTGGCCCAGGTCCATTATTGTGGCTGCGCCAGTTCTCTGCCCGGTTTCGCTCTAGAACTGTCGCTCTTGTACTTGTAGTTATAAAGTGTCTGCGGCAGTTTAGTTTTGCGGCTGTTACTTCTGAGTGTGCGACCCCTTTAATAGAGCGACAGTATTGCGTCACATGATGTTTGGTAAAGGACTTCTACCATCAGGATGAAGGATTGTAGGGAAAGCCCACCCACACCGGCACTTACCTGCGCCCCCTCGGCCAGGCTCCACTCTTGTTCTTGATTTTTCAAAATAAGGCAAGAAAATTGGGCAAATGAGTCTCGGGGGCTCCAAGCGTCTTAGATGTTAACGGAGCCTGGAGCCCCTCAGGCTAATTTGCATGAGCGTTAAAGCCTTTCTGGTAATAAAGCGGCACACCTCCCGAGCAGTGCAGGGGGGAGCAGTAGGGGTCACCAAGCAGCTGTCCACAGTCCTCTGCTTAGAGGTCTGTGTCACCTACCTTCTCAGGTGTCACCTACCTTTCTGGAGGGTGTTATATTGTAGGGAGAACCCCGATACGGCGGCCTCCAGAGGTCTCACTGCGGTGGGAATGTTTCCTGGAGAGCGTCTCAGAGAACAGATGCTCCTATGAAGACAGTCTGATTACTTGGGTGGAGACCACCATGGAATTATGGAGGAGGTGGCAGGAGAATGGGGTCTCCGGGGACCACCCGGACGTGTAATACCATCCTCCCCATAGAGAGACTTACATGCCGCTGGCCGTATGGGAGTCTCCGGGCCGCAGGGTGAAGAACTGGCAGCGGTCATAACTGGTGCAGAGCTGCCGGCACTGCTCAACATCGTCCACCTCAACGTCCACCACCAGCAGACCAGAGTAATCCAGACCAGGCACCAGCAGGTCCGCACAGCCAAGGAACCCTGCAGGACACATAATAGCAAGGTCACGTACAACGACGACGAGGTCCCGTACAACGACGACGGGGTCCCGCACAACGACGACGGGGTCCCGTACAACGACGACGGGGTCCCGTACAACGACGACGGGGTCCCGTACAACGACGACGGGGTCCCGTACAACGACGACGGGGTCCCGTACAACGACGACGGGGTCCCGTACAACGACGACGGGGTCCCGCACAACGACGACGGGGTCCCGCACAACGACGACGAGGTCCCGTACAACGACGACGAGGTCCCGTACAACGACGACGAGGTCCCGTACAAAGAGGTCCCGTACAACGACGACGGGGTCCCGTACAACGACGACGGGGTCCCGCACAACGACGACGGGGTCCCGCACAACGACGACGGGGTCCCGCACAACGACGACGGGGTCCCGCACAACGACGACGGGGTCCCGCACAACGACGACGGGGTCCCGCACAACGACGACGGGGTCCCGCACAACGAAGAGGGGGTCCCGCACAACGAAGAGGGGGTCCCGCACAACGAAGAGGGGGTCCCGCACAACGAAGGGGTCCCGCACAACGAAGGGCTCCCGCACAACGAAGGGGTCCCGCACAACGAAGGGGTCCCGCACAACGAAGGGGTCCCGCACAACAAAGAGGTCCCGCACAACAAAGAGGTCCCGCACAACGAAGGGGTCCCGCACAACGAGGGGGTCCCGCACAACGAGGGGGTCCCGCACAACGAGGGGGTCCCGCACAACGAAGGGCTCCCGCACAACGAAGGGGTCCCGCACAACGAAGGGGTCCCGCACAACGAAGGGGTCCCGCACAACGAAGGGGTCCCGCACAACGAGGGGGTCCCGCACAACGAGGGGGTCCCGCACAACGAGTCCTCACACATTCCTCCTCCTCTGCGGTCTTATTGATGGATACCTGGTTGTGTGGGCGTCTTTGTGAATCCGGAATACATGTTCTCCTCGGAGGTGACATTTTCCGGGAGTCCGGACTCCGAGCTCTTCAGGTAACACTCGCACCTGTGTGGGAGGCAAAAGGAACGGAGGAGAAAGAAAGTCACAGATGCCCTTCCACATCACTGACCGTAGAGCTAGTCACCCCCCGGTGGGTTCTCCCGGCTCCCCCCCCCCCGGTGGGTTCTCCCGGCTCCCCCCCCCCCGGTGGGTTCTCCCGGCTGCCCCCCCCCCTTGGCCTTACCAGAGACTTTGGTGCAGGGAGAAGGTAAAGAAGTGGCAGAGCGGGTGCTGGGTGCAGCGCTGCTGGCAGGACTGGGTGTCCGGGGTCCTGCAGGTGCTGATGAGTCGCCCGGAGAAGAGAGTGTGCGGGAAGAGGAGGTCAGCGCAGCCGCTCACACCTGGGGCAGACAGGATGGACCTCAGTCATGTGACCAGAGGGCAGGATGCAGCTCTGGGGGTGACCAGAGCAGAGGGTATGATGCAGCTCTGGGGGGGACCAGAGCAGAGGGTATGATGCAGCTCTGGGGGGGACCAGAGCAGAGGGTATGATGCAGCTCTGGGGGTGACCAGAGCAGAGGGTATGATGCAGCTCTGGAGGTGACCAGAGTACAGGGTATGATGCAGCTCTGGGGGTGACCAGAGCAGAGGGTATGATGCAGCTCTGGAGGTGACCAAAGCAGAGGGTATGATGCAGCTCTGGGGGTGACCAGAGCAGAGGGTATGATGCAGCTCTGGGGGTGACCAGAGCAGAGGGTATGATGCAGCTCTGGAGGTGACGATGCAGCTCTGGAGGTGACCAGAGCAGAGGGTATGGTGCAGCTCTGGAGGTGACCAGAGCAGAGGGTATGATGCAGCTCTGGGGGTGACCAAAGCAGAGGGTATGATGCAGCTCTGGGGGGGACCAGAGCAGAGGGTATGATGCAGCTCTGGGGGTGACCAGAGCAGAGGGTATGATGCAGCTCTGGAGGTGACCAGAGCAGAGGGTATGATGCAGCTCTGGAGGTGACCAGAGCAGAGGGTATGGTGCAGCTCTGGGGGTGACCAGAGTACAGGGTATGATGCAGCTCTGGGGGTGACCAGAGTACAGGGTATGATGCAGCTCTGGGGGTGACCAGAGTACAGGGTATGATGCAGCTCTGGGGGTGACCAGAGTACAGGGTATGATGCAGCTCTGGGGGTGACCAGAGTACAGGGTATGATGCAGCTCTGGGGGTGACCAGAGTACAGGGTATGATGCAGCTCTGGGGGTGACCAGAGCAGAGGGTATGATGCAGCTCTGGATGTGACCAGAGCAGAGGGTATGATGCAGCTCTGGGGGTGACCAGAGTACAGGGTATGATGCAGCTCTGGGGGTGACCAAAGCAGAGGGTATGATGCAGCTCTGGGGGTGACCAAAGCAGAGGGTATGATGCAGCTCTGGGGGTGACCAGAGCAGAGGGTATGATGCAGCTCTGGGGGTGACCAGAGTACAGGGTATGATGCAGCTCTGGGGGTGACCAGAGTACAGGGTATGGTGCAGCTCTGGGGGTGACCAGAGCAGAGGGTATGATGCAGCTCTGGGGGTGACCAGAGTACAGGGTATGATGCAGCTCTGGGGGTGACCAAAGCAGAGGGTATGGTGCAGCTCTGGGGGTGACCAAAGCAGAGGGTATGATGCAGCTCTGGGGGTGACCAGAGCAGAGGGTATGATGCAGCTCTGGAGGTGACCAAAGCAGAGGGTATGATGCAGCTCTGGGGGTGACCAGAGCAGAGGGTATGATGCAGCTCTGGGGGTGACCAGAGCAGAGGGTATGATGCAGCTCTGGAGGTGACGATGCAGCTCTGGAGGTGACCAGAGCAGAGGGTATGGTGCAGCTCTGGAGGTGACCAGAGCAGAGGGTATGATGCAGCTCTGGGGGTGACCAGAGTACAGGGTATGATGCAGCTCTGGAGGTGACCAGAGCAGAGGGTATGATGCAGCTCTGGGGGTGACCAGAGCAGAGGGTATGATGCAGCTCTGGAGGTGACGATGCAGCTCTGGAGGTGACCAGAGCAGAGGGTATGGTGCAGCTCTGGAGGTGACCAGAGCAGAGGGTATGATGCAGCTCTGGGGGTGACCAGAGTACAGGGTATGATGCAGCTCTGGAGGTGACCAGAGCAGAGGGTATGATGCAGCTCTGGAGGTGACCAGAGCAGAGGGTATGATACAGCTCTGGAGGTGACCAGAGCAGAGGGTATGATGCAGCTCTGGAGGTGACCAGAGCAGAGGGTATGATGCAGCTCTGGAGGTGACCAGAGCAGAGGGTATGATGCAGCTCTGGAGGTGACCAGAGCAGAGGGTATGATGCAGCTCTGGAGGTGACCAGAGCAGAGGGTATGATGCAGCTCTGGAGGTGACCAGAGCAGAGGGTATGATGCAGCTCTGGAGGTGACCAGAGCAGAGGGTATGATGCAGCTCTGGAGGTGACCAGAGCAGAGGGTATGATGCAGCTCTGGAGGTGACCAGAGCAGAGGGTATGATGCAGCTCTGGAGGTGACCAGAGCAGAGGGTATGATGCAGCTCTGGAGGTGACCAGAGCAGAGGGTATGATGCAGCTCTGGAGGTGACCAGAGCAGAGGGTATGATGCAGCTCTGGAGGTGACCAGAGCAGAGGGTATGGTGCAGCTCTGGAGGTGACCAGAGTACAGGGTATGATGCAGCTCTGGAGGTGACCAGAGTACAGGGTATGATGCAGCTCTGGGGGTGACCAGAGCAGAGGGTATGATGCAGCTCTGGATGTGACCAGACTAGAGACTTCTACTTACATTGGTCTCCTGTACAACATCCTCTCTGACTGAAGCCGGACTGTGCCCCGGGGGTGACCGTGATATTTGGGGGAGAGGGGAAGTTGGTGGAGAACTGCAAGTAGCATCGCTGCCTGTAGGGGGAGACACAAGGATAAGACTACAAAGCCAGAACCAAACCAAGACCGCAACCAAAACCAGTACCAGAACACAGCCAGAACCAATACCAGACCACAATCAGTACCAGAACACAGCCAGAACCAAACCAAGACCGCAACCAAAACCAGTACCAGAACACAGCCAGAACCAATACCAGACCACAACCAGTACCAGAACACAGCCAGAACCAAACCAAGACCGCAACCAAAACCAGTACCAGAACACAGCCAGAACCAAACCAAGACCGCAACCAAAACCAGTACCAGAACACAGCCAGAACCAAACCAAGACCGTAACCAAAACCAGTACCAGAACACAGCCAGAACCAAACCAAGACCGCAACCAAAACCAGTACCAGAACCAATACCAGACCACAACCAAAACCAGTACCAGAACACAGCCAGAACCAAACCGCAACCAAAACCAGTACCAGAACCAATACCAGACCACAACCAAAACCAAACCAAGACCGCAACCAAAACCAGTACCAGAACACAGCCAGAACCAATACCAGACCACAACCAAAACCAGTACCAGAACACAGCCAGAACCAAACCAAGACCGCAACCAAAACCAGTACCAGAACACAGCCAGAACCAATACCAGACCACAACCAAAACCAGTACCAGAACACAGCCAGAACCAAACCAAGACCGCAACCAAAACCAGTACCAAACCAAGACCGCAACCAAAACCAGTACCAGAACCAAACCAAGACCGCAACCAAAATCAGTACCAGAACACAACAAGAACCAAAACCAGTACCAGAACCAATACCAGACCCCAACCAAAACCAGTACCAAAACCAGTACCAGAACCAAAACCAGTACCAGAACACAGCCAGAACCAAAACCAGTACCGGAACACAGCCAGCACCAGTACCATAACCAAACCAAGACCGCAACCAAAACCAGTACCCATGCCAGACAGCAACCAAAACCAGTACCAGAACCACAACCAAAACCAGTACCAGAACACAGCCAGAAGCAATACCAGACCACAACCCAATTCAGTACCAGAACACAGCAAGAACCAGCACCAAAACTCATCCAGAACCAAACCAAGACCGCAACCAAAACCAGTACCAGAACCAATACCAGTACCAGAACACCGGCAGAACCAAAACCAGAACACAGCCAGAACCAGTACTAGAACACAGGCAGAACCAAAACCTTTGCCAGAACCAAAACCAAAACCAGAACATAGCCAGATCTAAAACCATGCGAGCGTCACACACGGGAGGGTCATGAGGGGTCACACGTGGGAGGGGTCACACACGGGAGGGTCATGAGGGGTCACACGTGGGAGGGGTCACACACGGGAGGGTCATGAGGGGTCACACGTGGGAGGGGTCACACGCGGGAGGGTCATACAGGGTCACACGTGGGAGGGGTCACACACGGGAGGGTCATGAGGGGTCACACGTGGGAGGGGTCACACGCGGGAGGGTCATGAGGGGTCACACGTGGGAGGGGTCACACGCGGGAGGGTCATACAGGGTCACACGCGGGAGGGGTCACACACGGGAGGGGTCACACACGGGAGGGTCATGAGGGGTCACACGTGGGAGGGGTCACACACGGGAGGGTCATGAGGGGTCACACATGGGAGGGGTCACACACGGGAGGGTCATGAGGGGTCACACGTGGGAGGGGTCACACACGGGAGGGTCATGAGGGGTCACACGTGGGAGGGGTCACACGCGGGAGGGTCATGAGGGGTCACACGCGGGAGGGTCATGAGGGGTCACACGTGGGAGGGGTCACACGCGGGAGGGTCATACAGGGTCACACGCGGGAGGGGTCACACACGGGAGGGGTCACACACGGGAGGGTCATGAGGGGTCACACGTGGGAGGGGTCACACACGGGAGGGTCATGAGGGGTCACACGTGGGAGGGGTCACACACGGGAGGGTCATGATCATGCTGGTGCTCACCCCGTGCTGCCCGCTGGGTAATATGTGTAGAACTGACATCCTGGGTTCCTTGTACAAGACGCTTCACATTCTTCACGACTTGTCACAAAGCCGAAAGAGAGGACATTGCCCACAAACTCCACCCCATCATAGGACGGGGCGAGACACCCTGATGAGAGAGGGAGGGAGGCGTTATCCACAATGTGATGTGTGACATCATCCAGCCCCGAGGGTCACCACACATGACCCTGGTGACCTCACACATCATCACACAGTAACAAATCTCCAGCTGCAGGACAGCCATGTATTCTGTGTCCTACTAAGATGAGCCCGCGCTTCCGGCAGGGTCCCCACCTCCATCTAAAGGTCTATGAGCTTCTTACGGGTCAGGTATTCCGGGGTCTTGGGCAGAGAAAACCCAGATGTCACCCCAGAATTGGGCTTCCGAGTCTCCGGGACCCCCGGCTCTGAGGTCTTCAGGTGGCAATCAAACCTGAAAAGTACAGAAGATTAATCTCTCCAATTCTCCACCCGTTGTGTAGAACCAGGGTCACCTAGAGGCAGTAGAAGGACATGACCACCATCATGTAGATGACAACTTACCTCCTCTGCCCTGTGCCGGGGTCCACAGAGTGATAAGAGAAGAAGTCACAGTCCGGGTGATTGGTGCACAGTATCTGGCAGGAGGCTTCATCAGGAGAAGGAGTAACCAGGAGGTCTCCACCAGGAAAGTCCACGGACGGCTGAAGAGGAGGATCTCCACCTACAAGATTATCAGAAACCTCAGACTCCGCATCGCACCAATCCTACACACTGCCTGCGCATCGCACCAATCCTACGCACTGCCTGCGCATCGCACCAATCCTACGCACTGCCTGCGCATCGCACCAATCCTACGCACTGCCTGCGCATCGCACCAATCCTACACACTGCCTGCGCATCGCACCAATCCTACACACTGCCTGCGCATCGCACCAATCCTACACACTGCCTGCGCATCGCACCAATCCTACACACTGCCTGCGCATCGCACCAATCCTACACACTGCCTGCGCATCGCACCAATCCTACACACTGCCTGCGCATCGCACCAATCCTACACACTGCCTGCGCATCGCACCAATCCTACACACTGCCTGCGCATCGCACCAATCCTACACACTGCCTGCGCATCGCACCAATCCTACACACTGCCTGCGCATCGCACCAATCCTACACACTGCCTGCGCATCGCACCAATCCTACACACTGCCTGCGCATCGCACCAATCCTACACACTGCCTGCGCATCGCACCAATCCTACACACTGCCTGCGCATCGCACCAATCCTACACACTGCCTGCGCATCGCACCAATCCTACACACTGCCTGCGCATCGCACCAATCCTACACACTGCCTGCGCATCGCACCAATCCTACACACTGCCTGCGCATCACACCAATCCTACACACTGCCTGCGCATCGCACCAATCCTACACACTGCCTCCGCATCACACCAATCCTACACACTGCCTGCGCATCGCACCAATCCTACACACTGCCTGCGCATCACACCAATCCTACACACTGCCTCCGCATCACACCAATCCTACACACTGCCTCCACATCACTGACCAGGGGGATCACATATCACGGTCCTTGGCTTTGGCTGCTCCCCATATACTTGTATGTTATTGGGGTCCATGTGACCTACCTGAGGGGCTCTCGGGGGGGCAGGCCAGGACGAGGCTGAGCTGTAGGGTCAGGATCACCACCAGCATGTTTCTGAAAGAAGAATGGGGGGGTAATGAGTAGGAGAAGCCGAGGACCAGGACCAGTCCCCATCAGTGATCCCAGACCTCATGGTGGCCTCACCTGGTGCTGTCTCCAGGATGTGACGTCTGCTGGTGGGGCCACGGTTCTACAGCTTCTATGGACCGCGCCAGGGAAGGTGTGTGACCCGGGACAGCACTGGGGGATGGAGAGCAGTGTCAGGTCACTCTCACCATGGACCTACCCCTAGTGATGACCAGATGTATTGGTGACCACTTACTGTCACCACGTGTCCATGTGGCTCTCACTGAGAACTATAAGCAGATCCCTGCGGTCCCTATAGGTGTGAGGGCCCCAACACATCCCTGGAGCTGTGAGGACCCCCAAAACCAGACCCTATAAGTGCTCATTCAGACAGGCGTTTGAGGTCCTTGCCATTCGGTTTTTGTTAGTACAGCACGGTGGCTCAGTGGTGAGCATTACAGCCTTGCAGCACAGTGGCTCAGTGGTGAGCATTACAGCCTTGCAGCACAGTGGCTCAGTGGTGAGCATTACAGCCTTGCAGCACAGTGGCTCAGTGGTGAGCATTACAGCCTTGCAGCACAGTGGCTCAGTGGTGAGCATTACAGCCTTGCAGCACAGTGGCTCAGTGGTGAGCATTACAGCCTTGCAGCACGGTGGCTCAGTGGTTAGCATTACAGCCTTGCAGCACGGTGGCTCAGTGGTTAGCATTACAGCCTTGCAGCACGGTGGCTCAGTGGTGAGCATTACAGCCTTGCAGCACGGTGGCTCAGTGGTGAGCATTACAGCCTTGCAGCACGGTGGCTCAGTGGTGAGCATTACAGCCTTGCAGCACGGTGGCTCAGTGGTGAGCATTACAGCCTTGCAGCGCTGGGGACCTGGATTCATGCCCCAGGATCAACATCTGCAAAGAGTTGTGTTTGCGCTGGTTTCCTCCGGTCCTCTGGTTTCCTCCCAAGCATACTGCCAGGTGATGAGATTGTGAGCCTGTGAGGAGAGGCCGCGTACACCGCCATGGGGAGAGGCCGCCTACACCGCCATGGGGAGAGGCCGCCTACACCGCCATGGGGAGAGGCCGCCTACACCGCCATGGGGAGAGGCCGCCTACACCGCCATGGGGAGAGGCCGCCTACACCGCCATGGGGAGAGGCCGCCTACACCGCCATGGGGAGAGGCCGCCTACACCGCCATGGGGAGAGGCCGCCTACACCGCCATGGGGAGAGGCCGCCTACACCGCCATGGGGAGAGGCCGCCTACACCGCCATGGGGAGAGGCCGCCTACACCGCCATGGGGAGAGGCCGCCTACACCGCCATGGGGAGAGGCCGCCTACACCGCCATGGGGAGAGGCCGCCTACACCGCCATGGGGAGAGGCCGCCTACACCGCCTTGGGGAGAGGCCGCCTACACCGCCTTGGGGAGAGGCCGCCTACACCGCCATGGGGAGAGGCCGCCTACACCGCCATGGGGAGAGGCCGCCTACACCGCCATGGGGAGAGGCCGCCTACACCGCCATGGGGAGAGGCCGCCTACACCGCCATGGGGAGAGGCCGCCTACACCGCCATGGGGAGAGGCCGCCTACACCGCCATGGGGAGAGGCCGCCTACACCGCCATGGGGAGAGGCCGCCTACACCGCCATGGGGAGAGGCCGCCTACACCGCCATGGGGAGAGGCCGCCTACACCGCCATGGGGAGAGGCCGCCTACACCGCCATGGGGAGAGGCCGCCTACACCGCCATGGGGAGAGGCCGCCTACACCGCCATGGGGAGAGGCCGCCTACACCGCCATGGGGAGAGGGGGCGTATACCACCATGACCAACATAAACCGGACACAAAAACATACAAACACTGCCGCTGCAGCTCCTCCTCCACTGCCCCCAATCCCCGGCGCTCTCACATCTACAACCACCTCGACCAACTTTCCCAAACTTATTGGGAAATTTCCAACTTTCCTGAAGGATTTATAGAAGTGACTGTGGCCCTCGCTGCACTGGGGGGGCTCAGGGTCCTTACACGACATTACTAAAAACGTGTACAGGCGAGAAAAATCTAAAAAATATAGTCATAGTGACCAGAATCACCTCCTCAGTGACACCCAAAAAAACCTACCTGAGGGCGAGACGTCAGGAAATGCGAGGAGCTCCGGACAAACACCGGACACCCTGGACAATCCCGCACAACGGGAGCAAAGATCTGATCCAGATGGGGGTCATTCTACACAATGGGGGGTCATTTACTAAGGGCCCGGTTCGCGTTTTCCCGACGTGTTACCCGAATATTTCCGATTTGCGCCGATTTCCCCTGAATTGCCCCGGGATTTTGGCGCACACGATCGGATTGTGGCGCATCGACGCTGGCATGCGCGTGACGGAAATCGGGGGGCGTGGCCAAACGAAGACCCGACGTATTCGGAAAAAACGTCACATTTTTTTTTTAAAGTGTTCCGGGACCCGCGCTTACCTTCACCAGGGATAGGATCGTGAACTCCGGTGGACTTCAGCGCAGCAGCGACATCTGGTGGACGGCGGAGGAACTACCTTAGTGAATCGCCGGAAGACCCGAATCCACCGCAGAGAAGGCGCCGCTGGATCGCGAATGGACCGGGTAAGTAAATCTGCCCCAATATCTACCATAGCTGTGACCCCCCAACACTAATACTATGTCCATAGCTGTGACCCCCCAACACTAATACTATGTCCATAGCTGTGACCCCCCAACACTAATACTATGCCCATAGCTGTGACCCCCCCAACACTAATACTATGCCCATAGCTGTGACCCCCCCAACACTAATACTATGTCCATAGCTGTGACCCCCCCAACACTAATACTATGTCCATAGCTGTGACCCCCCAACACTAATACTATGTCCATAGCTGTGACCCCCCCAACACTAATACTATGCCCATAGCTGTGACCCCCCAACACTAATACTATGCCCATAGCTGTGACCCCCCAACACTAATACTATGCCCATAGCTGTGACCCCCCAACACTAATACTATGTCCATAGCTGTGACCCCCCAACACTAATACTATGTCCATAGCTGTGACCCCCCAACACTAATACTATGTCCATAGCTGTGACCCCCCAACACTAATACTATGTCCATAGCTGTGACCCCCCAACACTAATACTATGTCCATAGCTGTGACCCCCCAACACTAATACTATGCCCATAGCTGTGACCCCCCAACACTAATACTATGTCCATAGCTGTGACCCCCCAACACTAATACTATGTCCATAGCTGTGACCCCAACACTAATACTATGCCCATAGCTGTGACCCCCCAACACTAATACTATGTCCATAGCTGTGACCCCCCAACACTAATACTATGCCCATAGCTGTGACCCCCCAACACTAATACTATGTCTATAGCTGTGACCCCCCAACACTAATACTATGCCCATAGCTGTGACCCCCCAACACTAATACTATGCCCATAGCTGTGACCCCCCAACACTAATACTATGTCTATAGCTGTGACCCCCCAACACTAATACTATGCCCATAGCTGTGACCCCCCAACACTAATACTATGCCCATAGCTGTGACCCCCCAACACTAATACTATGTCCATAGCTGTGACCCCCCAACACTAATACTATGCCCATAGCTGTGACCCCCCAACACTAATACTATGTCCATAGCTGTGACCCCCCAACACTAATACTATGTCCATAGCTGTGACCCCCCAACACTAATACTATGTCCATAGCTGTGACCCCCCAACACTAATACTATGCCCATAGCTGTGACCCCCCAACACTAATACTATGTCCATAGCTGTGACCCCCCAACACTAATACTATGTCCATAGCTGTGACCCCCCAACACTAATACTATGTCCATAGCTGTGACCCCCCAACACTAATACTATGCCCATAGCTGTGACCCCCCCACTAATACTACGCCCATAGCTGTGACCCCCCCCACTAATACTATGTCCATAGCTGTGACCCCCCCACTAATACTGATTCTACTTCTCATGGATCCGTTGTTGTATTTCCAGTGTGATTCCTAAATTCTCATGGATTCTGGGAAATGACATTTATTTAGGGAAATGAGGAGAAGATTTGGGTGAATGTTCCTTCCTCCAGGAGTTACGAGCGCCTGGGGGGCTTCTGATAGATCCCGGGACGGAGGGTCATTTATGATTTCTGGCTCTGGAGCCGCTGTGTTCCTCATTGGGCGGTGGGTCTGTGGTGCGGGGGGGGGGGGGGGGGATTCATGACTTGGCGCATGGACTGTGCGGTTTACACCTCGCTTTTAGTGGGGACACTTTTGCACCACAACTTGCGCCAAAAAATGTGTCATGAAAATAAAAAAATAGAAGCGTCAGAAAAATGGTGGAATCACAAGCAGCGGCAAGATGCTGCCCCCCAAAAAGTACAAGACGAGAGGCTGATGCGCCCCCCAAAAAGTACAAGGCGAGAGGCTGATGCGCCCCCCCCAAGACGAGAGGCTGATGCTGCCCCCCAAAAAGTACAAGACGAGAGGCTGATGCTGCCCCCCAAAAAGTACAAGACGAGAGGCGGATGCGCCCCCCAAAAAGTACAAGGCGAGAGGCTGATGCGCCCCCCCCAAGACGAGAGGCTGATGCTGCCCCCCAAAAAGTACAAGACGAGAGGCTGATGCTGCCCCCCAAAAAGTACAAGACGAGAGGCTGATGCGCCCCCCCAAGACGAGAGGCTGATGCGCCCCCCCAAGACGAGAGGCTGATGCGCCCCCCCAAGGCGAGAGGCTGATGCGCCCCCCCAAGGCGAGAGGCTGATGCGCCCCCCCAAGGCGAGAGGCTGACGCGCCCCCCCAAGGCGAGAGGCTGACGCGCCCCCCCAAGGCGAGAGGCTGACGCGCCCCCCCCAAGGCGAGAGGCTGATGCGCCCCCCCAAGGCGAGAGGCTGATGCGCCCCCCCAAGGCGAGAGGCTGATGCGCCCCCCCAAGGCGAGAGGCTGATGCGCCCCCCCAAGGCGAGAGGCTGATGCGCCCCCCCAAGGCGAGAGGCTGATGCGCCCCCCCAAGACGAGAGGCTGATGTCTCAGGTAAATGCAAATTCATCCAGAGAAAACACTGGAATGTCGGAGGCAGATTTCCGTAGATCCAGGAAAATTCCCAGAGTTTCTGAGGTCACTGACCTGGAGCAGGAGAAATGACCGGAGCGTCCGGAGATAATTCCCACAGATCCGGGATATTATCAGCGTTACACACGCCTTTCATCCGGGGAATTACTAGAATCTTTAGTGTTACTGGAGAGTCACAATCCGGGGAATAGCGGAATCTCTGTCCACACAGGACACCAGGAGGTCCAGGGATTCCCATGTGTCGGGGGTAATAAGTGCAGTATCCTCGGGGTAATTACCGGATGGTCCAGTGTAATCTCCGGTACATGGATGGAGGGGTCCAGGGTCACACAGGATTACTGGGGTCACCCCTGAGCCAGATGGGGGAAACCTTGTGGGCGCACGATTCCTGGGATCAGTTAGATTGTGGTGCAAGGGGTTAATGACAGGAAAGGGTTAAGCGGCTCCACATTGGAGCAAATGAAATGCATCACCTGGACCCGATTTATTCTGCTCCAAGTCTGCGCCAAATGCAGGGGGGGCAGGAGGCAGGGGGGCAGGAGGGCAGGAGGCAGGGGGGCAGGGGGCGCAGGAAAAGTGTCCAAAATTCTGCCCAAAAATGTAAAAACCAGAGGACAAATATAAGAGCACAGAGGAGGAAAGGAGATAAGTGCCCCTCACCGGGGTCAGTACTCACACTCAGCAGCAGGTAGGTGGCCAGCAGCAGCACTCGCACCATCTGTACCTGTGATCACTGCTGCACCAGGTGCGCTTTATACAGGGAGGAGGCAGCAACACCTCCTGACAGGAGCAACATTAACCCTTAACAGTCCATTGGAACATGCTGCACCCTCTACTCATCCCTGCACCCTACACAACCCTCCCCCCCCTGCACCCTCCACTCATCCCTACACCCTACACACTCCCCCCTGCACCCTCTACTCATCACTGCACCCTACACACTCCCCCCTGCACCCTCTACTCATCACTGCACCCTACTACCCCCCCCCTGCACCCTACACCCCCCTGCACCCTACACCCCCCCTGCACCCTCCACTCATCACTGCACACTACTACCCCCCCTGCACCCTACACCCCCCCTGCACCCTCCACTCATCACTGCACCCTACTACCCCCCCTGCACCCTACACCCCCCCTGCACCCTCCACTCATCACTGCACCCTACTACCCCCCCTGCACCCTACACCCCCCCTGCACCCTCCACTCATCACTGCACACTACTACCCCCCCTGCACCCTACACCCCCCCTGCACCCTCTACTCATCACTGCACCCTACTACCCCCCCTGCACCCTACACCCCCCTGCACCCTACACCCCCCCTGCACCCTCTACTCATCACTGCACCCTACTACCCCCCCTGCACCCAACACCCCCCCTGCACCCTACACCCCCCCCTGCACCCTACACTCATCCCTGCACCCTACACCCCCCCCCCTGCACCCTCTACTCATCACTGCACCCTACACCCCCCCTGCACTCTACACTCCCCCCTGCACCCTCTACTCATCACTGCACCCTACACCCCCCCTGCACCCTCTACTCATCACTGCACCCTACTACCCCCCCCCTGCACCCTACACCCCCCCTGCACCCTCTACTCATCACTGCACCCTACTACCCCCCCCCCTGCACCCTACACCTCCCCTGCACCCTCTACTCATCACTGCACCCTACTACCCCCCCCTGCACCCTACACCCCACCTGCACCCTACACCTCCCCTGCACCCTCTACTCATCACTGCACCCTACTACCCACACCTGCACCCTACACCCCCCCTGCACCCTACACCCCCCCTGCACACTCTACTCATCACTGCACCCTCTACTCATCACTGCACCCTCTACTCATCCCTGCACCCTCTACTCATCACTGCACCCCCCCCCACCTCCTCACAGGGGCAACATTAACCATTAACAGTCCCTAGGCACATGCTCCACCCTCCACTCATCCCTGCACCCTACACCCCAACCCCCCCTGCACCCTCTACTCATCCCTGCACCCTACACCCCAACCCCCCCTGCACCCTCTACTCATCCCTGCACCCTACACCCCAACCCCCCCTGCACCCTCTACTCATCCCTGCACCCTCTACTCAACACTGCACCCTCTACTCATCCCTGCACCCTCTACTCATCCCTGCACCCTCTACTCATCCCTGCACCCTCTACTCAACACTGCACCCACCATTCATCCCTGCACCCTCTACTCATCCCTGCACCCTCTACTCATGACTGCACCCTCTACTCATCCCTGCACCCTCTACTCATCCCTGCACCCTCTACTCAACACTGCACCCTACTACCACCTTGCACCCTACTACCCCTCCCTGCACCCTACTACCCCTCCCTGCACCCTCTACTCATCCCTGCACCCTACTGCCCCCCTGCACCCTCTCCCCTCCCTGTACCCTCTATTCATTACTGCACCCTCCACTCATCCCTGCACCCTACACCCCCACCCTGACCCCTACACCCCCCCCTGCACTCTCCACTCATCCCTGCACCCTACACCCCAACCCCCCCTGCACCCTCTACTCATCCCTCCCCCTCCCCACCTCCTCACAGGGGCAACATTAACCATTAACAGCCCCTAGGCAGATGCTGCACCCTCCACTCATCCCTGCACCCTCTACCCATCCCTGCACCCTCTACCCATCCCTGCACCCTCCACTCATCCCTGCACCCTCCACCCCTCCCTGCACCCACTACTCATCCCTGCACCCTCTACTCATCCCTGCCCCCTCTACTCATCCCTGCGCCCTCTATTCATCCCTGCGCCCTCTATTCATCCCTGCACCCTCTACTCATCCCTGCCCCCTCTACTCATCCCTGCACCCTCTACTCATCCCTGCCCCCTCTACTCATCCCTGCCCCCTCTACTCATCCCTGCCCCCTCTACTCATCCCTGCACCCTCTACTCATCCCTGCCCCCTCTACTCATCCCTGCACCCTCTACTCATCCCTGCACCCTCTACTCATCCCTGCACCCTCTACCCCTCCCTGCACCCTCCACTCATCCCTGCACCCTCTACCCATCCCTGCACCCTCCACTCATCCCTGCGCCCTCTACTCATCCCTGCACCCTCTACTCATCCCTGCACCCTCTACTCATCCCTGCACCCTCTACTCATCCCTGCCCCCTCTACTCATCCCTGCACCCTCTACTCATCCCTGCACCCTCTACTCATCCCTGCCCCCTCTACTCATCCCTGCCCCCTCTACTCATCCCTGCACCCTCTACTCATCCCTGCACCCTCTACCCCTCCCTGCACCCTCTACCCATCCCTGCACCCTCCACTCATCCCTGCGCCCTCTATTCATCCCTGCGCCCTCTATTCATCCCTGCGCCCTCTATTCATCCCTGCCCCCTCTACCCCTCCCTGCACCCTCTACTCAACCTGCACCCTACACCCCCCCTGCACCCTCCACTCATCCCTGCACCCTCTACCCCTCCCAGTGCCCTCTACTCATCCCTGCACCCTCCACTCATCCCTGCCCCCTCTACCCCTCCCTGCACCCTCTACCCCTCCCTGCACCCTCTACTCAACCTGCACCCTACACCCGCCCTGCACCCTCCACTCATCCCTGCACCCTCCAATCATCCCTGCCCCCTCTACCCCTACCTGCACCCTCTACCCCTCCCTGCACCCTCTACTCAACCTGCACCCTACACCCGCCCTGCCCCCTCTACTCATCCCTGCACCCTCCACTCATCCCTGCACCCTCTACCCCTCCCTGCACCCTCTACCCCTCCCTGCACCCTCTACTCATCCCTGCCCCCTCTACCCCTCCCAGCACCCTCTACTCATCCCTGCACCCTCTACCCCTCCCAGCACCCTCTACTCATCCCTGCACCCTCTACCCCTCCCAGCACCCTCTACTCATCCCTGCACCCTCCACCCCTCCCTGCACCCACTACTCATGCCTGCACCCTCCACCCCTCCCTGCACCCTCTACCCCTCCCTGCACCCTCTACCCCTCCCTGCACCCTCTACCCCTCCCTGCACCCTCTACTCATCCCTGCACCCTCTACCCCTCCCAGCACCCTCTACTCATCCCTGCACCCTCCACCCCTCCCTGCACCCACTACTCATGCCTGCACCCTCCAGCCCTCCCTGCACCCTCTACCCCTCCCTGCACCCTCCACCCCTTCCTGCACCCTCTACCCCAACCTGCACCCTGCACTCATCCCTGTACCCTCTACTTATCCCTGCACCCTCTACTCATCCCTGCACCCTCTACACCTCCCTGCACCCTCTACCCCTCCCTGCACCATCTACCCATCCCTGCACCCTCTACTCATCCCTGCACCCTCTACTCATCCCTGCACCCTCTACTCATCCCTGCACCCTCTACACCTCCCTGCACCCTCTACCCCTCCCTGCACCATCTACCCATCCCTGCACCCTCTACTCATCCCTGCACCCTCTACTCATCCCTGCACCCTCTACTCATCCCTGCACCCTCTACTCAACCTGCACCCTCTACCCCTCCCAGTGCCCTCTACTCATCCCTGCACCCTCCACTCATCCCTGCCCCCTCTACCCCCCCCTGCACCCTACACCCCCCCTGCACCCTCTACTCATCACTGCACCCTACTACCCCCCCCCTGCACCCTCCATTCATCCCTGCACCCTCCACTCATCCCTGCCCCCTCTACCCCTCCCTGCACCCTCTACCCCTCCCTGCACCCTCTACTCAACCTGCACCCTACACCCGCCCTGCACCCTCCACTCATCCCTGCACCCTCCACTCATCCCTGCCCCCTCTACCCCTACCTGCACCCTCTACCCCTCCCTGCACCCTCTACTCAACCTGCACCCTACAACCGCCCTGCCCCCTCTACTCATCCCTGCACCCTCCACTCATCCCTGCACCCTCTACCCCTCCCTGCACCCTCTACCCCTCCCTGCACCCTCTACTCATCCCTGCCCCCTCTACTCATCCCTGCACCCTCTACTCATCCCTGCACCCTCTACTCATCCCTGCACCCTCTACTCATCCCTGCACCCTCTACTCAACACTGCACCCTACTACCCCCCTGCCCCCTCTACTCATCCCTGCCCCCTCTACTCATCCCTGCACCCTCTACTCATCCCTGCACCCTCTACTCATCCCTGCACCCTCTACTCATCCCTGCACCCTCTACTCAACACTGCACCCTCTACCCCTCCCTGCACCCTCTACTCATCCCTGCACCCTCTACTCATCCCTGCCCCCTCTACTCATCCCTGCCCCCTCTACTCATCCCTGCCCCCTCTACTCATCCCTGCCCCCTCTACTCATCCCTGCCCCCTCTACTCATCCCTGCCCCCTCTACTCATCCCTGCCCCCTCTACTCATCCCTGCACCCTCTACTCATCCCTGCACCCTCTACTCAACACTGCACCCTACTACCCCCCTGCCCCCTCTACTCATCCCTGTCCCCTCTACTCATCCCTGCACCCTCTACTCATCCCTGTCCCCTCTACTCATCCCTGCACCCTCTACCCCTCCCTCCACCCTCTACTCATCCCTGCACCATCTACTCATCCCTGCACCCTCTACTCATCCCTGCCCCTTCTACTCATCCCTGCCCCCTCTACTCATCCCTGCACCATCTACTCATCCCTGCACCCTCTACCCCTCCCTGCACCCTCTACCCCTCCCTGCACCCTCTACTCATCCCTGCACCCTCTACTCATCCCTGCACCCTCTACTCATCCCTGCACCCTCTACCCCTCCCTGCACCCTCTACTCATCCCTGCCCCCTCTACTCATCCCTGCACCATCTACTCATCCCTGCACCCTCTACCCCTCCCTGCACCCTCTACCCCTCCCTGCATCCTCTACTCATCCCTGCACCCTCTACTCATCCCTGCACCCTCTACCCCTCCCTGCACCCTCTACCCCTCCCTGCAACCTCTACCCCTCCCTCCACCCTCTACTCATCCCTGCACCCTCTACCCCTCCCTGCACCCACTACTCATGCCTGCACCCTCCACCCCTCCCTCCACCCTCTACTCATCCCTGCACCCTCTACCCCTCCCTGCACCCACTACTCATGCCTGCACCCTCTACCCCTCCCTGCACCCTCTACTCATCCCTCTACCCCTCCCTGCACCGTCTACCCCTCCCTCCACCCTCTACTCATCCCTGCACCCTCTACCCCTCCCTGCACCCTCTACTCATCCCTGCACCCTCTACCCCTCCCTGCACCCTCTACTCATCCCTGCACCCTCTACTCATCCCTGCCCCCTCTACTCATCCCTGCACCCTCTACTCATCCCTGCACCCTCTACCCCTCCCTGCACCCTCTACTCATCCCTGCACCCTCTACTCATCCCTGCACCCTCTACCCCTCCCTGCACCCTCTACTCATCCCTGCACCCTCTACTCATCCCTGCACCCTCTACCCCTCCCTGCACCCTCTACTCATCCCTGCACCATCTACTCATCCCTGCACCCTCTACTCATCCCTGCACCCTCTACTCATCCCTGCACCCTCTACTCATCCCTGCACCCTCTACCCCTCCCTGCACCCTCTACTCATCCCTGCCCCCTCTACTCATCCCTGCACCCTCTACCCCTCCCTGCACCCTCTACTCATCCCTGCACCCTCTACTCATCCCTGCACCCTCTACTCATCCCTGCACCCTCTACTCATCCCTGCACCCTCTACCCCTCCCTGCACCCTCTACTCATCCCTCTACCCCTCCCTGCACCGTCTACCCCTCCCTCCACCCTCTACTCATCCCTGCACCCTCCACCCCTCCCTGCACCCACTACTCATGCCTGCACCCTCCACCCCTCCCTCCACCCTCCACCCCTCCCTCCACCCCTCCCTCCACCCTCCACCCCTTCCTGCACCCTCCACCCCTCCCTCCACCCTCCACCCCTCCCTGCAACCTCCACCCCTTCCTGCACCCTCTACCCCAACCTGCACCCTGCACTCATCCCTGCATCCTCTACTCATCCCTGCAGCCTCTACTCATCCCCTTACTCTCTACTATATAATGCCTCCATAAACATTACCCCTATAATAACTATATACAGCCTTCTGAAATAACTATATACAGCCCCCTATAATAACTATATACAGCCCCCCTATAATAACTATATACAGCCCCTCTATAATAACTATATACAGCCCCCCTATAATAACTATATACAGCCCCTCTATAATAACTATATACACCCTCTATAATAACTATATACAGCCCCCCTATAATAACTATATACAGCCCCTCTATAATAACTATATACAGCCTCCCTATAATAACTATATACAGCCCCTCTATAATAACTATATACACCCTCCTATAATAACTATATACAGACCCCTATAATAACTATATACAGCCCCCCTATAATAACTATATACAACCCCTATAATAACTATATACCGTCCCCCTATAATAACTATATACATCCTCCCTTTATCAACTTTATACAGTCCCTTTATAACAACTATATACAGCCCCTATAATAACTATATACAGCACCTATAATAACTATATACAGCCCCATATAATAACCATATACATCCCCTTATAACTATATACAGCCCCCTATAATAACCATAAACAGACCACATATAATAACTATATACCGCTCCCCTATAATAACTATATACATCCTCCCTATATTAACTATATACAGCCCCCTATAATAACTATATACAGCCCATATAACTATATACAGTCCCCCTATAATAACCATATACATTCCCTTATAATAACTATATACAGCCCCCTATAATAACTATATACAGCCCCCCTATAATAACCATATACATCCCCTTATAATAACTATATACAGCCCCCTATAATAACTATAAACAGTCCCTCTGTAATAGCTCTATACAGCCCTCTGTAAAATGATTCAATTGTTCACACCTTGCTCCCTCATCCGGTACAGTCATCTGTACATGTGGCCTGGGTCATGGGGCGCAGTCATCTGTACATGCGGCCTGGGTCATGGGGCGCAGTCATCTGTACATGTGGCCTGGGTCATGGGGCGCAGTCATCTGTACATGTGGCCTGGGTCATGGGGCGCAGTCATCTGTACATGCGGCCTAGATAATGGGGTGCAGTCAACGAGACATGCGGCCTCGGTCATGGGGCGCAGTCATCTGTACATGCAGCCGGGGTCATGGGGCGCAGTCATCTGTACATGCAGCAGGGGTAATTGGGCGCAGTCATCGGGACAAACGGGCGCAGTCATCTGTACATGCAGCCTTGGTCATGTGGTGCAGTCATCAGTACATGTGGCCTGGGTCATGGTGCACAGTCATCGGGACATGCGGCCTCGGTCATGGGGCGCAGTCATCTGTACATGCGGTCTGGGTCATGGGGAGCAGTCATCTGTACATGTGGCCTAGGTCATGGGGCGCAGTCATCTGTACATGTGGCCTGGGTCATGGGGCGCAGTCATCTGTACATGTGGCCTGGGTCATGGGGCGCAGTCATCTGTACATGCGGCATGGGTCATGGGGCGCAGCCATCAGGACATGCGGCCTGGGTCACGGGGCGCAGTCATCTGTACATGCAGCCGGGGTCATGGGGCGCAGTCTTCTGTACATGCGGCCTGGGTCATGGGGCGAAGTCATTTGTACATGCGGCCAGGGTCATGGGGCGCTGTCATCTGTACATGTGGCCTGGGTCATGGGGCGCAGTCATCTGTACATGTGGCCTGGGTCATGGGGCGCAGTCATCTCTACATGTGGCCTGGGTCATGGGGCGCAGTCATCTGTACATGCGGCCTCGGTCATGGGGCGCAGTCATCTGTACATGCAGCCGGGGTCATTGGGCGCAGTCATCTGTACGTGCGGCCGGGGTCATTGGGCGCAGTCATCGGGACATGCGGGCGCAGTCATCTGTACATGCGGCCTGGGTCATGTGGTGCAGTCATCAGTACATGTGGCCTGGGTCATGGGGCACAGTCATCGGGACATGCGGCCTCGGTCATGGGGCGCAGTCATCTGTACATGCGGCCTAGATAATGGGGTGCAGTCAACGAGACATGCGGCCTCGGTCATGGGGCGCAGTCATCTGTACATGCAGCCGGGGTCATGGGGCGCAGTCATCTGTACATGCAGCCGGGGTCATTGGGCGCAGTCATCGGGACAATCGGGCGCAGTCATCTGTACATGCAGCCTTGGTCATGTGGTGCAGTCATCAGTACATGTGGCCTGGGTCATGGTGCACAGTCATCGGGACATGCGGCCTCGGTCATGGGGCGCAGTCATCTGTACATGTGGCCTGGGTCATGGGGCGCAGTCATCTGTACATGCGGTCTGGGTCATGGGGCGCAGTCATCTGTACATGTGGCCTGGGTCATGGGGCGCAGTCATCTGTACATGTGGCCTGGGTCATGGGGCGCAACCATCAGGACATGCGGCCTGGGTCATGGGGCGCAGTCATCTGTACATGCAGCCGGGGTCATGGGGCGCAGTCTTCTGTACATGCGGCCTGGGTCATGGGGGGCAGTCATCTGTACATGTGGCCTGGGTCATGGGGGGCAGTCATCTGTACATGCAGCCGGGGTCATGGGGCGCAGTCATCGGGACATGCGGCGTCGGTCATGGGGCGCATTCATCTGTACATGCAGCCGGGGTCATTGGGCGCAGTCATCTGTACATGCGGCCTGGGTCATGTGGTGCAGTCATCTGTACATGTGGCCTGGGTCATGGGGCGCAGTCATCTGTACATGTGGCCTGGGTCATGGGGCGCAGTCATCTGTACATGTGGCCTAGGTCATGGGGCGCAGTCATCTGTACATGCAGCCGGGGTCATGGGGCGCAGTCATCTGTACATGCAGCCGGGGTAATTGGGCGCAGTCATCGGGACAAACGGGCGCAGTCATCTGTACATGCAGCCTTGGTCATGTGGTGCAGTCATCAGTACATGTGGCCTGGGTCATGGTGCACAGTCATCTGTACATGCGGTCTGGGTCATGGGGCGCAGTCATCTGTACATGCGGTCTGGGTCATGGGGCGCAGTCATCTGTACATGTGGCCTGGGTCATGGGGCGCAGTCATCTGTACATGTGGCCTGGGTCATGGGGCGCAGTCATCTGGACATGTGGCCTGGGTCATGGGGCGCAGTCATCTGTACATGCGGCATGGGTCATGGGGCGCAGCCATCAGGACATGCGGCCTGGGTCACGGGGCGCAGTCATCTGTACATGCAGCCGGGGTCATGGGGCGCAGTCTTCTGTACATGCGGCCTGGGTCATGGGGCGCAGTCATTTGTACATGCGGCCGGGGTCATGGGGCGCTGTCATCTGTACATGTGGCCTGGGTCATGGGGCGCAGTCATCTGTACATGTGGCCTGGGTCATGGGGCGCAGTCATCTCTACATGTGGCCTGGGTCATGGGGCGCAGTCATCTGTACATGCGGCCTCGGTCATGGGGCGCAGTCATCTGTACATGCAGCCGGGGTCATGGGGCGCAGTCATCTGTACGTGCAGCCGGGGTCATTGGGCGCAGTCATCGGGACATGCGGGCGCAGTCATCTGTACATGCGGCCTGGGTCATGTGGTGCAGTCATCAGTACATGTGGCCTGGGTCATGGTGCACAGTCATCGGGACATGCGGCCTCGGTCATGGGGCGCAGTCATCTGTACATGCGGCCTAGATAAAGGGGTGCAGTCAACGAGACATGCGGCCTCGGTCATGGGGCGCAGTCATCTGTACATGCAGCCGGGGTCATGGGGCGCAGTCATCTGTACATGCAGCCGGGGTCATTGGGCGCAGTCATCGGGACAATCGGGCGCAGTCATCTGTACATGCAGCCTTGGTCATGTGGTGCAGTCATCAGTACATGTGGCCTGGGTCATTGGGCGCAGTCATCGGGACAATCGGGCGCAGTCATCTGTACATGCAGCCTTGGTCATGTGGTGCAGTCATCAGTACATGTGGCCTGGGTCATGGTGCACAGTCATCGGGACATGCGGCCTCGGTCATGGGGCGCAGTCATCTGTACATGTGGCCTGGGTCATGGGGCGCAGTCATCTGTACATGCGGTCTGGGTCATGGGGCGCAGTCATCTGTACATGTGGCCTGGGTCATGGGGCGCAGTCATCTGTACATCTGGCCTGGGTCATGGGGCGCAACCATCAGGACATGCGGCCTGGGTCATGGGGCGCAGTCATCTGTACATGCAGCCGGGGTCATGGGGCGCAGTCTTCTGTACATGCGGACTGGGTCATGGGGCGCAGTCATCTGTACATGTGGCCTGGGTCATGGGGGGCAGTCATCTGTACATGCAGCCGGGGTCATGGGGCGCAGTCATCGGGACATGCGGCGTCGGTCATGGGGCGCATTCATCTGTACATGCAGCCGGGGTCATTGGGCGCAGTCATCTGTACATGCGGCCTGGGTCATGTGGTGCAGTCATCTGTACATGTGGCCTGGGTCATGGGGCGCAGTCATCTGTACATGTGGCCTGGGTCATGGGGTGCAGTCATCTGTACATGTGGCCTGGGTCATGGGGTGCAGTCATCTGTACATGCGGCCTAGATAATGGGGTGCAGTCAACGAGACATGCGGCCTCGGTCATGGGGCGCAGTCATCTGTACATGCAGCCGGGGTCATGGGGCGCAGTCATCTGTACATGCAGCCGGGGTAATTGGGCGCAGTCATCGGGACAAACGGGCGCAGTCATCTGTACATGCAGCCTTGGTCATGGGGTGCAGTCATCAGTACATGTGGCCTGGGTCATGGTGCACAGTCATCGGGACATGCGGCCTCGGTCATGGGGCGCAGTCATCTGTACATGCGGTCTGGGTCATGGGGCGCAGTCATCTGTACATGTGGCCTAGGTCATGGGGCGCAGTCATCTGTACATGCGGTCTGGGTCATGGGGCGCAGTCATCTGTACATGTGGCCTGGGTCATGGGGCGCAGTCATCTGTACATGTGGCCTGGGTCATGGGGCGCAGTCATCTGGACATGTGGCCTGGGTCATGGGGCGCAGTCATCTGTACATGCGGCATGGGTCATGGGGCGCAGCCATCAGGACATGCGGCCTGGGTCACGGGGCGCAGTCATCTGTACATGCAGCCGGGGTCATGGGGCGCAGTCTTCTGTACATGCGGCCTGGGTCATGGGGCGCAGTCATTTGTACATGCGGCCGGGGTCATGGGGCGCTGTCATCTGTACATGTGGCCTGGGTCATGGGGCGCAGTCATCTGTACATGTGGCCTGGGTCATGGGGCGCAGTCATCTCTACATGTGGCCTGGGTCATGGGGCGCAGTCATCTGTACATGCGGCCTCGGTCATGGGGCGCAGTCATCTGTACATGCAGCCGGGGTCATGGGGCGCAGTCATCTGTACGTGCAGCCGGGGTCATTGGGCGCAGTCATCGGGACATGCGGGCGCAGTCATCTGTACATGCGGCCTGGGTCATGTGGTGCAGTCATCAGTACATGTGGCCTGGGTCATGGTGCACAGTCATCGGGACATGCGGCCTCGGTCATGGGGCGCAGTCATCTGTACATGCGGCCTAGATAAAGGGGTGCAGTCAACGAGACATGCGGCCTCGGTCATGGGGCGCAGTCATCTGTACATGCAGCCGGGGTCATGGGGCGCAGTCATCTGTACATGCAGCCGGGGTCATTGGGCGCAGTCATCGGGACAATCGGGCGCAGTCATCTGTACATGCAGCCTTGGTCATGTGGTGCAGTCATCAGTACATGTGGCCTGGGTCATTGGGCGCAGTCATCGGGACAATCGGGCGCAGTCATCTGTACATGCAGCCTTGGTCATGTGGTGCAGTCATCAGTACATGTGGCCTGGGTCATGGTGCACAGTCATCGGGACATGCGGCCTCGGTCATGGGGCGCAGTCATCTGTACATGCGGCCTCGGTCATGGGGCGCAGTCATCTGTACATGTGGCCTGGGTCATGGGGCGCAGTCATCTGTACATGCGGTCTGGGTCATGGGGCGCAGTCATCTGTACATGTGGCCTGGGTCATGGGGCGCAGTCATCTGTACATGTGGCCTGGGTCATGGGGCGCAACCATCAGGACATGCGGCCTGGGTCATGGGGCGCAGTCATCTGTACATGCAGCCGGGGTCATGGGGCGCAGTCATCTGTACATGCGGTCTGGGTCATGGGGCGCAGTCTTCTGTACATGCGGCCTGGGTCATGGGGGGCAGTCATCTGTACATGTGGCCTGGGTCATGGGGGGCAGTCATCTGTACATGCAGCCGGGGTCATGGGGCGCAGTCATCGGGACATGCGGCGTCGGTCATGGGGCGCATTCATCTGTACATGCAGCCGGGGTCATTGGGCGCAGTCATCTGTACATGCGGCCTGGGTCATGTGGTGCAGTCATCTGTACATGTGGCCTGGGTCATGGGGCGCAGTCATCTGTACATGTGGCCTGGGTCATGGGGTGCAGTCATCTGTACATGCGGCCTGGGTCATGGGGCGCAGTCATCTGGACATGTGGCCTGGGTCATGGGGCGCAGTCATCTGTACATGCGGCATGGGTCATGGGGCGCAGCCATCAGGACATGCAGCCGGGGTAATTGGGCGCAGTCATCGGGACAAACGGGCGCAGTCATCTGTACATGCAGCCTTGGTCATGGGGTGCAGTCATCAGTACATGTGGCCTGGGTCATGGTGCACAGTCATCGGGACATGCGGCCTCGGTCATGGGGCGCAGTCATCTGTACATGCGGTCTGGGTCATGGGGCGCAGTCATCTGTACATGTGGCCTGGGTCATGGGGCGCAGTCATCTGTACATGTGGCCTGGGTCATGGGGCGCAGTCATCTGGACATGTGGCCTGGGTCATGGGGCGCAGTCATCTGTACATGCGGCATGGGTCATGGGGCGCAGCCATCAGGACATGCGGCCTGGGTCACGGGGCGCAGTCATCTGTACATGCAGCCGGGGTCATGGGGCGCAGTCTTCTGTACATGCGGCCTGGGTCATGGGGCGCAGTCATTTGTACATGCGGCCGGGGTCATGGGGCGCTGTCATCTGTACATGTGGCCTGGGTCATGGGGCGCAGTCATCTGTACATGTGGCCTGGGTCATGGGGCGCAGTCATCTCTACATGTGGCCTGGGTCATGGGGCGCAGTCATCTGTACATGCGGCCTCGGTCATGGGGCGCAGTCATCTGTACATGCAGCCGGGGTCATGGGGCGCAGTCATCTGTACGTGCAGCCGGGGTCATTGGGCGCAGTCATCGGGACATGCGGGCGCAGTCATCTGTACATGCGGCCTGGGTCATGTGGTGCAGTCATCAGTACATGTGGCCTGGGTCATGGTGCACAGTCATCGGGACATGCGGCCTCGGTCATGGGGCGCAGTCATCTGTACATGCGGCCTAGATAAAGGGGTGCAGTCAACGAGACATGCGGCCTCGGTCATGGGGCGCAGTCATCTGTACATGCAGCCGGGGTCATGGGGCGCAGTCATCTGTACATGCAGCCGGGGTCATTGGGCACAGTCATCGGGACAATCGGGCGCAGTCATCTGTACATGCAGCCTTGGTCATGTGGTGCAGTCATCAGTACATGTGGCCTGGGTCATGGTGCACAGTCATCGGGACATGCGGCCTCGGTCATGGGGCGCAGTCATCTGTACATGCGGTCTGGGTCATGGGGCGCAGTCATCTGTACATGTGGCCTGGGTCATGGGGCGCAGTCATCTGTACATGTGGCCTGGGTCATGGGGCGCAGTCATCTGTACATGCGGCATGGGTCATGGGGCGCAACCATCAGGACATGCGGCCTGGGTCATGGGGCGCAGTCATCTGTACATGCAGCCGGGGTCATGGGGCGCAGTCTTCTGTACATGCGGCCTGGGTCATGGGGGGCAGTCATCGGTCCACAGCAGAGCCCCCTTTACTAAAATGTCCACAGCACAGCCCCCTGTACAGAAATGTCCACAGCACAGCCCCCTGTACAGAAATGTCCACAGCAGAGCCCCCTGTACAGAAATGTCCACAGCAGAGCCCCCTGTACAGAAATGTCCACAGCAGAGCCCCCTGTACAGAAATGTCCACAGCAGAGCCCAGCTGTACAGAAATGTCCACAGCAGAGCCCCCCTGTACTGAAATGTCCCAGCAGAGCCCCCTGTACAGAAATGTCCCAGCAGAGCCCCCTGTACAGAAATGTCCTCCAGCAGAGCCCCCTGTACAGAAATGTCCTCCAGCAGAGCCCCCTGTACAGAAATGTCCCAGCAGAGCCCCCTGTACAGAAATGTCCTCCAGCAGAGCCCCCTGTACAGAAATGTCCACAGCAGAGCCCCCTGTACAGAAATGTCCTCCAGCAGAGTCCCCCTGTACAGAAATGTCCACAGCAGAGTCCTCTGTACAGAAATGTCCACAGCAGAGCCCCCTGTACAGAAATGTCCACAGCAGAGCCCCCTGTACAGAAATGTCCACAGCAGAGCCCCCTGTACAGAAATGTCCACAGCAGAGTCCTCTGTACAGAAATGTCCACAGCAGAGTCCTCTGTACAGAAATGTCCACAGCAGAGCCCCCCTGTACAGAAATGTCCACAGCAGAGCCCCCTGTACAGAAATGTCCACAGCAGAGCCCCCTGTACAGAAATGTCCACAGTAGAGCCCCCTGTACAGAAATGTCCACAGCAGAGCCCCCTGTACAGAAATGTCCACAGCAGAGCCCCCTGTACAGAAATGTCCACAGCAGAGTCCTCTGTACAGAAATGTCCACAGCAGAGCCCCCCTGTACAGAAATGTCCACAGCAGAGCCCCCTGTACAGAAATGTCCACAGCAGAGCCCCCTGTACAGAAATGTCCACAGCAGAGCCCCCCTGTACAGAAATGTCCCCAGCAGATCCCCCCTGTACAGAAATGTCAACAGCAGATCCCCCTTGTACAGTAATGTCCACAGCAGCAGCCCCCCCCTGTACAGAAATGTCCTCCAGCAGAGCCCCCTGTACAGAAATGTCCTCCAGCAGAGCCCCTGTACAGAAATGTCCACAGCAGATCCCCCCTGTACAGAAATGACCACAGCAGAGCCCCTGTACAGAAATGTCCACAGCAGAGCCCCCTGTACAGAAATGTCCACAGCAGATCCCCCCTCTACAGAAATGACCACAGCAGAGCCCCCTGTACAGAAATGTCCTCCAGCAGAGCCCCTGTACAGAAATGTCCACAGCAGATCCCCCCTGTACAGAAATGACCACAGCAGAGCCCCCCTGTACAGAAATGTCCACAGCAGAGCCCCCTGTACAGAAATGTCCACAGCAGAGCCCCCTGCACAGAAATGTCCACAGCAGAGCCCCCTTTACAGAAATATCCACAGCAGATCCCCCCTGTACAGAAATGTCCACAGCAGAGCCCCCTGTACAGAAATGTCCACAGCAGAGCCCCCTGTACAGAAATGTCCACAGCAGATCCCCCCTCTACAGAAATGACCACAGCAGAGCCCCCCCTCTACAGAAATATCCACAGCAGAGCCCCCTGTACAGAAATGTCCACAGCAGAGCCCCCCTGTACAGAAATGTCCTCCAGCAGAGCCCCCTGTACAGAAATGTCCTCCAGCAGAGCCCCCTGTACAGAAATGTCCTCCAGCAGAGCCCCCTGTACAGAAATGTCCTCCAGCAGAGCCCCCTGTACAGAAATGTCCACAGCAGAGCCCCCCCTGTACAGAAATGTCCTCCAGCAGAGCCCCCTTTACAGAAATGTCCTCCAGCAGAGCCCCCTGTACAGAAATGTCCACAGCAGAGCCCCCCCCTGTACAGAAATGTCCACAGCAGAGCCCCCCCTGTACAGAAATGTCCACAGCAGAGCCCCCTGTACAGAAATGTCCTCCAGCAGAGTCCCATGTACAGAAATGTCAACAGCAGGGCCCCCCTTTACAGAAATGTCCTCCAGCAGAGCCCCCTGTACAGAAATGTCCTCCAGCAGAGCTCCCTGTACAGAAATGTCCACAGCAGAGCCCCCTGTACAGAAATGTCCTCCAGCAGAGCCCCCTGTACAGAAATGTCCACAGCAGAGTCCCCCTGTACAGAAATGTCCACAGCAAAGCCCCCCCTGTACAGAAATGTCCACAGCAGAGCCCCCCCTGTACAGAAATGTCCCCAGCAGAGCCCCCTGTACAGAAATGTCCACAGCAGAGCCCCCTGTACAGAAATGTCCACAGCGGAGCCCCCTGTACAGAAATGTCCACAGCAGAGCCCCCCTGTACAGAAATGTCCACAGCAGAGCCCCCTGTACAGAAATGTCCACAGCAGAGCCCCCCTGTACAGAAATGTCCACAGCAGAGCCCCCCTGTACAGAAATGTCCACAGCAGAGCCCCCTGTACAGAAATGTCCACAGCAGAGCCCCCTGTACAGAAATGTCCACAGCAGAGCCCCCCCTGTACAGAAATGTCCACAGCAGAGCCCCCCCTGTACAGAAATGTCCACAGCAGAGCCCCCTGTACAGAAATGTCCACAGCAGAGCCCCCTGTACAGAAATGTCCACAGCAGAGCCCCCTGTACAGAAATGTCCACAGCAGAGCCCCCCCCCTCTACAGAAATGTCCACAGCAGAGCCCCCCCCCCCTCTACAGAAATGTCCACAGCAGAGCCCCCTATACAGAAATGTCCACAGCAGAGCCCCCCCTGTACTGAAATGTCCACAGCAGAGCCCCCTGTACAGAAATGTCCACAGCAGAGCCCCCTGTACAGAAATGTCCACAGCAGCACCCCCCCTGTACAGAAATGTCCTCCAGCAGAGCCCCCTGTACAGAAATGTCCTCCAGCAGAGCCCCCTGTACAGAAATGTCCACAGCAGATCCCCCTGTACAGAAATGACCACAGCAGAGCCCCCTCTACAGAAATGACCACAGCAGTGCCCCCCTGTACAGAAATGTCCACAGCAGAGCCCCCCCTGTACAGAAATGTCCACAGCAGATCCCCCTGTACAGAAATGTCCACAGCAGCAGCCCCCCCCCTTTACAGAAATGTCCACAGCAGAGCCCCCTGTACAGAAATGTCCACAGCAGAGCCCCCCTGTACAGAAATGTCCACAGCAGAGTCCCCTGTACAGAAATGTCCACAGCAGAGCCCCCTGTACAGAAATGTCCTCCAGCAGAGCCCCCTTTACAGAAATGTCCACAGCAGAGCCCCCCTGTACAGAAATGTCCTCCAGCAGAGCCCCCTGTACAGAAATATCCTCCAGCAGAGCCCCCTTTACAGAAATGTCCTCCAGCAGAGCCCCCTGTACAGAAATGTCCACAGCAGAGCCCCCTGTACAGAAATGTCCTCCAGCAGAGCCCCCTGTACAGAAATGTCCTCCAGCAGAGCCCCCTGTACAGAAATGTCCTCCAGCAGAGCCCCCTTTACAGAAATGTCCTCCAGCAGAGCCCCCTGTACAGAAATGTCCACAGCAAAGCCCCCTGTACAGAAATGTCCACAGCAGAGCCCCCCCTGTACAGAAATTTCCACAGCAGAGCCCCCCCTGTACAGAAATGTCCACAGCAGAGCCCCCTGTACAGAAATGTCCACAGCAGAGCCCCCCTGTACAGAAATGTCCACAGCAGAGCCCCCCTGTACAGAAATGTCCACAGCAGAGCCCCCTGTACAGAAATGTCCACAGCAGAGCCCCCTGTACAGAAATGTCCACAGCAGAGCCCCCTGTACAGAAATGTCCACAGCAGAGCCCCCCCCCTGTACAGAAATGTCCACAGTAGAGCCCCCCCTGTACAGAAATGTCCACAGCAGAGCCCCCTGTACAGAAATGTCCACAGCAGAGCCCCCTGTACAGAAATGTCCACAGCAGAGCCCCCTGTACAGAAATGTCCACAGCAGAGCCCCCCCTGTACAGAAATGTCCACAGCAGAGCCCCCCCTGTACAGAAATGTCCTCCAGCAGAGCCCCCCTGTACAGAAATGTCCACAGCAGAGCCCCCTGTACAGAAATGTCCACAGCAGAGCCCCCTGTACAGAAATGTCCACAGCAGAGCCCCCTGTACAGAAATGTCCACAGCAGAGCCCCCTGTACAGAAATGTCCACAGCAGAGCCCCCTGTACAGAAATGTCCACAGCAGAGCCCCCTGTACAGAAATGTCCACAGCAGAGCCCCCCCCTGTACAGAAATGTCCACAGTAGAGCCCCCCCTGTACAGAAATGTCCACAGCAGAGCCCCCTGTACAGAAATGTCCACAGCAGAGCCCCCTGTACAGAAATGTCCACAGCAGAGCCCCCTGTACAGAAATGTCCACAGCAGAGCCCCCCCTGTACAGAAATGTCCACAGCAGAGCCCCCCCTGTACAGAAATGTCCTCCAGCAGAGCCCCCCTGTACAGAAATGTCCACAGCAGAGCCCCCTGTACAGAAATGTCCACAGCAGAGCCCCCTGTACAGAAATGTCCACAGCAGAGCCCCCTGTACAGAAATGTCCACAGCAGAGCCCCCTGTACAGAAATGTCCACAGCAGAGCCCCCTGTACAGAAATGTCCACAGCAGAGCCCCCCCCTGTACAGAAATGTCCACAGCAGAGCCCCCCTGTACAGAAATGTCCCCAGCAGATCCCCCCTGTACAGAAATGTCCCCAGCAGATCCCCCCTGTACAGAAGTGTCCACAGCAGAGCCCCCCTGTACAGAAATGTCCACAGCAGAGCCCCCCCCTGTACAGAAATGTCCACAGCAGAGCCCCCTGTACAGAAATGTCCTCCAGCAGAGCCCCTGTACAGAAATGTCCACAGCAGATCCCCCCTGTACAGAAATGTCCTCCAGCAGAGCCCCCTGTACAGAAATGTCCACAGCAGAGCCCCCCTGTACAGAAATGTCCTCCAGCAGATCCCCCTGTACAGAAATGTCCCCAGCAGATCCCCCCTGTACAGAAATGTCCCCAGCAGACCCCCCCTGTACAGAAATGTCCCCAGCAGATCCCCCCTGTACAGAAATGTCCACAGCAGAGCCCCCCTGTACAAAAATGTCCACAGCAGATCCCCCCTGTACAGAAATGTCCACAGCAGAGCCCCCCTGTACAGAAATGTCCACAGCAGAGCCCCCCTGTACAGAAATGTTCTCCAGCAGAGCCCCCTGTACAGGAATGTCCACAGAAGAGCCCCCTGTACAGAAATGTCCACAGCAGAGCCCCCCTGTACAGAAATGTCCACAGCAGAGCCCCCCTGTACAGAAATGTCCTCCAGCAGAGCCCCCTGTACAGAAATGTCCACAGCAGAGCCCTCTGTACAGAAATGTCCCCAGCAGAGTCCCCCTGTACAGAAATGTCCACAGCAGAGCCCCCTGTACAGAAATGTCCACAGCAGAGCCCCCCTGTACAGAAATGTCCTCCAGCAGAGCCCCCTGTACAGAAATGTCCACAGCAGAGCCCTCTGTACAGAAATGTCCCCAGCAGAGCCCCCTGTACAGAAATGTCCCCAGCAGAGCCCCCTGTACAGAAATGTCCACAGCAGAGCCCCCTGTACAGAAATGTCCTCCAGCAGAGCCCCCTGTACAGAAATGTCCACAGCAGAGCCCCCCTGTACAGAAATGTCCTCCAGCAGAGCCCCCCCTCTACAGAAATGTCCACAGCAGATCCCCCCTGTACAGAAATGTCCACAGCAGAGCCCCCCTCTACAGAAATGTCCACAGCAGATCCCCCCTGTACAGAAATGTCCACAGCAGAGCCCCCCTGTACAGAAATGTCCTCCAGCAGAGTCCCCCTGTACAGAAATGTCCTCCAGCAGAGTCCCCCTGTACAGGAATGTCCTCCAGCAGAGCCCCCTGTACAGAAATGTCCACAGCAGAGCCCCCTGTACAGAAATGTCCTCCAGCAGAGCCCCCCCCTCTACAGAAATGTCCACAGTAGATCCCCCCTGTACAGAAATGTCCACAGCAGAGCCCCCCTCTACAGAAATGTCCACAGCAGAGCCCCCCTGTACAGAAATGTCCTCCAGCAGAGTCCCCCTGTACAGAAATGTCCTACAGCAGAGCCCCCCTGTACAGAAATGTCCACAGCAGAGCCCCCTGTACAGAAATGTCCACAGCAGAGCCCCCCTCTACAGAAATGTCCACAGCAGAGCCCCCCTGTACAGAAATGTCCTCCAGCAGAGTCCCCCTGTACAGAAATGTCCTCCAGCAGAGCCCCCTGTACAGAAATGTCCTCCAGCAGAGCCCTCCTTTACAGGGATGATGGGAGTGATACACAGTGTACAGGTGAGATCTGGTTTCGGGATGATGGGAGTGATACATGGTGTACAGTTGAGATCGGGTAGCAGGGATGATGGGAGTGATACTTGCACTAGGACTGCTCTGCTATCTCTTGTGGTGAGAGGATTAGATTGTGAGCTCTGTGGGCCGGGCAGCTGAGTACACAGCCGGGTGTCTGGGTGCCCTGTGATGTTTGTGTTCTGGTCTGCTGCTCCTTGTGACTGATCTGTGCGGCTTCACATCGTGTCACCGGTCACTGACTCATCACACAGACACAGAGCCGCCGCACGATATCCATAAAACAGAAGCATCTGGAAGGATCCTGCCGGGTCACACCGGACCATCCTCCTTCTTCCCCTCCAAATGCCATTAGCTGCGGCAGTAGAGATGGGTAGGGTTGGGTAGTAGAGATGTTGGGGCTCATTTACTAAGGATCCAAATTGCGCACTTTCGTTGGGTTTCCCGACAATTTTCGATTTGCGCTGAATTGCCCCAAGATTTTGGCGCACGTGATCGGATTTTGGCACATCGGCGCCGGCTTTCACGTGACAGAAATCGGGGGGCGTGGCCTTCGGAAAACCTGACGGATTCGGAACAAATGCGGAATTTAAAAAAGAATTTGTGTCACAAGATCAGCACTCACATGCACCGGGAAGAAGAAGGTGAACTCCGGCGGACCTCAGCGCAGCAGTGACACATGGAAGTTGGACGCACGACCCTAGTGACTCCCGGCAGAACCCGAATCCTCGTCGGACAACGCGCCGCGGGATCACGAATGGACCGGGTAAGTAAATGAGCCCCAATGTCTCTCAAGTTATAAAGTTCCCAATAAAAGTTTTTAAATAAATTAGCAATTTTTCCAGAGTGAGATTCCTCAGCTACGTGGTCGCTCGTCTTATATAGGAGGGGATGTCGGTTTTTACTCGTTTTTGTCTGACTTTAGCCGCCATCAGTCTGCTGGGTTATTGTACGGAGTGTGGTAAGTCGCCTTTCTAGACTTTCGTTGTTTATCATATTGGTTGATCAGGACAACCCGTCATTTTTTGTTTTAATCTTTATATTTTTTTTTTCTAGACAGTAAGATACAAGTCATCGCCAGTATCAGTCTGACAGAAGGAGTATGCTTACAACTTGCTACATCCCTCGCAGGGGCAATGGGGCACATTTACTTACCCGGTCCAGTCGCGATCCCGCAGTGCTTTGTCCGACGAGGATTCGGGTCTGTCAGGATTCACTAAGGTTGTGGGCCCGATATCCTTGCGACACATTTCGTCTTTTAAATTCCAAGTTTTTTCTGAATCCCCCCCCCCCCCCATTTCTGTCGCGTGAAAGCCGGTGCCAAAATCTGATCGTGTGCACCAAAATCCCAGCTGAATTTGGCGCAAAACAGGAAAATTTGGGAAACCGACAATTACTAGCCTTCAGTTATATATCTTGGAGACTTCTACAGTTAATGACCTTCTTCAGGAACTTTATATTCCTATGAACAAATAAACTTAAGAAGATAAAACCTTGAGTGTCCTGCCGTGAGCCTGAGGTCCAACCACAGAGTTTAGTCATCTCTAGTTGGATTGTAGGAGTTATTATATGATAAGGTTTGGCCTGTTCTCCTCTTTAGGTATCACCTCCCATGCATAGTACCCTCTACCATCTTGTTATCTAAGGGAGTGTCACTTTCTTATGCTTGAACTTCCTCCACGGTTCCCATAAGAGTGAGAATTTATGGTGTGTCCTGTCCCAGCTGACCATTTCCTCCATTCTGCATGTAGTATGCACCCTCGCGACCCACTCTTCCACTGTCGGGGGGTCCTTTGCAGCGATTTTGGTGGTATTACTAATCTAGCTGCTTGGATTAGTGGGGTAGTTAGGTTTTCTTACTAGGTGTCCAGGTTTTATGTGGTAGCCATAAGAGGACTGAGTCTGGTGTGAGGGTCATGGTTACTCCTGTGACTTGTGTGATGTTTTTCTCAATCTCCTTCCAGAACTGCTGGATAAGTGGACAGCCCCACATTATGTGTCCCCGTGTCCCTCTCTCTGTGCTACATCTCCGGGGTGTCTCCGAGCTGTGTAGGCCCTGCCGGCGTGTTGTACCATCTCGGTACCGTCTTAGAATCCTCTTGAATCCTCTCTCATCTTGAGAAGCCGTGTGAGCTTTTATGAATAGTTTTGGGCAATAGTTAGTGTTAAGATCTTTTTCCTGGTTTAGTGTTTGATGATGAAGTTGTAAAAGATCGAGATTGCGCCTTCAGGTATTACATCTTTTTTAGCCAGGATTCCAGGACCAGGAGAGAAATTTTTATGAAGTGCTTCCGGAGTAATTTTAAGTTCCGCTAATTGCAGGAAAGTTATTGCCTCCTTTTGACTTTTAAGTTTTCCCCCAGCTCCTCGTATGACTTAGTATGAAACTGCTTTATAGTGATTGGGTTTGTGCTCTGCCCATTCGTCTTTATATTCCACACTTTAGCTGCTTGTTTGGGTCACATTATAATTTTTTCTAGTTCTATAGCTAAGTTGGAGAAGTTGTCATTGTTTAGTTGTGTCCACCTCTTAGGATGTGTGGCTTTCTGATATGTTCTTGCGTTTGGTAAGCCGAATCCTCCTTCTTTTTTTTGAGGATCGGTCTATCGTGTGCTATTTGCTCTTTCCAATCTCCCAACAGGAATTTGCTAAGGATTGATCTTAGTTTTGTGGAAAACGCACTGGGAAGTGCCATCGGAATCATTTGCAGCAGGTACAAAATCTTGGGCATCATGAAAGCTTTGAGTAGGTTTTTCCTACCCATCCATGACACGAATGGGAGCGTATAGGAGGCGAGAGTGGTTTCTATCTGATTTAGTAGGGGGTAACATTTTCTTAGTTATCTGAATCCCCAAGTATGTCATTTTTGTCAGCAGACTTTTAAAAGGGGTGGCACTTTGGAGATCTTTTATAATACCCACTGGGGTGAAGACATTACGCGCGTCTGAATTAGATACTACTCCGAACTCTTGGAAAAGATCTATAGCTTTAGGTAAGGATTTTGATGGGTTTGTTAGCATTGGTAGGAGATCGTCTGGGAAGGCTGCATTTAGGTGGGTTGTTTTCTCTACTGTCAGTCCTGGAATGTGGGGGTGTTCTCTTAGCGCTTGCAGTGGAGTTTCCATTACCATAATGAAAAGCGTTGGAGATGGGGGGCGTCCCTGTCTGGTTCTGTTCCTAATTTGGAAGGCCCCGTTTACTGTAACGCAAGCTGTGGGATCTGAGTATAAAGACTTCACCTCTTCTATAAATTTCTGCGCTATCCCAATCCTCTGTAGCGTTGCCGTCATTTAATGCAAAGAAACCCTATCGAATGCCTCATCTGTGCCGAGAAGGACAAGGGGTATGTTCTTGGTGGTGGCACAGTGAATAGCCTGAATAACTCTGCTAGAGTTGCGATTGCCTTCCCTACCAGGGACAAGCCCAGTTGTTTATCAATTTAGGGAGGTAGGGGCTCAGTCTTGTAGAGAGAAGTTTTGCCCATATTTTATGTCTGCATTTAATAATGATATAGGGCGATAGCTGCCACAATTTTCTGGGTTCCTTCCTGGTTTGGGGAGCACTGTAATAGCTGCATGTTCTGGTAATGAAACCCCTTCCAGCATTGTGCTGCACCAGTCTGTGAGATGAGCTGTCAGGACTCCTACAAATCTCTTATAGTATCCAGGGGGGGAACCGTCTGGTCCTGGGCTTTTAGTAATGGGTAGAGATGATATGATTTCTTTGATTTCTTGTGGTGTGAGCTCTTCTTGTGCTGTAGTATCTGGTGATGGGAGGGCTATTTTATTTACAAATTTATTTGTTCTGTTTTGACAATGGATGTTTCTGCATTTCCTTCATCTAAATTATAAAGGCCCTTATAGAACTCAGGGAAAACCTCCACAACATCAGCCGTGGTGTCCACAGATGTCTGCTCTCTCTCCTTCTTGATAAGGCGTGACACCAGCCGTGGTGTCCACAGATGCCTGCTCTCTCTCATTCTTGATAAGGCGTGACACCAGCCGTGGTGTCCACAGATGCCTGCTCTCTCTCATTCTTGATAAGGCGTGACACCAGCCGTGGCATCCACAGATGTCTGCTCTCTCTCATTCTTGATAAGGCGTGACACCAGCCGTGGTGTCCACAGATGCCTGCTCTCTCTCATTCTTGATAAGGCGTGACACCAGCCGTGGCATCCACAGATGTCTTCTCTCTCTCATTCTTGATAAGGCGTGACACCAGCCGTGGTGTCCACAGATGCCTGCTCTCTCTCATTCTTGATAAGGCGTGACACCAGCCGTGGTGTCCACAGATGCCTGCTCTCTCTCATTCTTGATAAGGCGTGACATCAGCCGTGGTGTCCATAGATGTCTGCTCTCTCTCATTCTTGATAAGGCGTCACACCAAGCTGTGGTGTCCACAGATGCCTGCTCTCTCTCATTCTTGATAAGGCGTGACATCAGCTGTGGTGTCCACAGATGCCTGCTCTCTCTCATTCTTGATAAGGCGTGACATCAGCCGTGGTGTCCATAGATGTCTGCTCTCTCTCATTCTTGATAAGGCGTGACATCAGCCGTGGTGTCCACAGATGCCTGCTCTCTCTCATTCTTGATAAGGCGTGACATCAGCTGTGGTGTCCACAGATGCCTGCTCTCTCTCATTCTTGATAAGGCGTGACATCAGCCGTGGTGTCCACAGATGTCTGCTCTCTCTCATTCTTGATAAGGCGTGACATCAGCCGTGGTGTCCACAGATGTCTGCTCTCTCTCATTCTTGATAAGGCGTGAAACCAGCCGTGGTGTCCACAGATGCCTGCTCTTTCTCATTCTTGATAAGGCGTGACATCAGCCGTGGTGTCCACAGATGCCTGCTCTTTCTCATTCTTGATAAGGCGTGACATCAGCCGTGGTGTCCACAGATGCCTGCTCTCTCTCATTCTTGATAAGGCGTGACACCAGCCGTGGTGTCCACAGATGTCTGCTCTCTCTCATTCTTGATAAGGCGTGAAACCAGCCGTGGTGTCCACAGATGCCTGCTCTTTCTCATTCTTGATAAGGCGTGACATCAGCCGTGGTGTCCACAGATGCCTGCTCTCTCTCATTCTTGATAAGGCGTGACATCAGCCGTGGTGTCCATAGATGCCTGCTCTCTCTCCTTCTTGATAAGGCGTGACACCAGCCGTGGTGTCCACAGATGCCTGCTCTCTCTCCTTCTTGATAAGGCGTGACACCAGCCGTGGTGTCCACAGATGCCTGCTCTCTCTCATTCTTGATAAGGCGTGACATCAGCCGTGGTGTCCATAGATGCCTGCTCTCTCTCATTCTTGATAAGGCGTCACACCAAGCTGTGGTGTCCACAGATGTCTGCTCTCTCTCATTCTTGATAAGGCGTGAAACCAGCCGTGGTGTCCACAGATGCCTGCTCTCTCTCATTCTTGATAAGGCGTGACACCAGCCGTGGTGTCCACAGATGCCTGCTCTCTCTCCTTCTTGATAAGGCGTGACATCAGCCGTGGTGTCCACAGATGCCTGCTCTTTCTCATTCTTGATAAGGCGTGACATCAGCCGTGGTGTCCACAGATGCCTGCTCTTTCTCATTCTTGATAAGGCGTGACATCAGCCGTGGTGTCCACAGATGTCTGCTCTCTCTCATTCTTGATAAGGCGTGAAACCAGCCGTGGTGTCCACAGATGCCTGCTCTCTCTCCTTCTTGATAAGGCGTGACACCAGCCGTGGTGTCCACAGATGCCTGCTCTCTCTCCTTCTTGATAAGGCGTGACACCAGCCGCGGCATCCACAGATGTCTGCTCTCTCTCATTCTTGATAAGGCGTGACACCAGCCGTAGTGTCCACAGATGTCTGCTCTCTCTCATTCTTGATAAGGCGTGACACCAGCCGTGGTGTGCACAGATGTCTGCTCTCTCTCATTCTTGATAAGGCGTGACACCAGCCGTGGCATCCACAGATGTCTGCTCTCTCTCATTCTTGATAAGGCGTGACACCAGCCGTAGTGTCCACAGATGTCTGCTCTCTCTCATTCTTGATAAGGCGTGACACCAGCCGTGGTGTGCACAGATGTCTGCTCTCTCTCATTCTTGATAAGGCGTGACACCAGCCGTGGTGTCCACAGATGTCTGCTCTCTCTCATTCTTGATAAGGCGTGACACCAGCCGTGGTGTCCACAGATGTCTTCTCTCTCTCATTCTTGATAAGGCGTGACACCAGCCGTGGTGTCCACAGATGCCTGCTCTCTCTCATTCTTGATAAGGCGTGACACCAGCCGTGGTGTCCACAGATGCCTGCTCTCTCTCATTCTTGATAAGGCGTGACACCAAGCCGTGGTGTCCACAGATGTCTGCTCTCTCTCATTCTTGATAAGGCGTCACACCAAGCCGTGGTGTCCACAGATGCCTGCTCTCTCTCATTCTTGATAAGGCGTGACACCAGCCGTGGTGTCCACAGATGTCTGCTCTCTCTCCTTCTTGATAAGGCGTGACACCAGCCGTGGCATCCACAGATGTCTGCTCTCTCTCATTCTTGATAAGGCGTGACACCAGCCGTGGTGTCCACAGATGCCTGCTCTCTCTCATTCTTGATAAGGCGTGACACCAGCCGTGGTGTCCACAGATGTCTGCTCTCTCTCCTTCTTGATAAGGCGTGACATCAGCCGTGGTGTCCACAGATGCCTGCTCTCTCTCATTCTTGATAAGGCGTGACACCAGCCGTGGTGTGCACAGATGCCTGCTCTCTCTCATTCTTGATAAGGCGTGACATCAGCCGTGGTGTCCACAGATGCCTGCTCTCTCTCATTCTTGATAAGGCGTGACACCAGCCGTGGTGTCCACAGATGCCTGCTCTCTCTCATTCTTGATAAGGCGTGACATCAGCCGTGGTGTCCACAGATGCCTGCTCTCTCTCATTCTTGATAAGGCGTCACACCAAGCCGTGGTGTCCACAGATGTCTGCTCTCTCTCCTTCTTGATAAGGCGTGACACCAGCCGTAGTGTCCACAGATGTCTGCTCTCTCTCCTTCTTGATAAGCCGTGACACCAGCCGTGGTGTCCACAGATGCCTGCTCTTTCTCATTCTTGATAAGGCGTGACATCAGCCGTGGTGTCCACAGATGCCTGCTCTCTCTCATTCTTGATAAGGCGTGACACCAGCCGTGGTGTCCACAGATGTCTGCTCTCTCTCCTTCTTGATAAGGCGTGACACCAGCCGTAGTGTCCACAGATGTCTGCTCTCTCTCCTTCTTGATAAGCCGTGACACCAGCCGTGGTGTCCACAGATGCCTGCTCTCTCTCATTCTTGATAAGGCGTGACACCAGCCGTGGTGTGCACAGATGTCTGCTCTCTCTCATTCTTGATAAGGCGTGACATCAGCCGTGGTGTCCACAGATGCCTGCTCTCTCTCATTCTTGATAAGGCGTGACACCAGCCGTGGTGTCCACAGATGCCTGCTCTCTCTCATTCTTGATAAGGCGTGACATCAGCCGTGGTGTCCATAGATGCCTGCTCTCTCTCATTCTTGATAAGGCGTGACACCAGCCGTAGTGTCCACAGATGCCTGCTCTCTCTCATTCTTGATAAGGCGTGACATCAGCCGTGGTGTCCACAGATGCCTGCTCTCTCTCATTCTTGATAAGGCGTGACACCAGCCGTGGTGTCCACAGATGTCTGCTCTCTCTCATTCTTGATAAGGCGTGACATCAGCCGTGGTGTCCACAGATGTCTGCTCTCTCTCCTTCTTGATAAGGCGTGACACCAGCCGTAGTGTCCACAGATGCCTGCTCTCTCTCATTCTTGATAAGGCGTGACACCAGCCGTGGTGTCCACAGATGTCTGCTCTCTCTCATTCTTGATAAGGCGTGACATCAGCCGTGGTGTCCACAGATGTCTGCTCTCTCTCCTTCTTGATAAGCCGTGACACCAGCCGTAGTGTCCACAGATGTCTGCTCTCTCTCCTTCTTGATAAGCCGTGACACCAGCCGTGGTGTCCACAGATGCCTGCTCTCTCTCATTCTTGATAAGGCGTGACATCAGCCGTGGTGTCCACAGATGCCTGCTCTCTCTCCTTCTTGATAAGGCGTGACACCAGCCGTAGTGTCCACAGATGTCTGCTCTCTCTCCTTCTTGATAAGGCGTGACATCAGCCGTGGTGTCCACAGATGCCTGCTCTCTCTCATTCTTGATAAGGCGTGACATCAGCCGTGGTGTCCACAGATGCCTGCTCTCTCTCATTCTTGATAAGGCGTGACACCAGCCGTGGTGTCCACAGATGTCTGCTCTCTCTCCTTCTAGATAAGGCGTGACATCAGCCGTGGTGTCCACAGATGCCTGCTCTCTCTCATTCTTGATAAGGCGTGACATCAGCCGTGGTGTCCATAGATGCCTGCTCTCTCTCATTCTTGATAAGGCGTGACATCAGCCGTGGTGTCCACAGATGCCTGCTCTCTCTCATTCTTGATAAGGCGTGACACCAGCCGTGGCATCCACAGATGCCTGCTCTCTCTCATTCTTGATAAGGCGTGACATCAGCCGTGGTGTCCACAGATGCCTGCTCTCTCTCATTCTTGATAAGCCGTGACACCAGCCGTAGTGTCCACAGATGTCTGCTCTCTCTCATTCTTGATAAGGCGTGACACCAGCCGTTGTTAAATATTATAGATTTACAATATTCTAATTTGGGTGTGAAAATATACTCAAGAGTTGATCAAGCACAACATGGTCAATGAGTTACAAATGTGATAGGATTAAAATACAAATGGAGAGTAACTGTACTAATCATGAGTGAAAGATCAGGACCATACATGGGCAGCATTGGTATTATATTGTTGTATGTACATTCTTGACATATAGCTAAAAAAAACCTATGGAAGGAAGCAACCTTCCCCCAACCACATCCATATGGCTTTACTATATAATGGTCTCTGTGTTAGCTGGTCATAAAGGAATGTTACCATATATGGTTATGGACAAGGCCAATGGAGGAGTTTGGCTCACAATGCAAGTCTATAGGACTGTACTCTTTATAGGTGACTCTGTCCAAGGGGGATGGGACATGGAGCATATCACACACACCAAGCTCGCTCTCACACGCTGACATATGGAGGAGATTTAAGGACACAAGATGGAGATGAAGAACGAAGGAAGAAAGACCAACACAAGATGATGAAACCTTCACCAGAACATCATTTCATGGACTGACTGACTTTACCACATGACTAATAATCTGCACAAGTTTTCTGTATTCTGCAACCTGGACGACAACAATAAACGCAACTTTTTATAATAATTATCCTGAGTCCTTCTATTTTTAGAAGAACGTATTAAAGGACACGGGAAAGATTTAATATTCAATACGATTTTTATTACATTTGGCGAGCCAGCCTACGACTTTGTTTTTTACATTTTTTATATTCTCCTAACACTTGCAAAGGGGGGAATTCCAATTGACTCTCATGTTTTTGCAAGTGTCAGAGAAAATAAACAAAGAAGAATCTATAGGAGTGATGCACGTGATCTTTCCCAGACGTACTACATACGGCGGCCTGAGGAGGACAATAGGTGTCAGGATCCAAGGTTGTAAGTATGGAAATCATTGATTCTTTTACTAAGAAATGTAACGTAGAGTGTAAGTCTGTGCCTAGTGATCAGTCAGATCTAGAAACTGTTTGGTTGAGTTTATATGATGAATGCGGAAAAGAGAATAAAAAGATAGAAAGTAAACGTGTTTCTGTCAGAAAAGACAAAGAGAAATTGAGAAACATTCTGCAGATGGTAAAAGTCTATCATCAGGCAGTGCTGGACAGATCCATAGTCAGGAGCTCTAGTTCTACTCTTAGTACGGATAATGTGACCTGTGAGGAGATGGATAGTGCAGGTAATACATGTGATGATGTAACTCAGCAGAATGACCAGGGACAGGTCTGTGTTCTCTCTGCTGGAGGGGACTCTGTGTCTTTTCAGAGACAGATATTGGAGATAAAAGAATCCAGTTTAAAGTTAAAAATGCAGAAGCATTTATTAATTCTGAGCAAAGAGGTTCCCACATATGATGAAAAAATCCATGTGTGCAGGAATCATGAAATGTTTGAGAGTTTTGTGGAAAAATTTGATTTATCCAATGAACAGAAAAATCAGTTGTTTAACATTTGGCTTCCTCTAGAGTTTTCTAGACGATTAGAATCAGAAGATTTGCTTGATGACGAGTCTAGTGAGTGGTCACATGACAGTGACGTAGACAGATTGAAGAAGTTACTCTGGTGCACTACAAGTGACAGCATGCCTTCATACGAGATTTTACACGAAATGAAAATTGGTAGAAAGGAGTGTACCTTCTCATTTATGTCAATGTTTGAGAGGACGTGTAAAGCGATTGGAATTTGTAATCCTCGCTCAATAGTGAGAGAATTTATTAAGAAATTTACATTCCTTACTGCTGCTGCACTTGTATTTGCTTCAGATCAATCTTCTTTATTAGATGCTACAAAATTTTTAGATAATATTAGAAAGTATCAGAGCAAGAACAAATCACAGGATCAGAGAGAGAGTATAGAGAGAACAGAGGTAGATGGTTACAGAAAGTCATACAAGAGAACCCTGCCTGAGCGAACACAAGAAGTATATACTCCAAGGAGAAAGGTATATACTCCAAGGATAAAGGTATATACTCCAAGGAGAAAGGTATATACTCCAAGGAGAAAGGTATATACTCCAAGGAGAAAGGTATATGCTCCAAGGAGAGAGGTATATACTCCAAGGAGAAAGGTATATACTCCAAGGAGAAAGGTATACACTCCAAGGAGAAAGGTATATACTCCAAGGAGAAAGGTATATACTCCAAGGAGAAAGGTATATACTCCAAGGAGAAAGGTATATACTCCAAGGAGAAAGGTATATACTCCAAGGAGAAAGGTATATGCTCCAAGGAGAAAGGTATACACTCCAAGGAGAAAGGTATATACTCCAAGGAGAAGGGTATACACTCCAAGGAGAAAGGTATATACTCCAAGGAGAAAGGTATATACTCCAAGGAGAAAGGTATATACTCCAAGGAGAAAGGTATATACTCCAAGGAGAAAGGTATATGCTCCAAGGAGAAAGGTATACACTCCAAGGAGAAAGGTATATACTCCAAGGAGAAGGGTATACACTCCAAGGAGAAAGGTATATACTCCAAGGAGAAAGGTATATACTCCAAGGAGAGAGGTATATACTCCAAGGAGAAAGGTATATGCTCCAAGGAGAAAGGTATATGCTCCAAGGAGAAAGGTATATACTCCAAGGAGAAAGGTATATACTCCAAGGAGAAAGGTATATACTCCAAGGAGAAGGGTATACACTCCAAGGAGAAAGGTATATACTCCAAGGAGAAAGGTATATACTCCAAGGAGAGAGGTATATACTCCAAGGAGAAAGGTATATACTCCAAGGAGAAAGGTATATACTCTAAGGAGAAAGGTATATGCTCCAAGGAGAAGGGTATACACTCCAAGGAGAAAGGTATATACTCCAAGGAGAAAGGTATATGCTCCAAGGAGAAAGGTATATACTCTAAGGAGAAAGGTATATGCTCCAAGGAGAAGGGTATACACTCCAAGGAGAAAGGTATATACTCCAAGGAGAAAGGTATATGCTCCAAGGAGAAAGGTATATGCTCCAAGGAGAAAGGTATATACTCCAAGGAGAAAGGTATATACTCCAAGGAGAAAGGTATATACTCCAAGGAGAAAGGTATACACTCCAAGGAGAAAGGTATATACTCCAAGGAGAAAGGTATATACTCCTAGGAGAAAGGTATATACTCCAAGGAGAAAGGTATATACTCCAAGGAGAAAGGTATATACTCCAAGGAGAAGGGTATACACTCCAAGGAGAAGGGTATACACTCCAAGGAGAAAGGTATATACTCCAAGGAGAGAGGTATATACTCCAAGGAGAAAGGTATATACTCCAAGGAGAAAGGTATATACTCCAAGGAGAAAGGTATACACTCCAAGGAGAAAGGTATATACTCCAAGGAGAAAGGTATATACTCCAAGGAGAAAGGTATATACTCCTAGGAGAAAGGTATATACTCCAAGGAGAAAGGTATATACTCCAAGGAGAAAGGTATATACTCCAAGGAGAAAGGTATATACTCCTAGGAGAAAGGTATATGCTCCAAGGAGAAAGGTATATACTCCAAGGAGAAAGGTATATACTCCAAGGAGAAAGGTATATGCTCCAAGGAGAAAGGTATATGCTCCAAGGAGAAAGGTATATGCTCCAAGGAGAAAGGTATATACTCCAAGGAGAGAGGTATATACTCCAAGGAGAAAGGTATATGCTCCAAGGAGAAAGGTATATGCTCCAAGGAGAAAGGTATATACTCCAAGGAGAAAGGTATATACTCCAAGGAGAAAGGTATATACTCCAAGGAGAAGGGTATACACTCCAAGGAGAAAGGTATATACTCCAAGGAGAAAGGTATATACTCCAAGGAGAGAGGTATATACTCCAAGGAGAAAGGTATATACTCCAAGGAGAAAGGTATATACTCTAAGGAGAAAGGTATATGCTCCAAGGAGAAGGGTATACACTCCAAGGAGAAAGGTATATACTCCAAGGAGAAAGGTATATGCTCCAAGGAGAAAGGTATATACTCTAAGGAGAAAGGTATATGCTCCAAGGAGAAGGGTATACACTCCAAGGAGAAAGGTATATACTCCAAGGAGAAAGGTATATACTCCAAGGAGAAAGGTATATGCTCCAAGGAGAAAGGTATATGCTCCAAGGAGAAAGGTATATACTCCAAGGAGAAAGGTATATACTCCAAGGAGAAAGGTATATACTCCAAGGAGAAAGGTATATACTCCAAGGAGAAAGGTATATACTCCAAGGAGAAAGGTATATGCTCCAAGGAGAAAGGTATATACTCCAAGGAGAAAGGTATATACTCCAAGGAGAAAGGTATATACTCCAAGGAGAAAGGTATATACTCCAAGGAGAAAGGTATATACTCCAAGGAGAAAGGTATACACTCCAAGGAGAAAGGTATATACTCCAAGGAGAAAGGTATATACTCCTAGGAGAAAGGTATATACTCCAAGGAGAAAGGTATATACTCCAAGGAGAAAGGTATATACTCCAAGGAGAAAGGTATACACTCCAAGGAGAAAGGTATATACTCCAAGGAGAAAGGTATATACTCCTAGGAGAAAGGTATATACTCCAAGGAGAAAGGTATATACTCCAAGGAGAAAGGTATATACTCCAAGGAGAAGGGTATACACTCCAAGGAGAAAGGTATATACTCCAAGGAGAGAGGTATATACTCCAAGGAGAAAGGTATATACTCCAAGGAGAAAGGTATATACTCCAAGGAGAAAGGTATACACTCCAAGGAGAAAGGTATATACTCCAAGGAGAAAGGTATATACTCCAAGGAGAAAGGTATATACTCCTAGGAGAAAGGTATATACTCCAAGGAGAAAGGTATATACTCCAAGGAGAAAGGTATATACTCCAAGGAGAAAGGTATATACTCCTAGGAGAAAGGTATATGCTCCAAGGAGAAAGGTATATACTCCAAGGAGAAAGGTATATACTCCAAGGAGAAAGGTATATGCTCCAAGGAGAAAGGTATATGCTCCAAGGAGAAAGGTATATACTCTAAGGAGAAAGGTATATACTCCAAGGAGAAAGGTATATACTCCAAGGAGAAAGGTATATGCTCCAAGGAGAAAGGTATATGCTCCAAGGAGAAAGGTATATACTCTAAGGAGAAAGGTATACGCTCCAAGGAGAAAGGTATATACTCCAAGGAGAAAGGTATATACTCCAAGGAGAAAGGTATATACTCCAAGGAGAAAGGTATATGCTCCAAGGAGAAAGGTATACACTCCAAGGAGAAAGGTATATACTCCAAGGAGAAAGGTATATACTCCAAGGAGAAAGGTATATACTCTAAGGAGAAAGGTATATGCTCCAAGGAGAAAGGTATATACTCCAAGGAGAAAGGTATATGCTCCAAGGAGAAAGGTATATACTCCAAGGAGAAAGGTATATGCTCCAAGGAGAAAGGTATATACTCCAAGGAGAAAGGTATATGCTCCAAGGAGAAAGGTATATACTCCAAGGAGAAAGGTATATACTCCAAGGAGAAAGGTATATACTCCAAGGAGAAAGGTATATACTCCAAGGAGAAAGGTATATACTCCAAGGAGAAAGGTATATACTCCAAGGAGAAAAGGTATATACTCCAAGGAGAAAGGTATATACTCCAAGGAGAAAGGTATATACTCCAAGGAGAAAGGTATATACTCCAAGGAGAAAGGTATATGCTCCAAGGAGAAAGGTATATGCTCCAAGGAGAAAGGTATATACTCCAAGGAGAAAGGTTTATACTCCAAGGAGAAAGGTATATACTCCAAGGAGAAAGGTATATACTCCAAGGAGAGAGGTATATACTCCAAGGAGAAAGGTATATACTCTAAGGAGAAAGGTATATACTCCAAGGAGAGAGGTATATACTCCAAGGAGAAAGGTATATACTCCAAGGAGAAAGGTATATACTCCAAGGAGAAAGGTATATACTCTAAGGAGAAAGGTATATGCTCCAAGGAGAAAGGTATATGCTCCAAGGAGAAAGGTATATACTCCAAGGAGAAAGGTATATGCTCCAAGGAGAAAGGTATATACTCCAAGGAGAAAGGTATATACTCCAAGGAGAAAGGTATACGCTCCAAGGAGAAAGGTATATACTCCAAGGAGAAAGGTATATACTCCAAGGAGAAAGGTATATACTCCAAGGAGAAAGGTATATGCTCCAAGGAGAAAGGTATATACTCCAAGGAGAAAGGTATATGCTCCAAGGAGAAAGGTATATACTCCAAGGAGAGAGGTATATACTCCAAGGAGAAAGGTATATACTCCAAGGAGAAAGGTATATACTCCAAGGAGAAAGGTATACGCTCCAAGGAGAAAGGTATATACTCCAAGGAGAAAGGTATATACTCCAAGGAGAAAGGTATATACTCCAAGGAGAAAGGTATATACTCCAAGGAGAAAGGTATATACTCCAAGGAGAAAGGTATATACTCCAAGGAGAAAGGTATATACTCCTAGGAGAAAGGTATATGCTCCAAGGAGAAGGGTATATACTCCAAGGAGAAAGGTATATGCTCCAAGGAGAAAGGTATATACTCTAAGGAGAAAGGTATATGCTCCAAGGAGAAAGGTATATACTCCGAGGAGAAAGGTATATACTCCAAGGAGAAGGGTATATACTCCTAGGAGAAAGGTATATACTCCAAGGAGAAGGGTATACACTCCAAGGAGAAAGGTATATAGTCCTAGGAGAAAGGTATATACTCCAAGGAGAAAGGTATATACTCCAAGGAGAAAGGTATATACTCCAAGGAGAAAGGTATATGCTCCAAGGAGAAAGGTATATACTCCAAGGAGAAAGGTATATACTCCAAGGAGAAAGGTATATACTCCAAGGAGAGAGGTATATACTCCAAGGAGAAAGGTATATACTCCAAGGAGAAAGGTATATACTCCAAGGAGAAAGGTATATACTCCAAGGAGAAAGGTATATACTCCTAGGAGAAAGGTATATACTCCAAGGAGAAAAGGTATATACTCCAAGGAGAAAGGTATATACTCCAAGGAGAAAGGTATATACTCCAAGGAGAAAGGTATATACTCCAAGGAGAAAGGTATATACTCCAAGGAGAAAGGTATATGCTCCAAGGAGAAAGGTATATACTCCAAGGAGAAAGGTATATACTCTAAGGAGAAAGGTATATACTCTAAGGAGAAAGGTATATACTCTAAGGAGAAAGGTATATACTCCAAGGAGAAAGGTATATGCTCCAAGGAGAAAGGTATATACTCCAAGGAGAGAGGTATATACTCCAAGGAGAAAGGTATATACTCCAAGGAGAAAGGTATATACTCCAAGGAGAAAGGTATACGCTCCAAGGAGAAAGGTATATACTCCAAGGAGAAAGGTATATACTCCAAGGAGAAAGGTATACACTCCAAGGAGAAAAGGTATGTACTCCAAGGAGAAAGGTATATACTCCAAGGAGAAAGGTATATACTCCAAGGATAAAGGTATATACTCCAAGGAGAAAAGGTATATACTCCAAGGAGAAAGGTATATACTCCAAGGAGAAAGGTATATACTCCAAGGAGAAAGGTATATACTCCAAGGAGAAAGGTATATGCTCCAAGGAGAAAGGTATATACTCCAAGGAGAAAGGTATATACTCCAAGGAGAAAGGTATATGCTCCAAGGAGAAAGGTATATACTCCAAGGAGAAAGGTATATGCTCCAAGGAGAAGGGTATATACTCCAAGGAGAAGGGTATACACTCCAAGGAGAAAGGTATATACTCCAAGGAGAAAGGTATATACTCCAAGGAGAAAGGTATATACTCCAAGGAGAAAGGTATATACTCCAAGGGGAAAGGTATATACTCCTAGGAGAAAGGTATATACTCCAAGGAGAAAGGTATATACTCCAAGGAGAAAGGTATATACTCCAAGGAGAAAGGTATATACTCCAAGGAGAAAGGTATATGCTCCAAGGAGAAAGGTATATGCTCCAAGGAGAAAGGTATACACTCCAAGGAGAAAGGTATATACTCCAAGGAGAAAGGTATATACTCCAAGGAGAAAGGTATATACTCCAAGGAGAAAGGTATATACTCCAAGGAGAAAGGTATATACTCCAAGGAGAAAGGTATATACTCCAAGGAGAAAGGTATATACTCCAAGGAGAAAGGTATATGCTCCAAGGAGAGAGGTATATACTCCAAGGAGAAAGGTATATACTCCAAGGAGAAAGGTATATGCTCCAAGGAGAAAGGTATATACTCTAAGGAGAAAGGTATATGCTCCAAGGAGAAAGGTATATACTCCAAGGAGAAAGGTATATACTCCAAGGAGAAAGGTATATACTCCAAGGAGAAAGGTATATACTCTAAGGAGAAAGGTATATACTCCAAGGAGAAAGGTATATACTCTAAGGAGAAAGGTATATACTCTAAGGAGAAAGGTATATGCTCCAAGGAGAAAGGTATATACTCCAAGGAGAAAGGTATATACTCCAAGGAGAAAGGTATATACTCCAAGGAGAAAGGTATATACTCCAAGGAGAAAGGTATATACTCCAAGGAGAAAGGTATATACTCCAAGGAGAAAGGTATATACTCCAAGGAGAAAGGTATATACTCCAAGGAGAAAGGTATATGCTCCAAGGAGAAAGGTATATACTCTAAGGAGAAAGGTATATGCTCCAAGGAGAAAGGTATATACTCCGAGGAGAAAGGTATATACTCCAAGGAGAAGGGTATATACTCCTAGGAGAAAGGTATATACTCCAAGGAGAAGGGTATACACTCCAAGGAGAAAGGTATATAGTCCTAGGAGAAAGGTATATACTCCAAGGAGAAAGGTATATACTCCAAGGAGAAAGGTATATACTCCAAGGAGAAAGGTATATACTCCAAGGAGAAAGGTATATGCTCCAAGGAGAAAGGTATATACTCCAAGGAGAAAGGTATATACTCCAAGGAGAAAGGTATATACTCCAAGGAGAGAGGTATATACTCCAAGGAGAAAGGTATATACTCCAAGGAGAAAGGTATATACTCCAAGGAGAAAGGTATATACTCCAAGGAGAAAGGTATATACTCCTAGGAGAAAGGTATATACTCCAAGGAGAAAGGTATATACTCCAAGGAGAAAGGTATATACTCCAAGGAGAAAGGTATATACTCCAAGGAGAAAGGTATATACTCCAAGGAGAAAGGTATATGCTCCAAGGAGAAAGGTATATACTCCAAGGAGAAAGGTATATACTCTAAGGAGAAAGGTATATACTCTAAGGAGAAAGGTATATACTCTAAGGAGAAAGGTATATACTCCAAGGAGAAAGGTATATGCTCCAAGGAGAAAGGTATATACTCTAAGGAGAAAGGTATATACTCCAAGGAGAAAGGTATATACTCCAAGGAGAAAGGTATATACTCCAAGGAGAAAGGTATATACTCTAAGGAGAAAGGTATATACTCCAAGGAGAAAGGTATATGCTCCAAGGAGAAAGGTATATACTCTAAGGAGAAAGGTATATACTCCAAGGAGAAAGGTATATACTCCAAGGAGAAAGGTATATACTCTAAGGAGAAAGGTATATACTCCAAGGAGAAAGGTATATGCTCCAAGGAGAAAGGTATATACTCTAAGGAGAAAGGTATATACTCCAAGGAGAAAGGTATATACTCTAAGGAGAAAGGTATACGCTCCAAGGAGAAAGGTATATACTCCAAGGAGAAAGGTATATACTCCAAGGAGAAAGGTATATACTCCAAGGAGAAAGGTATATACTCCAAGGAGAAAGGTATATACTCCAAGGAGAAAGGTATACACTCCAAGGAGAAAAGGTATATACTCCAAGGAGAAAGGTATATACTCCAAGGAGAAAGGTATATACTCCAAGGATAAAGGTATATACTCCAAGGAGAAAGGTATATACTCCAAGGAGAAAGGTATATACTCCAAGGAGAAAGGTATATACTCCAAGGAGAAAGGTATATACTCCTAGGAGAAAGGTATATACTCCAAGGAGAAAGGTATATACTCCAAGGAGAAAGGTATATGCTCCAAGGAGAAGGGTATATACTCCAAGGAGAAAGGTATATACTCCAAGGAGAGAGGTATATGCTCCAAGGAGAAAGGTATATGCTCCAAGGAGAAAGGTATATACTCCAAGGAGAAAGGTATATACTCCAAGGAGAAAGTGGGACAAAGTCTATGAGGAGCGTAGAAATCTGCATGTAGCTAGGAAACCTTACAACATGATTACTGAATCTGCTCCACCGAGTAATTCCCTGTTACCTGTTGTAAGTAAAGAAATCATTCAGTGTGAATTGTCTAATTGTAAAGACAATGTAATCGGAGAAGAGAAAGGGCCAGAGGTTCAGGAGAGATCATCAGACATATCCAAGGCTTGGGGAAACAAAGCTAAAAATATTCAGGAGAAGGAAGTCCCCACATGTGATGTCTCCTCAGTCATGAAGACTAAATTAGACAAAATACAATATTGCGAATTTATGAATGAATCCACCAAATCCATGTATCATAGGAGGGACACATTGATGAGGATATTCAATGATATTCTAGAGGGAAAGATTTTCAGACATGGGTTGGGTATTGGCTGAGAATATACCCCTGTATACTACCGACTACTATTGGTATAATGACTACGGCTTGGTAATGGATATGGTTTTAAGATAAGGAGTTTGACGGAACAAAAAATATAGTTCTGGGATTTATGTGACAATATGCTGAACAATCAGTGTATTGTGCACATTATTCTATTTCTATATGGGCCAGGTAGTGTCATTCATGATGTTATACATAGGCCTGAATAAGGTGATGTGATAGCAGTGTCGTGTTATAGTTTGTAAAGTCTTAGTTAAGCATTTATTTCATCTAACTCTCAATATTTAAAATTATTGTTGGATTGAATACATTTTTAACATTGTTCCTATTTTTTCTTCAAAAAGATACAGGAAAGAAGCAGCAATGCAGTAAAGATCGTCTGATGTTAATGTGATAGAGATATTGATTACAGTGATTGAATAAGAGAAATACAGGCAGTCCCCGGGTTACGTACAAGATAGGGACTGTAGGTTTGTTCTTAAGTTGAATTTGTATGTAAGTCGAAACTGTATATTTTATCATTGTAGTTCCCGACAATTTTTTTTTTTGCCCCAGTGACAATTGGAGTTTCAAATTTTTTTGCTGTAATAGGACCAAGAATTATCAATAAAGCTTCATTGCAGACAATTTTAAGCTGATTATTGCAATCTGGGACTATTTTAAAGCATCCAGAGAGCTTCCCCAGAGGTCACAGTGGGCAGAGGGGTCCGTCTGTAACTATGGGTTGTCTGTAAGTCGGGTGTCCTTAAGTAGGGGACCGCCTGTAATCAATTAGAGATAAAATGATTGTATAAAATTAAACAATGTGTAACTTGTACATCATACAGAGATGCTGCTGCCTGGTTTACTCTTCTGCATGAACATGAATAACACATACTAACATCTTGAGCTTTGGCCATACATAAATGTCATTGTCTATGTGTGTCGGTGTTTGTTGTATCCTGTGATCTGCAGATCTGTGACGTCTATTGTCAGGCCTGAGAATAAAAATTGTTTGTCTTTTATGTTATTTGTTGTCCAAAATGAAGTACTTCATGTCTAAAGTGAAATTGTGGTTGAATTTAATGGCAAATGGTAAATTTAAGGGTTCATTAATGGACAATGAACAAGTCCATATACATCAGTATATGAGGAATGTGTGAAGACTCTGAGTAATGATGGCAGCTGCAATGAAGGATGAATAACAGGAATATAACCTCTATGTTAGTAGGAAAAATGACACGTGATGAATATTTTTGAATTTGTTTTTCATCTGTTTATGTATCAATTTATGGATTTAAGTTTTGGGGATGTTACTTTTATTTTATTTTAATTGGTTTTCTATGACTTACATAAATGTACACACACATAACACATACACACACTTACACACATAACACATACACACACTTACACACATAACACTTACATTTCTATACATACACAATGTTATACATGCAAATTAAGGGAACATACGTGATATATTTTTACTTTTTGAGTTTATTTGACAAAATATGCAATGAGTGACCATCTATAATATTATAAGGATTCTTACCCACAGAGATTCAGTAGGATTATGTTTCAGTCAAGAAGGGTCTATGGTATAATACATGGAGCAAGATCACTGACAATGCATAAGTTTAATATTCTGAGTAACTGAAGGTTCATTGGTTGACAGGGATGAATAATATATGTGAAGTGTTATCCATACTAAATTCAGTATGAGGGGATTGATGGAAAGTTTGGAATTAAAGAATAAGGGTAGGATATTGCATTTGGGAACATACAATACGCAATACAGTAAGAGTAAATGGTTTTCATTCAAAAGACAAAATGGTTGTTACGAAAAAGAATGGAACATTGAAGTATGATTAAATAAATATTTGGGTTATATGCATATTTGATTAAAGGTATTAGGGTTATCTTAAGGTATTCATTAAATAAATGGCTCTTGTTCTTGAATTAAATTAATAAGGAACCACATGATGTACCGAAAATCCAACAGGATTCCTAACATTTGTCAATGTGATAGTTATTATTGATAATATTTGTTATTTTAAGCAGTATTTAATAAACAATGTTATATTAGTTATTAGTAACAAAAATGAATGATATGGTTCACTGTGATCGTTATAAGTTAGGTATAATCACCGATTTTGGTGTAGATTTAGGGCAAAAGAAGATGTCTTCAATCAAGTCTCCAAATAATTGGAAAAGACTTTGAGATTTATTATGGATAAAAGACTAATACAATTTCCAGTGCTATAAATTCCATGAAAGTAAAGAATTGATGTGCAGATGTCTTAGGTAACAACATGAAGGTGCTAATGTTACACCTTATGGACTTATTTGATGGACTGTGTTATCACTGAATGAATGACAGCTGATTATTATAATGCATCCAGGTGACAATAATTGGACTGAGATTGTTTTGGTCAAAGATGTCACCAAACCGGTGAGAAAAGGGTTATTGATACAACTGTGACTAAGGACTGTTATACTTTGACTAAGGTTACACTTTGCTACTGAAGGAGACATTGTCAATGTTAACCCTTGCATTGCTATCACAGCTGTTTCAGTGAAGAGAGCACACATGACTCCCAGGGGGAACTCAAATTACAACAATTATTTTGAGTCAAGTAAATTCCAAGGAGGTGACTGCTGTACGGATATCACAAGTACATGTTCCTTACGGAGACTTTGGTTTTTCATCTATATCTTTCTAAGACTTTGTGGTACATACTGGAAGAAACTAACAACAAGGAAATGTAATTAAAGGTTCTGCACATAATAATCTATCAACATCTACATTCTAAAGACTGTATCTAATCCTTCTACTAGACAAGAAGATGATGATGACCGTAAGAAGATGACAAGAAGCTTCATCTAGTTTAGATTTAGTATAGTCTATCAATTTATTTGTATTTTGATCACAGTACACCATAACATTTATTAATATCATAATTTATAGTAACGAGTTAATATTAATATTCATATAAGGACAATTAATTATTACAGACATTCGAAACAAAAGAAAGATCATCCAATGATTTATAATATATTTGAATATTGTTATTGTATTTTGAGGGATCAAACAGATGTATCTCACCCTCAAGAGGGGGAAATGTTAAATATTATAGATTTACAATATTCTAATTTGGGTGTGAAAATATACTCAAGAGTTGATCAAGCACAACATGGTCAATGAGTTACAAATGTGATAGGATTAAAATACAAATGGAGAGTAACTGTACTAATCATGAGTGAAAGATCAGGACCATACATGGGCAGCATTGGTATTATATTGTTGTATGTACATTCTTGACATATAGCTAAAAAAAACCTATGGAAGGAAGCAACCTTCCCCCAACCACATCCATATGGCTTTACTATATAATGGTCTCTGTGTTAGCTGGTCATAAAGGAATGTTACCATATATGGTTATGGACAAGGCCAATGGAGGAGTTTGGCTCACAATGCAAGTCTATAGGAGTGTACTCTTTATAGGTGACTCTGTCCAAGGGGGATGGGACATGGAGCATATCACACACACCAAGCTCGCTCTCACACGCTGACATATGGAGGAGATTTAAGGACACAAGATGGAGATGAAGAACGAAGGAAGAAAGACCAACACAAGATGATGAAACCTTCACCAGAACATCATTTCATGGACTGACTGACTTTACCACATGACTAATAATCTGCACAAGTTTTCTGTATTCTGCAACCTGGACGACGACAATAAACATAACTTTTTATAATAATTATCCTGAGTCCTTCTATTTTTAGAAGAACGTATTAAAGGACACGGGAAAGATTTAATATTCATTACGATTTTTATTACAGCCGTGGTGTCCACAGATGTCTGCTCTCTCTCATTCTTGATAAGGCGTGACACCAGCCGTGGCATCCACAGATGCCTGCTCTCTCTCATTCTTGATAAGGCGTGACATCAGCCGTGGTGTCCACAGATGCCTGCTCTCTCTCATTCTTGATAAGGCGTGACACCAGCCGTGGTGTCCACAGATGTCTGCTCTCTCTCCTTCTTGATAAGGCGTGACACCATCCGTGGTGTGCACAGATGCCTGCTCTCTCTCATTCTTGATAAGGCGTGACACCATCCGTGGTGTGCACAGATGCCTGCTCTCTCTCATTCTTGATAAGGCGTGACATCAGCCGTGGTGTCCATAGATGTCTGCTCTCTCTCATTCTTGATAAGGCGTGACACCAGCCGTGGTGTCCACAGATGTCTGCTCTCTCTCATTCTTGATAAGGCGTGACATCAGCCGTGGTGTCCACAGATGCCTGCTCTCTCTCATTCTTGATAAGGCGTGACACCAGCCGTGGTGTCCACAGATGTCTGCTCTCTCTCCTTCTTGATAAGGCGTGACATCAGCCGTGGTGTCCACAGATGCCTGCTCTCTCTCATTCTTGATAAGGCGTGACACCAGCCGTGGTGTCCACAGATGCCTGCTCTCTCTCATTCTTGATAAGGCGTGACATCAGCCGTGGTGTCCACAGATGCCTGCTCTCTCTCATTCTTGATAAGGCGTGACACCAGCCGTGGTGTCCACAGATGTCTGCTCTCTCTCCTTCTTGATAAGGCGTGACATCAGCCGTGGTGTCCACAGATGTCTGCTCTCTCTCATTCTTGATAAGGCGTGACACCAGCCGTGGTGTCCACAGATGCCTGCTCTCTCTCATTCTTGATAAGGCGTGACACCAGCCGTGGTGTCCACAGATGTCTGCTCTCTCTCATTCTTGATAAGGCGTGACACCAGCCGTGGTGTCCACAGATGCCTGCTCTCTCTCATTCTTGATAAGGCGTGACACCAGCCGTGGTGTCCACAGATGCCTGCTCTCTCTCATTCTTGATAAGGCGTGACACCAGCCGTGGCATCCACAGATGCCTGCTCTCTCTCATTCTTGATAAGGCGTGACATCAGCCGTGGTGTCCACAGATGTCTGCTCTCTCTCATTCTTGATAAGGCGTGACACCAGCCGTGGCATCCACAGATGCCTGCTCTCTCTCATTCTTGATAAGGCGTGACACCAGCCGTAGTGTCCACAGATGTCTGCTCTCTCTCATTCTTGATAAGGCGTGACACCAGCCGTAGTGTCCACAGATGTCTGCTCTCTCTCATTCTTGATAAGGCGTGACATCAGCCGTGGTGTCCACAGATGTCTGCTCTCTCTCATTCTTGATAAGGCGTGACACCAGCCGTTGTTAAATATTATAGATTTACAATATTCTAATTTGGGTGTGAAAATATACTCAAGAGTTGATCAAGCACAACATGGTCAATGAGTTACAAATGTGATAGGATTAAAATACAAATGGAGAGTAACTGTACTAATCATGAGTGAAAGATCAGGACCATACATGGGCAGCATTGGTATTATATTGTTGTATGTACATTCTTGACATATAGCTAAAAAAAACCTATGGAAGGAAGCAACCTTCCCCCAACCACATCCATATGGCTTTACTATATAATGGTCTCTGTGTTAGCTGGTCATAAAGGAATGTTACCATATATGGTTATGGACAAGGCCAATGGAGGAGTTTGGCTCACAATGTAACTCTATAGGAGTGTACTCTTTATAGGTGACTCTGTCCAAGGGGGATGGGACATGGAGCATATCACACACACCAAGCTCGCTCTCACACGCTGACATATGGAGGAGATTTAAGGACACAAGATGGAGATGAAGAACGAAGGAAGAAAGACCAACACAAGATGATGAAACCTTCACCAGAACATCATTTCATGGACTGACTGACTTTACCACATGACTAATAATCTGCACAAGTTTTCTGTATTCTGCAACCTGGACGACAACAATAAACGCAACTTTTTATAATAATTATCCTGAGTCCTTCTATTTTTAGAAGAACGTATTAAAGGACACGGGAAAGATATAATATTCAATACGATTTTTATTACAGCCGTGGTGTCCACAGATGTCTGCTCTCTCTCATTCTTGATAAGGCGTGACACCAGCCGTGGTGTCCACAGATGCCTGCTCTCTCTCATTCTTGATAAGGCGTGACATCAGCCGTGGTGTCCACAGATGCCTGCTCTCTCTCATTCTTGATAAGGCGTGACATCAGCCGTGGTGTCCACAGATGCCTGCTCTCTCTCATTCTTGATAAGGCGTGACATCAGCCGTGGTGTCCATAGATGCCTGCTCTCTCTCATTCTTGATAAGGCGTGACACCAGCCGTGGTGTCCACAGATGTCTGCTCTCTCTCCTTCTTGATAAGGCGTGACACCAGCCGTGGTGTCCACAGATGTCTGCTCTCTCTCCTTCTTGATAAGGCGTGACACCAGCCGTGGTGTCCACAGATGTCTGCCCTCTCTCCTTCTTGATAAGGCGTGACACCAGCCGTGGTGTCCACAGATGTCTGCTCTCTCTCCTTCTTGATAAGGCGTGACATCAGCCGTGGTGTCCACAGATGTCTGCTCTCTCTCCTTCTTGATAAGGCGTGACACCAGCCGTGGCATCCACAGATGTCTGCTCTCTCTCCTTCTTGATAAGGCGTGACACCAGCCGTAGTGTCCACAGATGCCTGCTCTCTCTCCTTCTTGATAAGGCGTGACACCAGCCGTAGTGTCCACAGATTTCTGCTCTCTCTCCTTCTTGATAAGGCGTGACACCAGCCGTGGCATCCACAGATGTCTGCTCTCTCTCCTTCTTGATAAGGCGTGACACCAGCCATAGTGTCCACAGATTTCTGCTCTCTCTCCTTCTTGATAAGGCGTGACATCAGTTTGTTCCCCTTCTCCCCATGCTTATATTGATATGGCCTGGCTCACCACGAGTTCAGTAGGTCCAGGAGTTCCTTCCCAGCATCTATCAGTTCTTTCAGTTTCCCTTTGACTTTAGATCTTCTTGCCGCTGACTCTTGCGGATTAGTGAGTCTTGCATTTCTCTGTCTCTGTCTTTTTTCCACCATTTCTCCTAACACCATTAGTTCTCCTCTTGTTGGCACTTTGTAGCCTCCCACACGATAGTTTGTGAAGTGTCGACCCATCTATTTTTAGGGAAAAAGAAGTTCCACTTCCTCTCCACGATTTCTACTTGTTTGGGGTCGTCTAATAATGTCTCGTTTAGTCGCCATAACACTGGTTTGTTTGCCGAGTCCGACAGAGAAATCGTGACTGTGACTGGTGCACGGCCTGGAAGGGTTGTGGGACCAATGCTATGCTTTCTGGTGTTGATATAGGGGTGAAGATATAATCTAGACATTGATATGTCTTGTTTACTGCCAAATAATGGGAGAAATCTTTCCCTTGAGGGCGCATAAACCTCCATGTGTCTAGCAGTGCCTTTTCTTGTACAGCTTTTTGAGCTATTCTGGTGGATTTTTGTGAACGTGATGAAGTGCCCAACACGTGGGTGCAGAGCGATATTTATGTCTCCTCCATATATTTTATACCCTTCTCATTCCCCAGTGTGATCCAGGCGGCCTACATTTGGGGCGTAGAGGCACACTAGAGTCACTAGCAGTACCCTTCCCTCTGTGTCCGTCCATGTCAGGCTATGATTAAAGGGACTGTGCGTGAGATTAGCTTTCCTACTCCTCTTTTCGCTATGTAGTTATTATAAAATCTCTGGTTATATCCGCTGTGGGATTATGGAGGGTGCAATTGTTTCTCAGATGGGTTTCTTGTAAGAAGCATATATCGGTCTTATCATTGTATAATAGTTGTAGGAGCTGCGACCTTGTTTTTGGGAGTTCAGGCCTCTCACGTTATATGTAGTTACTTTAATATCTGCCATTTATTCCTACAGTTTGAGTGCAAAGAGGTCTCTTAGGTACCTCAGGCTCACGGTATTTATGGACTCTAAAAGGAAACATAAACGGACAACCCATAATTGCTGTCAGTTCCTTTCTGAAATTGTAGCTCTCGCCTTCTAATGTCCCTGATGCTGTCATCTATTTGTTTTTCGCTGGACTTTTTATGCTGAGCGCTCAATTGCATCAACGTTCCCCTAACCGCAAGTTTATGTGCAGCCCATAGATCCACCGTGGTGATCTGATCCCTGTTATTAGATGGAAAATATTCCTGCATTGTGCATTGTATTATATTTCTATATGAAGGGGTTGCAAAAATTTTGGACGGATTTCTCCATATTCTTGTTGGGTGTGCAGGGAGAAAGTGTCATCTCCAGAGATATTGGCGCGTGATCTGACCAAGTGGCCGCCCCTATATCCAAGTTCATCACCCATGACAATCCCTGTCTGGAACAAATCCAACCTGGAAAAGGATTTGTGTCCCTTGGAGTCTGAGTTCAAGCATCTTCCCCCTGTAGCCATCTGCCCAACGTTGGGGGAGATGCTCTGGTTCGTGGAATCCATTTTGTAGTCTGGGACCATGTTAAAGTCTCCACATGCAATTAGATTACCTTGCTGAATTTCCGGACCTTTTTCATTACTTTGTTTGGAAAGCATACCTGTGCTGAATATGGGGCTCATTTACTAGGGGTCCACGCACCATACAAATGTCGGATATTCCACCGGTTACCGATTTGCGCTGCATTATAAAGGGTATTGTGTCGCACACAATCGGATTTTGGCGCTGGCTTTCATGATCGGGGGGCGGGCAGTCACACGATCCAACGGATCACAGGATTTAACTCAAAAATTATGTCACAAGCCAAGCACTTACATACACTGGGAGGAAGATGGTGAACGCTTCCCTCCATACCGCAGATCTCTTGAATGGAGAATTCATTGACATATGGAGGAATCTTATAGGCTGTAAATGTAAGCTCTCTTTCTGGGCTCTGTGTCTGTGGACCCTCTGGACCACCGCAGGAGGTGGTAATAGCCGACACCTGGGACCGGAGTCTAAGTGGCACCTGACCTTCACCAGAGCCCGCACAGGGTACCCAGTACGGGCGGGAACAGCAGGAGCATGGAGAGGTAAGTCCAGAGCTGGGGCAGCGGGGCCAGCACAGGTGGACATGGATCGCGGGGGTCCCCTTCACATTACCCCCTCTTCTTTTTGGTCCCAAGAAACCTCTGGAGGAAAATCTGATCCAAAATGTTCTCTTCGGGCTCTGAGGATCTCTCCTCAGGCCCGAACCCCTTCCAGTCTACAAAAAAGAACCGCTTACCCCCTCACGATCTTCATGTCCACAACCTCCTTAACATCATAGACATCTGGGGAATCCGCCGCAGGAGATTGCTGGGAGAAGCAGTTCAAGACGACCGGCTTCAGGAGGGAGACGTGGAAGAAGTTCTGGAAGCGCATAAATGGAGGAAGGCGGAGCTTGTAGGCCACTTGATTGATTCGCTTGATTACCTGAAAGGGACCAAGCAACAGGGGACCAAGTTTGTAGCTGGGAATCTTAAGCCGCACGTATCTGGAGGACAACCACACCTTGTCATCAGGAGAGAAGACAGGAGGAGCACGACGTCTTTTATCAGCCTGGGTTTTGGTAAAGGTCTGTGGCCCTTAGAAGGGACTGGCAGATCTGGTCCCAAACAGACTTGAGGTCCTGCAGCAGATCCACTACTGCAGGGACATCCGAGGGAGTAGACAGCGGAAGAGGAGGGCGAGGAATACGTCCATAGACCACAAAGAACAGAGCCGAGCCAGTAGACCCCGAGTCCAGGGAATTGTAGGAGAACTCAGCCCATGGCAGTAGGTCAGCCCAGTTGTCTTGACGGGCTCAAACGAAGTGACGGAGGTAAAAGCCCAAAGTCTGGTTCACCCTCTCTACTTGACCATTCGCCTGAGGGCGGTGAGCAGAGCAAAGGTCAAGGTTAACTTGCAGCTGGTTACACAAGGAACGCTAGAATTTGAACACAAACTGGACTCCTTGATCGGACACGATGTGCAGTGGAAGACCAGCCAGCCGAGAAGATATGTTTGAAGAACAAACTGGGAAGCCGTGGAGAAGACGGAAGACCTGAAAGGGAAACAAATTGGGACATTTTGGAAAACTGTTCCGTCACCGCCCAGATGACATTACTGTCCAAGGTGACAGGCAGATCGATGATAAAGTCCTTTGCCATGTGGACTCACATTTGTCTCCTCCATGTGACTGATGTTTCCTCTATATGTCTCCTCCATGTGGCTGATGTCTCCTCTATATGTCTCCTCCATGTAAATGATGTCTCCTCTATATGTCTCCTCCATGTAAATGATGTCTCCTCTATATGTCTCCTCCATGTAAATGATGTCTCCTCTATATGTCTCCTCCATGTAAATGATGTCTCCTCTATATGTCTCCTCCATGTGACTGATGTGTCTCCTCTATATGTCTCCTCCATGTGACTGATGTCTCCTCTATATGTCTCCTCCATGTGACTGATGTGTCCTCTATATGTCTCCTCCATGTGACTGATGTGTCCTCTATATGTCTCCTCCATGTGACTGATGTCTCCTCTCTATGTCTCCTCCATGTAAATGATGTCTCCTCTATATGTCTCCTCCATGTGACTGATGTGTCCTCTATATGTCTCCTCCATGTAAATGATGTCTCCTCTATATGTCTCCTCCATGTGACTGATGTGTCCCCTCTATATGTCTCCTCCATGTAAATGATGTCTCCTCTATATGTCTCCTCCATGTGACTGATGTGTCTCCTCTATATGTCTCCTCCATGTGACTGATGTCTCCTCTATATGTCTCCTCCATGTGACTGATGTGTCCTCTATATGTCTCCTCCATGTGACTGATGTGTCCTCTATATGTCTCCTCCATGTGACTGATGTCTCCTCTCTATGTCTCCTCCATGTAAATGATGTCTCCTCTATATGTCTCCTCCATGTAAATGATGTCTCCTCTATATGTCTCCTCCATGTAAATGATGTCTCCTCTATATGTCTCCTCCATGTGACTGATGTGTCTCCTCTATATGTCTCCTCCATGTGACTGATGTCTCCTCTATATGTCTCCTCCATGTGACTGATGTGTCTCCTCTATATGTCTCCTCCATGTGACTGATGTGTCTCCTTTATATGTCTCCTCCATGTGACTGATGTCTCCTCTATATGTCTCCTCCATGTGACTGATGTGTCTCCTCTATATGTCTCCTCCATGTGACTGATGGCTCAGCTATAGGTCTCCTCCATGTGACTGATGTCTCCTCTATATGTCTCCTCCATGTGAATGATGTCTCCTCTATATGTCTCCTCCATGTGACTGATGTGTCCTCTATATGTCTCCTCCATGTGACTGATGTGTCGTCTATATGTCTACTCCATGTGACTGATGTCTCCTCTATATGTCTCCTCCATGTGAATGATGTCTCCTCTATATGTCTCCTCCATGTGACTGATGTGTCCTCTATATGTCTCCTCCATGTGACTGATGTGTCGTCTATATGTCTCCTCCATGTGACTGATGTCTCCTCTATATGTCTCCTCCATGTGACTGATGTGTCCTCTATATGTCTCCTCCATGTGACTGATGTCTCCTCTATATGTCTCCTCCATGTGACTGATGTGTCCTCTATATGTCTCCTTCATGTGACTGATGTGTCTCCTCTATATGTCTCCTTCATGTGACTGATGTGTCTCCTCTATATGTCTCCTCCATGTGACTGATGTGTCCTCTATATGTCTCCTCCATGTGACTGATGTGTCTCCTCTATATGTCTCCTCCATGTGACTGATGTGTCCTCTATATGTCTCCTCCATGTGACTGATGTCTCCTCTATATGTCTCCTCCATGTGACTGATGTCTCCTCTATATGTCTCCTCCATGTGACTGATGTGTCCTCTATATGTCTCCTCCATGTGACTGATGTGTCCTCTATATGTCTCCTCCATGTGACTGATGTGTCTCCTCTATATGTCTCCTCCATGTGACTGATGTCTCCTCTATATGTCTCCTCCATGTGACTGATGTGTCCTCTATATGTCTCCTCCATGTGACTGATGTGTCTCCTCTATATGTCTCCTCCATGTGACTAATGTCTCCTCTATATGTCTCCTCCATGTGACTGATGTGTCCCCTCTATATGTCTCCTCCATGTGACTGATGTGTCTCCTCTATATGTCTCCTCCATGTGACTGATGCGTCTCCTCTATATGTCTCCTCCATGTGACTGATGTCCCCTCTATATGTCTCCTCCATGTGACTGATGTCTCCTCTATATGTCTCCTCCATGTGACTGATGTGTCCCATCTATATGTCTCCTCCATGTGACTGATGTCTCCTCTATATGTCTCCTCCATGTGACTGATGTGTCTCCTCTATATGTCTCCTCCATGTGACTGATGTGTCTCCTCTATATGTCTCCTCCATGTGACTGATGTGTCCCCTCTATATGTCTCCTCCATGTGACTGATGTGTCTCCTCTATATGTCTCCTCCATGTGACTGTTGTCTCCTCTATATGTCTCCTCCATGTGACTGATGTGTCCCCTCTATATGTCTCCTCCATGTGACTGATGTGTCTCCTCTATATGTCTCCTCCATGTGACTGATGTGTCCCCTCTATATGTCTCCTCCATGTGACTGATGTGTCTCCTCTATATGTCTCCTTCATGTGACTGATGTGTCTCCTCTATATGTCTCCTCCATGTGACTGATGTGTCCTCTATATGTCTCCTCCATGTGACTGATGTGTCTCCTCTATATGTCTCCTCCATGTGACTGATGTGTCTCCTCTATATGTCTCTTCCATGTGACTGATGTGTCTCCTCTATATGTCTCCTCCATGTGACTGATGTCTCCTCTATATGTCTCCTCCATGTAAATGATGTCCCCTCTATATGTCTCCTCCATGTGACTGATGTGTCTCCTCTATATGTCTCCTTCATGTGACTGATGTGTCTCCTCTATATGTCTCCTCCATGTGACTGATGTGTCCTCTATATGTCTCCTCCATGTGACTGATGTCTCCTCTATATGTCTCCTCCATGTGACTGATGTCTCCTCTATATGTCTCCTCCATGTGACTGATGTGTCCCCTCTATATGTCTCCTCCATGTGACTGATGTATCTCCTCTATATGTCTCCTCCATGTGACTGATGTGTCCCCTCTATATGTCTCCTCCATGTGACTGATGTGTCTCCTCTATATGTCTCCTCTATGTGACTGATGTGTCTCCTCTATATGTCTCCTCCATGTGACTGATGTGTCCTCTATATGTCTCCTCCATGTGACTGATGTCTCCTCTATATGTCTCCTCCATGTGACTGATGTCTCCTCTATATGTCTCCTCCATGTGACTGATGTGTCCCCTCTATATGTCTCCTCCATGTGACTGATGTCTCCTCTATATGTCTCCTCCATGTGACTGATGTGTCTCCTCTATATGTCTCCTCCATGTGACTGATGTGTCCTCTATATGTCTCCTCCATGTGACTGATGTGTCTCCTCTATATGTCTCCTCCATGTGACTGATGTGTCTCCTCTATATGTCTCTTCCATGTGACTGATGTGTCTCCTCTATATGTCTCCTCCATGTGACTGATGTCTCCTCTATATGTCTCCTCCATGTAAATGATGTCCCCTCTATATGTCTCCTCCATGTGACTGATGTGTCTCCTCTATATGTCTCCTTCATGTGACTGATGTGTCTCCTCTATATGTCTCCTTCATGTGACTGATGTGTCTCCTCTATATGTCTCCTCCATGTGACTGATGTCTCCTCTATATGTCTCCTCCATGTGACTGATGTCTCCTCTATATGTCTCCTCCATGTGACTGATGTCTCCTCTATATGTCTCCTCCATGTGACTGATGTCTCCTCTATATGTCTCCTCCATGTGACTGATGTCTCCTCTATATGTCTCCTCCATGTGACTGATGTCTCCTCTATATGTCTCCTCCATGTGACTGATGTGTCCCCTCTATATGTCTCCTCCATGTGACTGATGTATCTCCTCTATATGTCTCCTCCATGTGACTGATGTGTCCCCTCTATATGTCTCCTCCATGTGACTGATGTGTCTCCTCTATATGTCTCCTCTATGTGACTGATGTGTCTCCTCTATATGTCTCCTCCATGTGACTGATGTGTCCTCTATATGTCTCCTCCATGTGACTGATGTCTCCTCTATATGTCTCCTCCATGTGACTGATGTCTCCTCTATATGTCTCCTCCATGTGACTGATGTGTCCCCTCTATATGTCTCCTCCATGTGACTGATGTCTCCTCTATATGTCTCCTCCATGTGACTGATGTCTCCTCTATATGTCTCCTCCATGTGACTGATGTCTCCTCTATATGTCTCCTCCATGTGACTGATGTCTCAGCTATATGTCTCCTCCATGTGAATGATGTCTCCTCTATATGTCTCCTCCATGTGACTGATGTGTCTCCTCTATATGTCTCCTCCATGTGACTGATGTCTCCTCTATATGTCTCCTCCATGTGACTGATGTCTCCTCTATATGTCTCCTCCATGTGACTGATGTGTCTCCTCTATATGTCTCCTTCATGTGACTGATGTGTCTCCTCTATATGTCTCATCCATGTGACTGATGTGTCTCCTCTATATGTCTCATCCATGTGACTGATGTCTCCTCTATATGTCTCCTCCATGTGACTGATGTCTCCTCTATATGTCTCCTCCATGTGACTGATGTGTCTCCTCTATATGTCTCCTCCATGTGACTGATGTCTCCTCTATATGTCTCCTCCATGTGACTGTTGTCTCCTCTATATGTCTCCTCCATGTGACTGATGTCTCCTCTATATGTCTCCTCCATGTGACTGATGTCTCCTCTATATGTCTCCTTCATGTGACTGATGTGTCTCCTCTATATGTCTCATCCATGTGACTGATGTGTCTCCTCTATATGTCTCCTCCATGTGACTGATGTGTCTCCTCTATATGTCTCCTCCATGTGACTGATGTGTCTCCTCTATATGTCTCCTTCATGTGACTGATGTGTCTCCTCTATATGTCTCCTCCATGTGACTGATGTGTCTCCTCTATATGTCTCCTCCATGTGACTGATGTGTCTCCTCTATATGTCTCATCCATGTGACTGATGTGTCTCCTCTATATGTCTCATCCATGTGACTGATGTCTCCTCTATATGTCTCCTCCATGTGACTGATGTGTCTCCTCTATATGTCTCCTCCATGTGACTGATGTGTCTCCTCTATATGTCTCCTCCATGTGACTGATGTCTCCTCTATATGTCTCCTCCATGTGACTGATGTCTCCTCTATATGTCTCCTCCATGTGACTGATGTCTCCTCTATATGTCTCCTCCATGTGACTGATGTCTCCTCTATATGTCTCCTCCATGTGACTGATGTGTCCTCTATATGTCTCCTCCATGTGACTGATGTCTCCTCTATATGTCTCCTCCATGTGACTGATTTGTCTCCTCTATATGTCTCCTCCATGTGACTGATGTGTCTCCTCTATATGTCTCCTCCATGTGACTGATGTCTCCTCTATATGTCTCCTCCATGTGACTGATGTCTCCTCTATATGTCTCCTCCATGTGACTGATGTGTCCCCTCTATATGTCTCCTCCATGTGACTGATGTGTCTCCTCTATATGTCTCCTCCATGTGACTGATGTGTCTCCTCTATATGTCTCATCCATGTGACTGATGTGTCCTCTATATGTCTCCTCCATGTGACTGATGTGTCCTCTATATGTCTCCTCCATGTGACTGATGTGTCTCCTCTATATGTCTCCTCTATGTGACTGATGTGTCTCCTCTATATGTCTCCTCCATGTGACTGATGTCTCCTCTATATGTCTCCTCCATGTGACTGATGTCTCCTCTATATGTCTCCTCCATGTGACTGATGTGTCCTCTATATGTCTCCTCCATGTGACTGATGTCTCCTCTATATGTCTCCTCCATGTGACTGATGTGTCCCCTCTATATGTCTCCTCCATGTGACTGATGTGTCCCCTCTATATGTCTCCTCCATGTGATTGATGTCTCCTCTATATGTCTCCTCCATGTGACTGATGTCTCCTCTATATGTCTCCTCCATGTGACTGATGTCTCCTCTATATGTCTCCTCCATGTGATTGATGTCTCCTCTATATGTCTCCTCCATGTGACTGATGTGTCTCCTCTATATGTCTCCTCCATGTAAATGATGTCCCCTCTATATGTCTCCTCCATGTAAATGATGTCTCCTCTATATGTCTCCTCCATGTGACTGATGTGTCTCCTCTATATGTCTCCTCCATGTGACTGATGTCTCCTCCATGTGACTGATGTCTCCTCTATATGTCTCCTCCATGTGACTGATGTGTCTCCTCTATATGTCTCCTCCATGTGACTGATGTCTCCTCTATATGTCTCCTCCATGTGACTGATGTCTCCTCTATAGGTCTCCTTCATGTGACTGTTGTCTCCTCTATATGTCTCCTCCATGTGACTGATGTGTCTCCTCTATATGTCTCCTCCATGTGACTGATGTCTCCTCTATATGTCTCCTCCATGTCACTGATGTCTCCTCTATATGTCTCCTCCATGTGACTGATGTCTCCTCTATATGTCTCCTCCATGTGACTGATGTCTCCTCTATATGTCTCCTCCATGTGACTGATGTCTCCTCTATATGTCTCCTCCATGTGACTGATGTCTCCTCTATATGTCTCCTCCATGTGACTGATGTGTCCTCTATATGTCTCCTCCATGTGACTGATGTGTCTCCTCTATATGTCTCCTTCATGTGACTGATGTGTCCTCTATATGTCTCCTTCATGTGACTGATGTGTCCTCTATATGTCTCCTTCATGTGACTGATGTGTCCTCTATATGTCTCCTCCATGTGACTGATGTCTCCTCCATGTGACTGATGTCTCCTCTATATGTCTCCTCCATGTGACTGATGTGTCTCCTCTATATGTCTCCTCCATGTGACTGATGTCTCCTCTATATGTCTCCTCCATGTGACTGATGTCTCCTCTATATGTCTCCTCCATGTGACTGATGTCTCCTCTATATGTCTCCTCCATGTGAATGATGTCTCCTCTATATGTCTCCTCCATGTGACTGATGTGTCTCCTCTATATGTCTCCTCCATGTGTCTGATGTGTCTCCTCTATATGTCTCCTCCATGTGACTGTTGTCTCCTCTATATGTCTCCTCCATGTGACTGATGTGTCCTCTATATGTCTCCTCCATGTGACTGATGTCTCCTCTATATGTCTCCTCCATGTGACTGATGTCTCCTCTATATGTCTCCTCCATGTGACTGATGTCTCCTCTATATGTCTCCTCCATGTGACTGATGTCTCCTCTATATGTCTCCTCCATGTGACTGATGTCTCCTCTATATGTCTCCTCCATGTGACTGATGTGTCTCCTCTATATGTCTCCTCCATGTGACTGATGTCTCCTCTATATGTCTCCTCCATGTGACTGATGTCTCCTCTATATGTCTCCTCCATGTGACTGATGTCTCCTCTATATGTCTCCTCCATGTGACTGATGTCTCCTCTATATGTCTCATCCATGTGACTGATGTGTCTCCTCTATATGTCTCCTCCATGTGACTGATGTCTCCTCTATATGTCTCCTCCATGTGACTGATGTCTCCTCTATATGTCTCCTCCATGTGACTGATGTCTCCTCTATATGTCTCCTCCATGTGACTGATGTGTCCTCTATATGTCTCCTCCATGTGATTGATGTCTCCTCTATATGTCTCCTCCATGTGACTGATGTCTCCTCTATATGTCTCCTCCATGTGACTGATGTCTCCTCTATATGTCTCCTCCATGTGACTGATGTCTCCTCTATATGTCTCCTCCATGTGACTGATGTGTCCTCTATATGTCTCCTCCATGTGACTGATGTGTCCTCTATATGTCTCCTCCATGTGACTGATGTGTCCTCTATATGTCTCCTCCATGTGACTGATGTGTCCTCTATATGTCTCCTCCATGTGACTGATGTCTCCTCTATATGTCTCCTCTATGTGACTGATGTGTCCTCTATATGTCTCCTCCATGTGACTGATGTCTCCTCTATATGTCTCCTCCATGTGACTGATGTGTCCTCTATATGTCTCCTCCATGTGACTGATGTGTCCTCTATATGTCTCCTCCATGTGACTGATGTGTCCTCTATATGTCTCCTCCATGTGACTGATGTCTCCTCTATATGTCTCCTCCATGTGACTGATGTCTCCTCTATATGTCTCCTCCATGTGACTGATGTCTCCTCTATATGTCTCCTCCATGTGACTGATGTGTCCTCTATATGTCTCCTCCATGTGACTGATGTGTCTCCTCTATATGTCTCCTCCATGTGACTGATGTCTCCTCTATATGTCTCCTCCATGTGACTGATGTCTCCTCTATATGTCTCCTCCATGTGACTGATGTGTCTCCTCTATATGTCTCCTCCATGTGACTGATGTCTCCTCTATATGTCTCCTCCATGTGACTGATGTGTCTCCTCTATATGTCTCCTCCATGTGACTGATGTCTCCTCTATATGTCTCCTCCATGTGACTGATGTCTCCTCTATATGTCTCCTCCATGTGACTGATGTCTCCTCTATATGTCTCCTCCATGTGACTGATGTCTCCTCTATATGTCTCCTCCATGTGACTGATGTGTCTCCTCTATATGTCTCCTCCATGTGACTGATGTCTCCTCTATATGTCTCATCCATGTGACTGATGTCTCAGCTATATGTCTCCTCCATGTGACTGATGTCTCCTCTATATGTCTCCTCCATGTGACTGATGTGTCTCCTCTATATGTCTCCTCCATGTGACTGATGTCTCCTCTATATGTCTCCTCCATGTGACTGATGTGTCTCCTCTATATGTCTCCTCCATGTGACTGATGTCTCCTCTATATGACTGATGTCTCCTCTATATGTCTCCTCCATGTGACTGATGTGTCCTCTATATGTCTCCTCCATGTGACTGATGTGTCCTCTATATGTCTCCTCCATGTGACTGATGTCTCCTCTATATGTCTCCTCCATGTGACTGATGTCTCCTCTATATGTCTCCTCCATGTGACTGATGCGTCTCCTCTATATGTCTCCTTCATGTGACTGATGTGTCTCCTCTATATGTCTCCTCCATGTGACTGATGTGTCCTCTATATGTCTCCTCCATGTGACTGATGTGTCCTCTATATGTCTCCTCCATGTGACTGATGTGTCTCCTCTATATGTCTCCTCCATGTGACTGATGTCTCCTCTATATGTCTCCTCCATGTGACTGATGTGTCCTCTATATGTCTCCTCCATGTGACTGATGTGTCTCCTCTATATGTCTCCTCCATGTGACTGGTGTGTCTCCTCTATATGTCTCATCCATGTGACTGATGTCTCCTCTATATGTCTCCTCCATGTGATTGATGTCTCCTCTATATGTCTCCTCCATGTGACTGATGTGTCTCCTCTATATGTCTCCTCCATGTGTCTGATGTGTCTCCTCTATATGTCTCCTCCATGTGACTGATGTCTCCTCTATATGTCTCCTCCATGTGTCTGATGTGTCTCCTCTATATGTCTCCTCCATGTGACTGATGTCTCCTCTATATGTCTCCTCCATGTGACTGTTGTCTCCTCTATATGTCTCCTCCATGTGACTGATGTCTCCTCTATATGTCTCCTCCATGTTACTGATGTGTCTCCTCTATATGTCTCCTCCATGTGACTGATGTCTCCTCTATATGTCTCCTCCATGTGACTGATGTGTCTCCTCTATATGTCTCCTCCATGTGACTGATGTCTCCTCTATATGTCTCCTCCATGTGACTGATGTCTCCTCTATATGTCTCCTCCATGTGACTGATGTCTCCTCTATATGTCTCCTCCATGTGACTGATGTCTCCTCTATATGTCTCCTCCATGTGACTGATGTCTCCTCTATATGTCTCCTCCATGTGACTGATGTGTCTCCTCTATATGTCTCCTCCATGTGACTGATGTGTCTCCTCTATATGTCTCCTCCATGTGACTGATGTGTCTCCTCTATATGTCTCCTCCATGTGACTGATGTGTCTCCTCTATATGTCTCCTCCATGTGACTGATGTGTCTCCTCTATATGTCTCCTCCATGTGACTGATGTCTCCTCTATATGTCTCCTCCATGTGACTGATGTCTCCTCTATATGTCTCCTCCATGTGACTGATGTCTCCTCTATATGTCTCCTCCATGTGACTGATGTCTCCTCTATATGTCTCCTCCATGTGACTGATGTCTCCTCTATATGTCTCCTCCATGTGACTGATGTGTCCTCTATATGTCTCCTCCATGTGACTGATGTCTCCTCTATATGTCTCCTCCATGTGACTGATGTCTCCTCTATATGTCTCCTCCATGTGACTGATGTGTCCCCTCTATATGTCTCCTCCATGTGACTGATGTGTCTCCTCTATATGTCTCCTCCATGTGACTGATGTGTCTCCTCTATATGTCTCCTCCATGTGACTGATGTGTCTCCTCTATATGTCTCCTCCATGTGACTGATGTGTCTCCTCTATATGTCTCCTCCATGTGACTGATGTGTCCTCTATATGTCTCCTCCATGTGACTGATGTCCCCTCTATATGTCTCCTCCATGTGACTGATGCGTCTCCTCTATATGTCTCCTCCATGTGACTGATGTGTCTCCTCTATATGTCTCCTCCATGTGACTGATGTCTCCTCCATGTGACTGATGTCTCCTCTATATGTCTCCTCCATGTGACTGATGTCTCCTCTATATGTCTCCTCCATGTGACTGATGTCTCCTCTATATGTCTCCTCCATGTGACTGATGTCTCCTCTATATGTCTCCTCCATGTGACTGATGTGTCCTCTATATGTCTCCTCCATGTGACTGATGTCTCCTCTATATGTCTCCTCCATGTGACTGATGTCTCCTCTATATGTCTCCTCCATGTGACTGATGTGTCCTCTATATGTCTCCTCCATGTGACTGATGTGTCTCCTCTATATGTCTCCTCCATGTGACTGATGTCTCCTCTCTATGTCTCCTCCATGTGACTGATGTCTCCTCTATATGTTATTATTATTATACTTTATTATCCCCAAACGGGAACTTAAAGTGTCACCTCCGCAATACATCAAATTGACAAGACATCACATATATACTCACATAACAACATAATCACATAGGAACACGTATACCATATAACAGAAAAAAAAACACCAATACAATAAATATGAATAAAATTTCACCCATATTCGATAAATAGTTACTCGAATAGATGATAAAATAATAAAATGGTACCCATTTTCCAATGATTTCACTTTTTAAAACATCCCTATTTCTCCCCTAAGTAGAATATTCGATAGCTCGAGAGCGGCCGGTATAAATGTCTTTTTAAATCTCTCCGACCTGCAACGCAAAAGAATAAAACGAGAGCTAAAACCACTAATCTGCGCTTGCACTACACCATGCATTGGGTGGTCACTATTATTTCTAATTTTTTCCAGTTTCTTTATCATCCCACACTGTACAAGTTCCTCCCATCTATCAAATTGCAAACCCACTATGGAGGAGGCTTTCTTAATTATTTTATCCATCTTTTGACAATCCCTACTAGAGATACAATTGCCCCAAGCCACTAGGGCAAATGCAAATGCACTGACCATAACCGTATTATAGAAACCGCCCATCATAGTCCTTGGGATGTCAAATGCTCTCAGTCTACGTAAAAAGAATAGATTACTATTAGCACGTCTAGAGACCTTATCAATATGCTCATGCCAGCTTAATTTATTGTCAATTATTACGCCCAAGTATTTATAGCTACCAACCTGCTCTACTTCTGTCCCAGCTATACTAAGAGGTTTGGGCATAACGCCCCTTTTCCTTGAGAAGTCAATAACCAATTCTTTTGTTTTATTTACGTTTAGTACGAGACCGTTTGAGCTGCACCATTCAGTAAATGTTTTCACTGATTCTCGATATTCACTGTCGTCCCCCTCTGTGATACAGCCCACCATTACCGAGTCGTCCGAGTACTTCTGAAGGAAACAGGACGAATCATTTTTCCTAAAATCCGAGGTGTATAGAATAAACAAAAAGGGAGCTAACACAGTGCCCTGGGGGGCCCCCGTACTGCACACCACCTCATCAGACCATGTGTCACCCAACCTAACCCTCTGTGGTCTGCAGCGCAGATAAGTCATCAGCCATTTGATCATGATCGGTTCTATCTGCATAACCTGCAGCTTAGACTCCAGCAGTGCTGGGATGATAGTATTAAATGCGCTGCTAAAGTCGAAAAAAGTCAAGCGTACTTCTGTTTTAGGGGATTCAAGATGAGCACATGCTCTGTGTAACAGGTTAATTAATGCATCATCTACCCCCAGCCCACGCCGATATGCAAATTGTAGTGGGTCTACGAAATCCTTCACTACACTGGATAAATATCGCATAACAAGTCTTTCTAGAATTTTCATGATCACCGGGGTCAGCGCTATTGGTCTGTAATCGTTCAATGTTTTCGGTCGAGGGATTTTATTCACAGGAACTATAACCGAAGTTTTCCATAAAGTTGGCACTACTCCACATTGTAGGCTCATGTTAAATAAATATGTAAAAACCTCCCCCAGCTCCCTACAGCACATTTTCAAGACCCTATTATCTAACATATCTGGGCCTCCAGCTTTACTAGATTTTATCCGTCCTAATTCTAGTACCACATCCTCAACTTTAATTGGTGACATCATCTCCCGTTTTCCTCCTTCGTGATATTCCTCTACCACATCTAGATTTACACCATCCCTTACATTAATTCCCGCCACTATGGAATTACTCATGTCATCAAACCGATTAAAGAAGTTATTTAGTTCGTTAGCCTTCTCTATATCCCCTTCTGCCCCTTCAGTTCGCGTTGGTATACCAGTAATTAGTTTTAAAACCTTCCAGACCTCCTTTGTTTTTTGCTCAGACAGCTTATTTTCTATTCTCTTTTTATATGCAGCTTTGCACTCCCGGATTTTATGTTTAACATCCTTCAATAGGCTTCTATAGGAGTCCTCATCCCCAGCCCGGAAAGCTCGCCTCTTCAACCCCAACAATTTCTTAAGTTCTCCGGTCATCCACGGTTTATTATTCGCAAAAATTTTGACCCTTTTTTCTGGCACTATACTGTCTACACAGAACCTGATATAGTCAGTGACCAAATTAACACCCAGGTTTACATCACCCTGAGCTTCACCACATAACAACTCCCAGTCCGTGGTTGTAAAGCAGCATTGCAATTCCTCCTCCACCGCCCCTGACCATTTACGCACCACTAACTCCTTGGGAGGAAGTCTTTTTAGGACCGGGCGATATCGCGGTTTGAGACAAATCAAATTATGGTCAGAATTTCCCAAGGGCGGCAGTGTCACAGATTTATAAGCATCGGCAGTGTTAGCATAGAATAAATCAAGTATATGTTCTCCTCTAGTCGGCCTAGTCACATACTGCGTTAAATTTGACCATATACCCGCTTTCCTAACGTGGTTGAAGTCCCCAGTTATAATTAGTAAGGCATCACTATATCTACCTTGCAGTTCACCCACCACATCCTGAATTACTGTAAGTGCCGCATCATAATTGGCCGATGGTGGGATATATATACCAACCAAGATTACGGCCGAGAACTCCCTCGGGAGATAGAAGGGCCTCATCACCAGTGCTAAGATCTCCACGTCACCACAGCAGTGTTTAATTCTCACTGTAATATGTTCGGCTAGACACCACCCCTGATTTACATAAATAATAATACCTCCTCCTTTTTTCTTCCCACTACTTCTACAATCCCTATCTCCCCTGACCTGGGAGAAACCTGGTACACTAATCAGGCTATCCGGGATCATATCATGCAACCATGACTCAGTGAATCACATAATACAGCACTTCGACATTTCATTGTTATTCACGACCATAGAATGTAACTCGTCCATTTTGTTACTTAGAGATCTTACATTTCCAGTTAACACCGACGGAACAAACGGTCTCATCCCCCTCTTCCTCTGTTTACACTTAAAGCCTGCCCTTGTTCCCCGAAACGGTCTCCTGATTTCTTTTGGTATATCTGTACACTTCATATTCCTCCTAGGTATAGATTTCTTAATTTCTAGGAGAACATGACGTGTAATCCTAATTCTGCTGTTCTCCTTGGGACACATATATTTATTTTTCCTTTCCTCCCCAATTATATAGGACCCGTGCTTGAGATTCCTTAATCCCAAACCCATATTCAGTCCTCCACCAGGTTTCCTACTTCCATTGACCATAACTCGGTGGTGGAGACATAAGGGGGGGGGGGTTAGTCTCCCCAATAGTCACAGGTATATCCTTGCTGTCCGATCTAGTCCATGACAAGCATTGAGCAGCAATTGCAGTATTAGTTTGCACCCGAAATTCCTTATTCAGACCGCGGTACGGGGCCATAGGGGGTCGGAACAGGCACCTGCCCTGAATGGAGCCCAAGAGAACCCCCATCCTCTGATCGAGGTAACCCAGACTCTCCACAGCCCCCAGAGATATCTCGCCAGGTAGACCTCGGCAACAACGGGCTGGGTCCAGTAGCAGAGACCACAAACAGAGCGGGATACTTCCGCCCACCCCCAGTACAAAGTACAGAGGCAGAACAAAACTCCACACTCTGAGTACCTGCAGGACCCCATGTTCCCGAACGCCCCCGGACCCCATTACAGGGCTGACTGCACCAACAATTGGTACAGTCAAATCACCCTGGGAGATTTCCCTCCTCACTTCGTTAGGCCACAATGTCTCCTCCATGTGACTGATGTCTCCTCTATATGTCTCCTCCATGTGACTGATGTGTCTCCTCTATATGTCTCCTCCATGTGACTGATGTCTCCTCTATATGTCTCCTCCATGTGACTGATGTCTCCTCTATATGTCTCCTCCATGTGACTGATGTGTCTCCTCTATATGTCTCCTCCATGTGACTGATGTCTCCTCTATATGTCTCCTCCATGTGACTGATGTGTCGTCTATATGTCTCCTCCATGTGACTGATGTCTCCTCTATATGTCTCCTCCATGTGACTGATGTCTCCTCTATATGTCTCCTCCATGTGACTGATGTGTCCTCTATATGTCTCCTCCATGTGACTGATGTCTCCTCTATATGTCTCCTCCATGTGACTGATGTGTCTCCTCTATATGTCTCCTCCATGTGACTGATGTGTCTCCTCTATATGTCTCCTCCATGTGACTGATGTCTCCTCTATATGTCTCCTCCATGTGACTGATGTGTCCTCTATATGTCTCCTCCATGTGACTGATGTGTCTCCTCTATATGTCTCCTCCATGTGACTGATGTGTCCTCTATATGTCTCCTCCATGTGACTGATGTGTCTCCTCTATATGTGTCCTCCATGTGACTGATGTGTCTCCTCTATATGTCTCCTCCATGTAACTGATGTGTCTCCTCTATATGTGTCCTCCATGTGACTGATGCGTCTCCTCTATATGTCTCCTCCATGTGACTGATGCGTCTCCTCTATATGTCTCCTCCATGTGACTGATGTGTCCCCTCTATATGTCTCCTCCATGTGACTGATGTCTCCTCTATATGTCTCCTCCATGTGACTGATGCGTCTCCTCTATATGTCTCCTCCATGTGACGGATGTCTCAGCTATATGTCTCCTCCATGTGACTGATGTGTCTCCTCTATATGTCTCCTCCATGTGACTGATGTCTCCTCTATATGTCTCCTCCATGTGACTGATGTGTCCTCTATATGTCTCCTCCATGTGACTGATGTGTCCTCTATATGTCTCCTCCATGTGACTGATGTGTCCTCTATATGTCTCCTCCATGTGATTGATGTCTCCTCTATATGTCTCCTCCATGTGACTGATGTCTCCTCTATATGTCTCCTCCATGTGACTGATGTGTCCTCTATATGTCTCCTCCATGTGACTGATGTGTCTCCTCTATATGTCTCCTCCATGTGACTGATGTGTCTCCTCTATATGTCTCCTCCATGTGACTGATGTGTCTCCTCTATATGTCTCCTCCATGTGACTGATGTGTCTCCTCTATATGTCTCCTCCATGTGACTGATGTGTCTCCTCTATATGTCTCCTCCATGTGACTGATGTGTCTCCTCTATATGTCTCCTCCATGTGACTGATGTCTCCTCTATATGTCTCCTCCATGTGACTGATGTGTCCTCTATATGTCTCCTCCATGTGACTGATGTGTCCTCTATATGTCTCCTCCATGTGACTGATGTGTCCTCTATATGTCTCCTCCATGTGACTGATGTCTCCTCTATATGTCTCCTCCATGTGACTGATGTCTCCTCTATATGTCTCCTCCATGTGACTGATGTCTCCTCTATATGTCTCCTCCATGTGACTGATGTGTCCCCTCTATATGTCTCCTCCATGTGACTGATGTGTCTCCTCTATATGTCTCCTCCATGTGACTGATGTGTCTCCTCTATATGTCTCCTCCATGTGACTGATGTGTCCCCTCTATATGTCTCCTCCATGTGACTGATGTCTCCTCTATATGTCTCCTCCATGTGACTGATGTCTCCTCTATATGTCTCCTCCATGTGACTGATGTGTCTCCTCTATATGTCTCCTCCATGTGACTGATGTGTCTCCTCTATATGTCTCCTCCATGTGACTGATGTCTCCTCTATATGTCTCCTCCATGTGACTGATGTGTCTCCTCTATATGTCTCCTCCATGTGACTGATGTCTCCTCTATATGTCTCCTCCATGTGACTGATGTGTCTCCTCTATATGTCTCCTCCATGTGACTGATGTCTCCTCTATATGTCTCCTCCATGTGACTGATGTGTCTCCTCTATATGTCTCCTCCATGTGACTGATGTCTCCTCTATATGACTGATGTCTCCTCTATATGTCTCCTCCATGTGACTGATGTGTCCTCTATATGTCTCCTCCATGTGACTGATGTGTCTCCTCTATATGTCTCCTCCATGTGACTGATGTGTCTCCTCTATATGTCTCCTTCATGTGACTGATGTGTCTCCTCTATATGTCTCCTCCATGTGACTGATGTGTCTCCTCTATATGTCTCATCCATGTGACTGATGTCTCCTCTATATGTCTCCTCCATGTGATTGATGTCTCCTCTATATGTCTCCTCCATGTGACTGATGTGTCTCCTCTATATGTCTCCTCCATGTGTCTGATGTGTCTCCTCTATATGTCTCCTCCATGTGTCTGATGTGTCTCCTCTATATGTCTCCTCCATGTGACTGATGTGTCTCCTCTATATGTCTCCTCCATGTGACTGATGTCTCCTCTATATGTCTCCTCCATGTGACTGATGTGTCCTCTATATGTCTCCTCCATGTGACTGATGTCTCCTCTATATGTCTCCTCCATGTGACTGATGTGTCTCCTCTATATGTCTCCTCCATGTGACTGATGTGTCTCCTCTATATGTCTCCTCCATGTGACTGATGTCTCCTCTATATGTCTCCTCCATGTGACTGATGTCTCCTCTATATGTCTCCTCCATGTGACTGATGTCTCCTCTATATGTCTCCTCCATGTGACTGATGTCTCCTCTATATGTCTCCTCCATGTGACTGATGTCTCCTCTCTATGTCTCCTCCATGTGACTGATGTGTCTCCTCTATATGTCTCCTCCATGTGACTGATGTCTCCTCTATATGTCTCCTCCATGTGACTGATGTCTCCTCTATATGTCTCCTCCATGTGACTGATGTGTCCTCTATATGTCTCCTCCATGTGACTGATGTCTCCTCTATATGTCTCCTCCATGTGACTGATGTCTCCTCTATATGTCTCCTCCATGTGACTGATGTGTCCTCTATATGTCTCCTCCATGTGACTGATGTGTCTCCTCTATATGTCTCCTCCATGTGACTGATGTGTCTCCTCTATATGTCTCCTCCATGTGACTGATGTCTCCTCTATATGTCTCCTTCATGTGACTGATGTGTCCCCTCTATATGTCTCCTCCATGTGTCTGATGTGTCTCCTCTATATGTCTCATCCATGTGACTGATGTGTCCTCTATATGTCTCCTCCATGTGACTGATGTCTCCTCTATATGTCTCCGCCATGTGACTGATGTCTCCTCTATATGTCTCCTCCATGTGACTGATGTGTCTCCTCTATATGTCTCCTTCATGTGACTGATGTCTCCTCTATATGTCTCATCCATGTGACTGATGTCTCCTCTATATGTCTCCTCCATGTGATTGATGTCTCCTCTATATGTCTCCTCCATGTGTCTGATGTGTCTCCTCTATATGTCTCCTCCATGTGACTGATGTCTCCTCTATATGTCTCCTCCATGTGACTGATGTGTCTCCTCTATATGTCTCCTCCATGTGACTGATGTGTCTCCTCTATATGTCTCCTCCATGTGACTGATGTGTCCTCTATATGTCTCCTCCATGTGACTGATGTCTCCTCTATATGTCTCCTCCATGTGACTGATGTCTCCTCCATGTGACTGATGTGTCCCCTCTATATGTCTCCTCCATGTGACTGATGTCTCCTCTATATGTCTCCTCCATGTGACTGATGTGTCTCCTCTATATGTCTCCTCCATGTGTCTGATGTGTCTCCTCTATATGTCTCCTCCATGTGACTGATGTCTCCTCTATATGTCTCCTCCATGTGACTGATGTCTCCTCTATATGTCTCCTCCATGTGACTGATGTCTCCTCTATATGTCTCCTCCATGTGACTGATGTGTCCTCTATATGTCTCCTCCATGTGACTGATGTCTCCTCTATATGTCTCCTCCATGTGACTGATGTCTCCTCTATATGTCTCCTCCATGTGACTGATGTGTCCTCTATATGTCTCCTCCATGTGACTGATGTGTCTCCTCTATATGTCTCCTCCATGTGACTGATGTGTCTCCTCTATATGTCTCCTCCATGTGACTGATGTCTCCTCTATATGTCTCCTTCATGTGACTGATGTGTCTCCTCTATATGTCTCCTCCATGTGACTGATGTGTCTCCTCTATATGTCTCATCCATGTGACTGATGTCTCCTCTATATGTCTCCTCCATGTGATTGATGTCTCCTCTATATGTCTCCTCCATGTGTCTGATGTGTCTCCTCTATATGTCTCCTCCATGTGACTGATGTCTCCTCTATATGTCTCCTCCATGTGACTGATGTGTCCTCTATATGTCTCCTCCATGTGACTGATGTCTCCTCTATATGTCTCCTCCATGTGACTGATGTCTCCTCTATATGTCTCCTCCATGTGACTGATGTCTCCTCCATGTGACTGATGTGTCCCCTCTATATGTCTCCTCCATGTGACTGATGTCTCCTCTATATGTCTCCTCCATGTGACTGATGTGTCTCCTCTATATGTCTCCTCCATGTGTCTGATGTGTCTCCTCTATATGTCTCCTCCATGTGACTGATGTCTCCTCTATATGTCTCCTCCATGTGACTGATGTGTCTCCTCTATATGTCTCCTCCATGTGACTGATGTCTCCTCTATATGTCTCCTCCATGTGACTGATGTGTCCTCTATATGTCTCCTCCATGTGACTGATGTGTCCTCTATATGTCTCCTCCATGTGACTGATGTGTCCTCTATATGTCTCCTCCATGTGACTGATGTCTCCTCTATATGTCTCCTCCATGTGACTGATGTGTCTCCTCTATATGTCTCCTCCATGTGACTGATGTCTCCTCTATATGTCTCCTCCATGTGACTGATGTGTCTCCTCTATATGTCTCCTCCATGTGACTGATGTCTCCTCTATATGTCTCCTCCATGTGACTGATGTGTCTCCTCTATATGTCTCCTCCATGTGACTGATGTGTCTCCTCTATATGTCTCCTCCATGTGATTGATGTGTCTCCTCTATATGTCTCCTCCATGTGACTGATGTGTCTCCTCTATATGTCTCCTCCATGTGACTGATGTCTCCTCTATATGTCTCCTCCATGTGACTGATGTCTCCTCTATATGTCTCCTCCATGTGACTGATGTCTCCTCTATATGTCTCCTCCATGTGACTGATGTCTCCTCTCTATGTCTCCTCCATGTGACTGATGTCTCCTCTATATGTCTCCTCCATGTGACTGATGTCTCCTCTATATGTCTCCTCCATGTAATTGATGTGTCCTCTATATGTCTCCTCCATGTGACTGATGTGTCTCCTCTATATGTCTCCTCCATGTGACTGATGTGTCTCCTCTATATGTCTCCTCCATGTGACTGATGTCTCCTCTATATGTCTCCTCCATGTGACTGATGTGTCTCCTCTATATGTCTCCTCCATGTGACTGATGTCTCCTCTATATGTCTCATCCATGTGACTGATGTGTCCTCTATATGTCTCCTCCATGTGACTGATGTGTCTCCTCTATATGTCTCCTCCATGTGACTGATGTGTCTCCTCTATATGTCTCCTCCATGTGACTGATGTGTCTCCTCTATATGTCTCCTCCATGTGACTGATGCGTCTCCTCTATATGTCTCCTCCATGTGACTGATGCGTCTCCTCTATATGTCTCCTCCATGTGACTGATGTCTCCTCTATATGTCTCCTCCATGTGACTGATGTGTCTCCTCTATATGTCTCCTCCATGTGACTGATGTCTCCTCTATATGTCTCCTCCATGTGACTGATGTGTCTCCTCTATATGTCTCCTCCATGTGACTGATGGCTCAGCTATATGTCTCCTCCATGTGACTGATGTGTCTCCTCTATATGTCTCCTCCATGTGACTGATGTCTCCTCTATATGTCTCCTCCATGTGATTGATGTCTCCTCTATATGTCTCCTCCATGTGACTGATGTGTCCCCTCTATATGTCTCCTCCATGTGACTGATGTCTCCTCTATATGTCTCCTCCATGTGACTGATGTGTCCTCTATATGTCTCCTCCATGTGACTGATGTGTCTCCTCTATATGTCTCCTCAATGTGACTGATGTGTCTCCTCTATATGTCTCCTCCATGTGACTGATGTGTCTCCTCTATATGTCTCCTCCATGTGACTGTTGTGTCCTCTATATGTCTCCTCCATGTGACTGTTGTCTCCTCTATATGTCTCCTCCATGTGACTGATGTCTCCTCTATATGTCTCCTCCATGTGACTGATGTCTCCTTTATATGTCTCCTCCATGTGACTGATGTGTCTCCTCTATATGTCTCCTCCATGGGACTGATGTCTCCTCTATATGTCTCCTCCATGTGACTGATGTGTCCTCTATATGTCTCCTCCATGTGACTGTTGTCTCCTCTATATGTCTCCTCCATGTGACTGATGTGTCCTCTATATGTCTCCTCCATGTGACTGATGTGTCGTCTATATGTCTCCTCCATGTGACTGATGTCTCCTCTATATGTCTCCTCCATGTGACTGATGCGTCTCCTCTATATGTCTCCTCCATGTGACTGATGCGTCTCCTCTATATGTCTCCTCCATGTGACTGATGTGTCCCCTCTATATGTCTCCTCCATGTGACTGATGTCTCCTCTATATGTCTCCTCCATGTGACTGATGCGTCTCCTCTATATGTCTCCTCCATGTGACGGATGTCTCAGCTATATGTCTCCTCCATGTGACTGATGTGTCTCCTCTATATGTCTCCTCCATGTGACTGATGTCTCCTCTATATGTCTCCTCCATGTAACTGATGTGTCTCCTCTATATGTGTCCTCCATGTGACTGATGCGTCTCCTCTATATGTCTCCTCCATGTGACTGATGCGTCTCCTCTATATGTCTCCTCCATGTGACTGATGTGTCCCCTCTATATGTCTCCTCCATGTGACTGATGTCTCCTCTATATGTCTCCTCCATGTGACTGATGCGTCTCCTCTATATGTCTCCTCCATGTGACGGATGTCTCAGCTATATGTCTCCTCCATGTGACTGATGTGTCTCCTCTATATGTCTCCTCCATGTGACTGATGTCTCCTCTATATGTCTCCTCCATGTGACTGATGTGTCCTCTATATGTCTCCTCCATGTGACTGATGTGTCCTCTATATGTCTCCTCCATGTGACTGATGTGTCCTCTATATGTCTCCTCCATGTGATTGATGTCTCCTCTATATGTCTCCTCCATGTGACTGATGTCTCCTCTATATGTCTCCTCCATGTGACTGATGTGTCCTCTATATGTCTCCTCCATGTGACTGATGTGTCTCCTCTATATGTCTCCTCCATGTGACTGATGTGTCTCCTCTATATGTCTCCTCCATGTGACTGATGTGTCTCCTCTATATGTCTCCTCCATGTGACTGATGTGTCTCCTCTATATGTCTCCTCCATGTGACTGATGTGTCTCCTCTATATGTCTCCTCCATGTGACTGATGTGTCTCCTCTATATGTCTCCTCCATGTGACTGATGTCTCCTCTATATGTCTCCTCCATGTGACTGATGTGTCCTCTATATGTCTCCTCCATGTGACTGATGTGTCCTCTATATGTCTCCTCCATGTGACTGATGTGTCCTCTATATGTCTCCTCCATGTGACTGATGTCTCCTCTATATGTCTCCTCCATGTGACTGATGTCTCCTCTATATGTCTCCTCCATGTGACTGATGTCTCCTCTATATGTCTCCTCCATGTGACTGATGTGTCCCCTCTATATGTCTCCTCCATGTGACTGATGTGTCTCCTCTATATGTCTCCTCCATGTGACTGATGTGTCTCCTCTATATGTCTCCTCCATGTGACTGATGTGTCCCCTCTATATGTCTCCTCCATGTGACTGATGTCTCCTCTATATGTCTCCTCCATGTGACTGATGTCTCCTCTATATGTCTCCTCCATGTGACTGATGTGTCTCCTCTATATGTCTCCTCCATGTGACTGATGTGTCTCCTCTATATGTCTCCTCCATGTGACTGATGTCTCCTCTATATGTCTCCTCCATGTGACTGATGTGTCTCCTCTATATGTCTCCTCCATGTGACTGATGTCTCCTCTATATGTCTCCTCCATGTTACTGATGTGTCTCCTCTATATGTCTCCTCCATGTGACTGATGTGTCCTCTATATGTCTCCTCCATGTGACTGATGTCTCCTCTATATGTCTCCTTCATGTGACTGATGTGTCTCCTCTATATGTCTCCTCCATGTGACTGATGTGTCTCCTCTATATGTCTCCTCCATGTGACTGATGTCTCCTCTATATGTCTCCTCCATGTGACTGATGTGTCTCCTCTATATGTCTCCTCCATGTGACTGATGTCTCCTCTATATGTCTCCTCCATGTGACTGATGTGTCTCCTCTATATGTCTCCTCCATGTGACTGATGTCTCCTCTATATGACTGATGTCTCCTCTATATGTCTCCTCCATGTGACTGATGTGTCCTCTATATGTCTCCTCCATGTGACTGATGTGTCTCCTCTATATGTCTCCTCCATGTGACTGATGTGTCTCCTCTATATGTCTCCTCCATGTGACTGATGTGTCTCCTCTATATGTCTCCTCCATGTGACTGATGTCTCCTCTATATGTCTCCTCCATGTGACTGATGTGTCTCCTCTATATGTCTCCTCCATGTGACTGATGTCTCCTCTATATGTCTCCTTCATGTGACTGATGTGTCTCCTCTATATGTCTCCTCCATGTGACTGATGTGTCTCCTCTATATGTCTCATCCATGTGACTGATGTCTCCTCTATATGTCTCCTCCATGTGATTGATGTCTCCTCTATATGTCTCCTCCATGTGTCTGATGTGTCTCCTCTATATGTCTCCTCCATGTGTCTGATGTGTCTCCTCTATATGTCTCCTCCATGTGACTGATGTGTCTCCTCTATATGTCTCCTCCATGTGACTGATGTCTCCTCTATATGTCTCCTCCATGTGACTGATGTCTCCTCTATATGTCTCCTCCATGTGACTGATGTCTCCTCTATATGTCTCCTCCATGTGACTGATGTGTCTCCTCTATATGTCTCCTCCATGTGACTGATGTGTCTCCTCTATATGTCTCCTCCATGTGACTGATGTGTCTCCTCTATATGTCTCCTCCATGTGACTGATGTCTCCTCTATATGTCTCCTCCATGTGACTGATGTGTCTCCTCTATATGTCTCCTCCATGTGACTGATGTCTCCTCTATATGTCTCCTCCATGTGACTGATGTCTCCTCTATATGTCTCCTCCATGTGACTGATGTGTCTCCTCTATATGTCTCCTCCATGTGACTGATGTCTCCTCTATATGTCTCCTCCATGTGACTGATGTGTCCTCTATATGTCTCCTCCATGTGACTGATGTGTCCTCTATATGTCTCCTCCATGTGACTGATGTGTCCTCTATATGTCTCCTCCATGTGATTGATGTCTCCTCTATATGTCTCCTCCATGTGACTGATGTCTCCTCTATATGTCTCCTCCATGTGACTGATGTGTCCTCTATATGTCTCCTCCATGTGACTGATGTGTCTCCTCTATATGTCTCCTCCATGTGACTGATGTGTCTCCTCTATATGTCTCCTCCATGTGACTGATGTGTCTCCTCTATATGTCTCCTCCATGTGACTGATGTCTCCTCTATATGTCTCCTCCATGTGACTGATGTGTCTCCTCTATATGTCTCCTCCATGTGACTGATGTCTCCTCTATATGTCTCCTCCATGTGACTGATGTGTCCTCTATATGTCTCCTCCATGTGACTGATGTGTCTCCTCTATATGTCTCCTCCATGTGACTGATGTCTCCTCTATATGTCTCCTCCATGTGACTGATGTGTCCTCTATATGTCTCCTCCATGTGACTGATGTCTCCTCTATATGTCTCCTCCATGTGACTGATGTCTCCTCTATATGTCTCCTCCATGTGACTGATGTGTCTCCTCTATATGTCTCCTCCATGTGACTGATGTCTCCTCTATATGTCTCCTCCATGTGACTGATGTCTCCTCTATATGTCTCCTCCATGTGACTGATGTCTCCTCTATATGTCTCCTCCATGTGACTGATGTCTCCTCTATATGTCTCCTCCATGTGACTGATGTGTCCTCTATATGTCTCCTCCATGTGACTGATGTGTCCTCTATATGTCTCCTCCATGTGACTGATGTGTCCTCTATATGTCTCCTCCATGTGACTGATGTCTCCTCTATATGTCTCCTCCATGTGACTGATGTCTCCTCTATATGTCTCCTCCATGTGACTGATGTCTCCTCTATATGTCTCCTCCATGTGACTGATGTGTCCCCTCTATATGTCTCCTCCATGTGACTGATGTGTCTCCTCTATATGTCTCCTCCATGTGACTGATGTGTCTCCTCTATATGTCTCCTCCATGTGACTGATGTGTCCCCTCTATATGTCTCCTCCATGTGACTGATGTCTCCTCTATATGTCTCCTCCATGTGACTGATGTCTCCTCTATATGTCTCCTCCATGTGACTGATGTGTCTCCTCTATATGTCTCCTCCATGTGACTGATGTGTCTCCTCTATATGTCTCCTCCATGTGACTGATGTCTCCTCTATATGTCTCCTCCATGTGACTGATGTGTCTCCTCTATATGTCTCCTCCATGTGACTGATGTCTCCTCTATATGTCTCCTCCATGTGACTGATGTGTCTCCTCTATATGTCTCCTCCATGTGACTGATGTCTCCTCTATATGTCTCCTCCATGTGACTGATGTGTCTCCTCTATATGTCTCCTCCATGTGACTGATGTCTCCTCTATATGACTGATGTCTCCTCTATATGTCTCCTCCATGTGACTGATGTGTCCTCTATATGTCTCCTCCATGTGACTGATGTGTCTCCTCTATATGTCTCCTCCATGTGACTGATGTGTCTCCTCTATATGTCTCCTTCATGTGACTGATGTGTCTCCTCTATATGTCTCCTCCATGTGACTGATGTGTCTCCTCTATATGTCTCATCCATGTGACTGATGTCTCCTCTATATGTCTCCTCCATGTGATTGATGTCTCCTCTATATGTCTCCTCCATGTGACTGATGTCTCCTCTATATGTCTCCTCCATGTGACTGATGTGTCTCCTCTATATGTCTCCTCCATGTGTCTGATGTGTCTCCTCTATATGTCTCCTCCATGTGTCTGATGTGTCTCCTCTATATGTCTCCTCCATGTGACTGATGTGTCTCCTCTATATGTCTCCTCCATGTGACTGATGTCTCCTCTATATGTCTCCTCCATGTGACTGATGTGTCCTCTATATGTCTCCTCCATGTGACTGATGTCTCCTCTATATGTCTCCTCCATGTGACTGATGTGTCTCCTCTATATGTCTCCTCCATGTGACTGATGTGTCTCCTCTATATGTCTCCTCCATGTGACTGATGTCTCCTCTATATGTCTCCTCCATGTGACTGATGTCTCCTCTATATGTCTCCTCCATGTGACTGATGTCTCCTCTATATGTCTCCTCCATGTGACTGATGTCTCCTCTATATGTCTCCTCCATGTGACTGATGTCTCCTCTCTATGTCTCCTCCATGTGACTGATGTGTCTCCTCTATATGTCTCCTCCATGTGACTGATGTCTCCTCTATATGTCTCCTCCATGTGACTGATGTCTCCTCTATATGTCTCCTCCATGTGACTGATGTGTCCTCTATATGTCTCCTCCATGTGACTGATGTCTCCTCTATATGTCTCCTCCATGTGACTGATGTCTCCTCTATATGTCTCCTCCATGTGACTGATGTGTCCTCTATATGTCTCCTCCATGTGACTGATGTGTCTCCTCTATATGTCTCCTCCATGTGACTGATGTGTCTCCTCTATATGTCTCCTCCATGTGACTGATGTCTCCTCTATATGTCTCCTTCATGTGACTGATGTGTCCCCTCTATATGTCTCCTCCATGTGTCTGATGTGTCTCCTCTATATGTCTCATCCATGTGACTGATGTCTCCTCTATATGTCTCCTCCATGTGATTGATGTCTCCTCTATATGTCTCCTCCATGTGTCTGATGTGTCTCCTCTATATGTCTCCTCCATGTGACTGATGTCTCCTCTATATGTCTCCTCCATGTGACTGATGTGTCTCCTCTATATGTCTCCTCCATGTGACTGATGTGTCTCCTCTATATGTCTCCTCCATGTGACTGATGTGTCCTCTATATGTCTCCTCCATGTGACTGATGTCTCCTCTATATGTCTCCTCCATGTGACTGATGTCTCCTCCATGTGACTGATGTGTCCCCTCTATATGTCTCCTCCATGTGACTGATGTCTCCTCTATATGTCTCCTCCATGTGACTGATGTGTCTCCTCTATATGTCTCCTCCATGTGTCTGATGTGTCTCCTCTATATGTCTCCTCCATGTGACTGATGTCTCCTCTATATGTCTCCTCCATGTGACTGATGTCTCCTCTATATGTCTCCTCCATGTGACTGATGTGTCCTCTATATGTCTCCTCCATGTGACTGATGTGTCTCCTCTATATGTCTCCTCCATGTGACTGATGTGTCTCCTCTATATGTCTCCTCCATGTGACTGATGTCTCCTCTATATGTCTCCTTCATGTGACTGATGTGTCTCCTCTATATGTCTCCTCCATGTGACTGATGTGTCTCCTCTATATGTCTCATCCATGTGACTGATGTCTCCTCTATATGTCTCCTCCATGTGATTGATGTCTCCTCTATATGTCTCCTCCATGTGTCTGATGTGTCTCCTCTATATGTCTCCTCCATGTGACTGATGTCTCCTCTATATGTCTCCTCCATGTGACTGATGTGTCCTCTATATGTCTCCTCCATGTGACTGATGTCTCCTCTATATGTCTCCTCTATGTGACTGATGTGTCCTCTATATGTCTCCTCCATGTGACTGATGTCTCCTCCATGTGACTGATGTGTCCCCTCTATATGTCTCCTCCATGTGACTGATGTCTCCTCTATATGTCTCCTCCATGTGACTGATGTGTCTCCTCTATATGTCTCCTCCATGTGTCTGATGTGTCTCCTCTATATGTCTCCTCCATGTGACTGATGTCTCCTCTATATGTCTCCTCCATGTGACTGATGTGTCTCCTCTATATGTCTCCTCCATGTGACTGATGTCTCCTCTATATGTCTCCTCCATGTGACTGATGTGTCCTCTATATGTCTCCTCCATGTGACTGATGTGTCCTCTATATGTCTCCTCCATGTGACTGATGTGTCTCCTCTATATGTCTCCTCCATGTGACTGATGTGTCTCCTCTATATGTCTCCTCCATGTGACTGATGTGTCCTCTATATGTCTCCTCCATGTGACTGATGTCTCCTCTATATGTCTCCTCCATGTGACTGATGTGTCTCCTCTATATGTCTCCTCCATGTGACTGATGTCTCCTCTATATGTCTCCTCCATGTGACTGATGTGTCTCCTCTATATGTCTCCTCCATGTGACTGATGTCTCCTCTATATGTCTCCTCCATGTGACTGATGTGTCTCCTCTATATGTCTCCTCCATGTGACTGATGTGTCTCCTCTATATGTCTCCTCCATGTGACTGATGTGTCTCCTCTATATGTCTCCTCCATGTGACTGATGTGTCTCCTCTATATGTCTCCTCCATGTGACTGATGTCTCCTCTATATGTCTCCTCCATGTGACTGATGTCTCCTCTATATGTCTCCTCCATGTGACTGATGTCTCCTCTATATGTCTCCTCCATGTGACTGATGTGTCCCCTCTATATGTCTCCTCCATGTGACTGATGTGTCTCCTCTATATGTCTCCTCCATGTGACTGATGTCTCCTCTATATGTCTCCTCCATGTGACTGATGTCTCCTCTCTATGTCTCCTCCATGTGACTGATGTCTCCTCTATATGTCTCCTCCATGTGACTGATGTCTCCTCTATATGTCTCCTCCATGTAATTGATGTGTCCTCTATATGTCTCCTCCATGTGACTGATGTGTCTCCTCTATATGTCTCCTCCATGTGACTGATGTGTCTCCTCTATATGTCTCCTCCATGTGACTGATGTCTCCTCTATATGTCTCCTCCATGTGACTGATGTGTCTCCTCTATATGTCTCCTCCATGTGACTGATGTGTCTCCTCTATATGTCTCCTTCATGTGACTGATGTGTCTCCTCTATATGTCTCCTCCATGTGACTGATGTGTCCCCTCTATATGTCTCCTCCATGTGACTGATGTGTCCCCTCTATATGTCTCCTCCATGTGACTGATGTGTCTCCTCTATATGTCTCCTCCATGTGACTGATGTGTCCTCTATATGTCTCCTCCATGTGACTGATGTGTCCTCTATATGTCTCCTCCATGTGACTGATGTGTCTCCTCTATATGTCTCCTCCATGTGACTGATGTCTCCTCTATATGTCTCCTCCATGTGACTGATGTGTCTCCTCTATATGTCTCCTCCATGTGACTGATGTGTCCCCTCTATATGTCTCCTCCATGTGACTGATGTGTCTCCTCTATATGTCTCCTCCATGTGACTGATGTGTCCTCTATATGTCTCCTCCATGTGACTGATGTGTCCTCTATATGTCTCCTCCATGTGACTGATGTGTCTCCTCTATATGTCTCCTCCATGTGACTGATGTGTCTCCTCTATATGTCTCCTCCATGTGACTGATGTGTCTCCTCTATATGTCTCCTCCATGTGACTGATGCGTCTCCTCTATATGTCTCCTCCATGTGACTGATGCGTCTCCTCTATATGTCTCCTCCATGTGACTGATGTCTCCTCTATATGTCTCCTCCATGTGACTGATGTCTCCTCTCTATGTCTCCTCCATGTGACTGATGTCTCCTCTATATGTCTCCTCCATGTGACTGATGTGTCTCCTCTATATGTCTCCTCCATGTGACTGATGTGTCTCCTCTATATGTCTCCTCCATGTGACTGATGTCTCCTCTATATGTCTCCTCCATGTGACTGATGTGTCTCCTCTATATGTCTCCTCCATGTGACTGATGGCTCAGCTATATGTCTCCTCCATGTGACTGATGTGTCTCCTCTATATGTCTCCTCCATGTGACTGATGTCTCCTCTATATGTCTCCTCCATGTGATTGATGTCTCCTCTATATGTCTCCTCCATGTGACTGATGTGTCCCCTCTATATGTCTCCTCCATGTGACTGATGTCTCCTCTATATGTCTCCTCCATGTGACTGATGTGTCCTCTATATGTCTCCTCCATGTGACTGATGTGTCTCCTCTATATGTCTCCTCAATGTGACTGATGTGTCTCCTCTATATGTCTCCTCCATGTGACTGATGTGTCTCCTCTATATGTCTCCTCCATGTGACTGATGTGTCCTCTATATGTCTCCTCCATGTGACTGTTGTCTCCTCTATATGTCTCCTCCATGTGACTGATGTCTCCTCTATATGTCTCCTCCATGTGACTGATGTCTCCTTTATATGTCTCCTCCATGTGACTGATGTGTCTCCTCTATATGTCTCCTCCATGGGACTGATGTCTCCTCTATATGTCTCCTCCATGTGACTGATGTGTCCTCTATATGTCTCCTCCATGTGACTGTTGTCTCCTCTATATGTCTCCTCCATGTGACTGATGTGTCTCCTCTATATGTCTCCTCCATGTGACTGATGTGTCTCCTCTATATGTCTCCTCCATGTGACTGATGTCTCCTCTATATGTCTCCTCCATGTGACTGATGTCTCCTCTATATGTCTCCTCCATGTGACTGATGTGTCCTCTATATGTCTCCTCCATGTGACTGTTGTCTCCTCTATATGTCTCCTCCATGTGACTGATGTCTCCTCTATATGTCTCCTCCATGTGACTGATGTCTCCTTTATATGTCTCCTCCATGTGACTGATGTGTCTCCTCTATATGTCTCCTCCATGGGACTGATGTCTCCTCTATATGTCTCCTCCATGTGACTGATGTGTCCTCTATATGTCTCCTCCATGTGACTGTTGTCTCCTCTATATGTCTCCTCCATGTGACTGATGTGTCCTCTATATGTCTCCTCCATGTGACTGATGTGTCGTCTATATGTCTCCTCCATGTGACTGATGTCTCCTCTATATGTCTCCTCCATGTGACTGATGTCTCCTCTATATGTCTCCTCCATGTGACTGATGTCTCCTCTATATGTCTCCTCCATGTGACTGATGTCTCCTCTATATGCCTCCTCCATGTGACTGATGTGTCCCCTCTATATGTGTCCCCCTTGTGCTTCTGATACCTCATCTCTGAAGTCAGTTCGGAACCTTTGTGTCAGTAGCCGAAGATCTAGGGACAGTCTATTTGGATGCACCGCGCACTTCCTGTAGTCGCCATCTTGTTGTAGTCCCGAATATCTCCTCCCTCATCCCTAGCGGAGCGGCCTCTAGTGTCCCGGGCTCCGCTTCCCAATCACCGAGCTCCTCGTCAGCCGGTAACATGGCGGATCCCGGGAGGCGACACCGAGCTGGTGAGTAGTAACGGAGCCCCGGGGAAAGGAGAGAGCGGGGGCCCCGGGGAGGAGAGAGAGCAGAGGCCACCGGGAGGGGAGAGGAGAGGGAGCAGAGGCCACCGGGAGGGGAGAGGAGAGGGAGCAGAGGCCACCGGGAGGGGAGAGGGAGCAGAGGGCCCCGGGAGAGGAGAGGGAGCAGAGGCCACCGGGAGAGGAGAGGAGAGGGAGCAGAGGCCACCGGGAGGGGAGAGGAGAGGGAGCAGAGGGCCCCGGGGAGGAGAGGAGAGGGAGCAGAGGCCACCGGGAGAGGAGAGGAGAGGGAGCAGAGGCCACCGGGAGAGGAGAGGGAGCAGAGGCCACCGGGCGAGGAGAGGGAGCAGAGGCCACCGGGAGAGGAGAGGAGAGGGAGCAGAGGCCACCGGGAGAGGAGAGGGAGCAGAGGCCACCGGGGAGGAGAGGAGAGAGAGCAGAGGCCACCGGGAGAGGAGAGGAGAGGGAGCAGAGGCCACCGGGAGAGGAGAGGAGAGGGAGCAGAGGCCACCGGGGAGGAGAGGAGAGGGAGCAGAGGCCACCGGGAGAGGAGAGGAGAGGGAGCAGAGGCCACCGGGCGAGGAGAGGAGAGGGAGCAGAGGCCACCGGGAGAGGAGAGGAGAGGGAGCAGAGGCCACCGGGCGAGGAGAGGAGAGGGAGCAGAGGCCACCGGGAGAGGAGAGGAGAGGGAGCAGAGGCCACCGGGGAGAGGAGAGGGAGCAGAGGCCACCGGGAGAGGAGAGGGAGCAGAGGCCACCGGGCGAGGAGAGGAGAGGGAGCAGAGGCCACCGGGGAGGAGAGGGAGCAGAGGCCACCGGGGAGGAGAGGAGAGGAGAGGGAGCAGAGGCCACCGGGAGAGGAGAGGAGAGGGAGCAGAGGCCACCGGGCGAGGAGAGGAGAGGGAGCAGAGGCCACCGGGCGAGGAGAGGAGAGGGAGCAGAGGCCACCGGGCGAGGAGAGGAGAGGGAGCAGAGGCCACCAGGAGAGGAGAGGGAGCAGAGGCCACCGGGCGAGGAGAGGAGAGGGAGCAGAGGCCACCGGGCGAGGAGAGGAGAGGGAGCAGAGGCCACCGGGCGAGGAGAGGAGAGGGAGCAGAGGCCACCGGGCGAGGAGAGGAGAGGGAGCAGAGGCCACCGGGGAGGAGAGGAGAGGAGAGGGAGCAGAGGCCACCGGGCGAGGAGAGGAGAGGGAGCAGAGGCCACCGGGCGAGGAGAGGAGAGGGAGCAGAGGCCACCGGGCGAGGAGAGGAGAGGGAGCAGAGGCCACCGGGCGAGGAGAGGAGAGGGAGCAGAGGCCACCGGGCGAGGAGAGGAGAGGGAGCAGAGGCCACCGGGCGAGGAGAGGAGAGGGAGCAGAGGCCACCGGGCGAGGAGAGGAGAGGGAGCAGAGGCCACCGGGCGAGGAGAGGGAGCAGAGGCCACCGGGGAGGAGAGGAGAGGGAGCAGAGGCCACGAGGAGAGGAGAGGGAGCAGAGGCCACCGGGGAGGAGAGGGAGCAGAGGCCACCGGGGAGGAGAGGGAGCAGAGGCCACCGGGGAGGAGAGGGAGCAGAGGCCACCGGGGAGGAGAGGAGAGAGAGCAGAGGCCACTGGGGAGGAGAGGAGAGAGAGCAGAGGCCACCGGGGAGGAGAGGGAGCAGAGGCCACCGGGGAGGAGAGGAGAGGGAGCAGAGGCCACCGGGAGAGGAGAGGAGAGGGAGCAGAGGCCACCGGGAGAGGAGAGGAGAGGGAGCAGAGGCCACCGGGCGAGGAGAGGAGAGGGAGCAGAGGCCACCGGGCGAGGAGAGGAGAGGGAGCAGAGGCCACCGGGCGAGGAGAGGAGAGGGAGCAGAGGCCACCGGGCGAGGAGAGGAGAGGGAGCAGAGGCCACCGGGCGAGGAGAGGAGAGGGAGCAGAGGCCACCGGGCGAGGAGAGGAGAGGGAGCAGAGGCCACCGGGCGAGGAGAGGAGAGGGAGCAGAGGCCACCGGGCGAGGAGAGGAGAGGGAGCAGAGGCCACCGGGCGAGGAGAGGAGAGGGAGCAGAGGCCACCGGGCGAGGAGAGGAGAGGGAGCAGAGGCCACCGGGCGAGGAGAGGAGAGGGAGCAGAGGCCACCGGGCGAGGAGAGGAGAGGGAGCAGAGGCCACCGGGCGAGGAGAGGAGAGGGAGCAGAGGCCACCGGGCGAGGAGAGGAGAGGGAGCAGAGGCCACCGGGCGAGGAGAGGAGAGGGAGCAGAGGCCACCGGGCGAGGAGAGGAGAGGGAGCAGAGGCCACCGGGCGAGGAGAGGAGAGGGAGCAGAGGCCACCGGGCGAGGAGAGGAGAGGGAGCAGAGGCCACCGGGCGAGGAGAGGAGAGGGAGCAGAGGCCACCGGGCGAGGAGAGGAGAGGGAGCAGAGGCCACCGGGCGAGGAGAGGAGAGGGAGCAGAGGCCACCGGGCGAGGAGAGGAGAGGGAGCAGAGGCCACCGGGCGAGGAGAGGAGAGGGAGCAGAGGCCACCGGGCGAGGAGAGGAGAGGGAGCAGAGGCCACCGGGCGAGGAGAGGAGAGGAGAGGGAGCAGAGGCCACCGGGCGAGGAGAGGAGAGGGAGCAGAGGCCACCGGGCGAGGAGAGGAGAGGAGAGGAGCAGAGGCCACCGGGCGAGGAGAGGAGAGGAGAGGGAGCAGAGGCCACCGGGCGAGGAGAGGAGAGGAGAGGGAGCAGAGGCCACCGGGCGAGGAGAGGAGAGGAGAGGGAGCAGAGGCCACCGGGCGAGGAGAGGAGAGGAGAGGGAGCAGAGGCCACCGGGCGAGGAGAGGAGAGGAGAGGGAGCAGAGGCCACCGGGCGAGGAGAGGAGAGGAGAGGGAGCAGAGGCCACCGGGCGAGGAGAGGAGAGGAGAGGGAGCAGAGGCCACCGGGCGAGGAGAGGAGAGGAGAGGGAGCAGAGGCCACCGGGCGAGGAGAGGAGAGGAGAGGGAGCAGAGGCCACCGGGCGAGGAGAGGAGAGGAGAGGGAGCAGAGGCCACCGGGCGAGGAGAGGAGAGGAGAGGGAGCAGAGGCCACCGGGCGAGGAGAGGAGAGGAGAGGGAGCAGAGGCCACCGGGCGAGGAGAGGAGAGGAGAGGGAGCAGAGGCCACCGGGCGAGGAGAGGAGAGGGAGAGGGAGCAGAGGCCACCGGGCGAGGAGAGGAGAGGGAGCAGAGGCCACCGGGCGAGGAGAGGAGAGGGAGCAGAGGCCACCGGGCGAGGAGAGGAGAGGAGAGGGAGCAGAGGCCACCGGGCGAGGAGAGGAGAGGAGAGGGAGCAGAGGCCACCGGGCGAGGAGAGGAGAGGAGAGGGAGCAGAGGCCACCGGGCGAGGAGAGGAGAGGAGAGGGAGCAGAGGCCACCGGGCGAGGAGAGGAGAGGAGAGGGAGCAGAGGCCACCGGGCGAGGAGAGGAGAGGAGAGGGAGCAGAGGCCACCGGGCGAGGAGAGGAGAGGAGAGGGAGCAGAGGCCACCGGGCGAGGAGAGGAGAGGAGAGGGAGCAGAGGCCACCGGGCGAGGAGAGGAGAGGAGAGGGAGCAGAGGCCACCGGGCGAGGAGAGGAGAGGAGAGGGAGCAGAGGCCACCGGGCGAGGAGAGGAGAGGAGAGGGAGCAGAGGCCACCGGGCGAGGAGAGGAGAGGAGAGGGAGCAGAGGCCACCGGGCGAGGAGAGGAGAGGAGAGGGAGCAGAGGCCACCGGGCGAGGAGAGGAGAGGAGAGGGAGCAGAGGCCACCGGGCGAGGAGAGGAGAGGAGAGGGAGCAGAGGCCACCGGGCGAGGAGAGGAGAGGAGAGGGAGCAGAGGCCACCGGGCGAGGAGAGGAGAGGAGAGGGAGCAGAGGCCACCGGGCGAGGAGAGGAGAGGAGAGGGAGCAGAGGCCACCGGGCGAGGAGAGGAGAGGAGAGGAGCAGAGGCCACCGGGCGAGGAGAGGAGAGGAGAGGGAGCAGAGGCCACCGGGCGAGGAGAGGAGAGGAGAGGGAGCAGAGGCCACCGGGCGAGGAGAGGAGAGGAGAGGGAGCAGAGGCCACCGGGCGAGGAGAGGAGAGGAGAGGGAGCAGAGGCCACCGGGCGAGGAGAGGAGAGGAGAGGGAGCAGAGGCCACCGGGCGAGGAGAGGAGAGGAGAGGGAGCAGAGGCCACCGGGCGAGGAGAGGAGAGGAGAGGGAGCAGAGGCCACCGGGCGAGGAGAGGAGAGGAGAGGGAGCAGAGGCCACCGGGCGAGGAGAGGAGAGGAGAGGGAGCAGAGGCCACCGGGCGAGGAGAGGAGAGGAGAGGGAGCAGAGGCCACCGGGCGAGGAGAGGAGAGGAGAGGGAGCAGAGGCCACCGGGCGAGGAGAGGAGAGGAGAGGGAGCAGAGGCCACCGGGCGAGGAGAGGAGAGGAGAGGGAGCAGAGGCCACCGGGCGAGGAGAGGAGAGGAGAGGGAGCAGAGGCCACCGGGCGAGGAGAGGAGAGGAGAGGGAGCAGAGGCCACCGGGCGAGGAGAGGAGAGGAGAGGGAGCAGAGGCCACCGGGCGAGGAGAGGAGAGGAGAGGGAGCAGAGGCCACCGGGCGAGGAGAGGAGAGGAGAGGGAGCAGAGGCCACCGGGCGAGGAGAGGAGAGGAGAGGGAGCAGAGGCCACCGGGCGAGGAGAGGAGAGGAGAGGGAGCAGAGGCCACCGGGCGAGGAGAGGAGAGGAGAGGGAGCAGAGGCCACCGGGCGAGGAGAGGAGAGGAGAGGGAGCAGAGGCCACCGGGCGAGGAGAGGAGAGGAGAGGGAGCAGAGGCCACCGGGCGAGGAGAGGAGAGGAGAGGGAGCAGAGGCCACCGGGCGAGGAGAGGAGAGGAGAGGGAGCAGAGGCCACCGGGCGAGGAGAGGAGAGGAGAGGGAGCAGAGGCCACCGGGCGAGGAGAGGAGAGGAGAGGGAGCAGAGGCCACCGGGCGAGGAGAGGAGAGGAGAGGGAGCAGAGGCCACCGGGCGAGGAGAGGAGAGGAGAGGGAGCAGAGGCCACCGGGCGAGGAGAGGAGAGGAGAGGGAGCAGAGGCCACCGGGCGAGGAGAGGAGAGGAGAGGGAGCAGAGGCCACCGGGCGAGGAGAGGAGAGGAGAGGGAGCAGAGGCCACCGGGCGAGGAGAGGAGAGGAGAGGGAGCAGAGGCACCGGGCGAGGAGAGGAGAGGAGAGGGAGCAGAGGCCACCGGGCGAGGAGAGGAGAGGAGAGGGAGCAGAGGCCACCGGGCGAGGAGAGGAGAGGAGAGGGAGCAGAGGCCACCGGGCGAGGAGAGGAGAGGAGAGGGAGCAGAGGGCCACCGGGCGAGGAGAGGAGAGGAGAGGGAGCAGAGGCCACCGGGCGAGGAGAGGAGAGGAGAGGGAGCAGAGGCCACCGGGCGAGGAGAGGAGAGGAGAGGGAGCAGAGGCCACCGGGCGAGGAGAGGAGAGGAGAGGGAGCAGAGGCCACCGGGCGAGGAGAGGAGAGGAGAGGGAGCAGAGGCCACCGGGCGAGGAGAGGAGAGGAGAGGGAGCAGAGGCCACCGGGCGAGGAGAGGAGAGGAGAGGGAGCAGAGGCCACCGGGCGAGGAGAGGAGAGGAGAGGGAGCAGAGGCCACCGGGCGAGGAGAGGAGAGGAGAGGGAGCAGAGGCCACCGGGCGAGGAGAGGAGAGGAGAGGGAGCAGAGGCCACCGGGCGAGGAGAGGAGAGGAGAGGGAGCAGAGGCCACCGGGCGAGGAGAGGAGAGGAGAGGGAGCAGAGGCCACCGGGCGAGGAGAGGAGAGGAGAGGGAGCAGAGGCCACCGGGCGAGGAGAGGAGAGGAGAGGAGAGGGAGCAGAGGCCACCGGGCGAGGAGAGGAGAGGAGAGGAGAGGGAGCAGAGGCCACCGGGCGAGGAGAGGAGAGGAGAGGAGAGGGAGCAGAGGCCACCGGGCGAGGAGAGGAGAGGAGAGGAGAGGGAGCAGAGGCCACCGGGCGAGGAGAGGAGAGGAGAGGAGAGGGAGCAGAGGCCACCGGGCGAGGAGAGGAGAGGAGAGGAGAGGGAGCAGAGGCCACCGGGCGAGGAGAGGAGAGGAGAGGAGAGGGAGCAGAGGCCACCGGGCGAGGAGAGGAGAGGAGAGGAGAGGGAGCAGAGGCCACCGGGCGAGGAGAGGAGAGGAGAGGAGAGGGAGCAGAGGCCACCGGGCGAGGAGAGGAGAGGAGAGGAGAGGGAGCAGAGGCCACCGGGCGAGGAGAGGAGAGGAGAGGAGAGGGAGCAGAGGCCACCGGGCGAGGAGAGGAGAGGAGAGGAGAGGGAGCAGAGGCCACCGGGCGAGGAGAGGAGAGGAGAGGAGAGGGAGCAGAGGCCACCGGGCGAGGAGAGGAGAGGAGAGGAGAGGGAGCAGAGGCCACCGGGCGAGGAGAGGAGAGGAGAGGAGAGGGAGCAGAGGCCACCGGGCGAGGAGAGGAGAGGAGAGAGAGGGAGCAGAGGCCACCGGGCGAGGAGAGGAGAGGAGAGGAGAGGGAGCAGAGGCCACCGGGCGAGGAGAGGAGAGGAGAGGAGAGGGAGCAGAGGCCACCGGGCGAGGAGAGGAGAGGAGAGGAGAGGGAGCAGAGGCCACCGGGCGAGGAGAGGAGAGGAGAGGGAGCAGAGGCCACCGGGCGAGGAGAGGAGAGGAGAGGGAGCAGAGGCCACCGGGCGAGGAGGAGAGGAGAGGAGGGAGCAGAGGCCACCGGGCGAGGAGAGGAGAGGAGAGGGAGCAGAGGCCACCGGGCGAGGAGAGGAGAGGAGAGGGAGCAGAGGCCACCAGGAGAGGAGAGGAGAGGGAGCAGAGGCCACCGGGCGAGGAGAGGAGAGGAGAGGGAGCAGAGGCCACCGGGCGAGGAGAGGAGAGGAGAGGGAGCAGAGGCCACCGGGCGAGGAGAGGAGAGGAGAGGGAGCAGAGGCCACCGGGCGAGGAGAGGAGAGGAGAGGGAGCAGAGGCCACCGGGCGAGGAGAGGAGAGGAGAGGGAGCAGAGGCCACCGGGCGAGGAGAGGAGAGGAGAGGGAGCAGAGGCCACCGGGCGAGGAGAGGAGAGGAGAGGGAGCAGAGGCCACCGGGCGGAGGAGAGGAGAGGAGAGGGAGCAGAGGCCACCGGGCGAGGAGAGGAGAGGAGAGGGAGCAGAGGCCACCGGGCGAGGAGAGGAGAGGAGAGGGAGCAGAGGCCACCGGGCGAGGAGAGGAGAGGAGAGGGAGCAGAGGCCACCGGGCGAGGAGAGGAGAGGAGAGGGAGCAGAGGCCACCGGGCGAGGAGAGGAGAGGAGAGGGAGCAGAGGCCACCGGGCGAGGAGAGGAGAGGAGAGGGAGCAGAGGCCACCGGGCGAGGAGAGGAGAGAGAGAGGGAGCAGAGGCCACCGGGCGAGGAGAGGAGAGGAGAGGGAGCAGAGGCCACCGGGCGAGGAGAGGAGAGGAGAGGGAGCAGAGGCACCGGGCGAGGAGAGGAGAGGAGAGGGAGCAGAGGCCACCGGGCGAGGAGAGGAGAGGAGAGGGAGCAGAGGCCACCGGGCGAGGAGAGGAGAGGAGAGGGAGCAGAGGCCACCGGGCGAGGAGAGGAGAGGAGAGGGAGCAGAGGCCACCGGGCGAGGAGAGGAGAGGAGAGGGAGCAGAGGCCACCGGGCGAGGAGAGGAGAGGAGAGGGAGCAGAGGCCACCGGGCGAGGAGAGGAGAGGAGAGGGAGCAGAGGCCACCGGGCGAGGAGAGGAGAGGAGAGGGAGCAGAGGCCACCGGGCGAGGAGAGGAGAGGAGAGGGAGCAGAGGCCACCGGGCGAGGAGAGGAGAGGAGAGGGAGCAGAGGCCACCGGGCGAGGAGAGGAGAGGAGAGGGAGCAGAGGCCACCGGGCGAGGAGAGGAGAGGAGAGGGAGCAGAGGCCACCGGGCGAGGAGAGGAGAGGAGAGGGAGCAGAGGCCACCGGGCGAGGAGAGGAGAGGAGAGGGAGCAGAGGCCACCGGGCGAGGAGAGGAGAGGAGAGGGAGCAGAGGCCACCGGGAGAGGAGAGGAGAGGAGAGGGAGCAGAGGCCACCGGGAGAGGAGAGGAGAGGAGAGGGAGCAGAGGCCACCGGGAGAGGAGAGGAGAGGAGAGGGAGCAGAGGCCACCGGGAGAGGAGAGGAGAGGGAGCAGAGGCCACCGGGAGAGGAGAGGAGAGGGAGCAGAGGCCACCGGGAGAGAGGAGAGGAGAGGGAGCAGAGGCCACCGGGAGAGGAGAGGAGAGGGAGCAGAGGCCACCGGGAGAGGAGAGCTGAGCAGAGGAGAGGGAGCAGAGGCCACCGGGAGAGTAGAGGAGAGGGAGCAGAGGCCACCGGGAGAGTAGAGGAGAGGGAGCAGAGGCCACCGGGAGAGGAGAGGAGAGGGAGCAGAGGCCACCGGGGAGAGGAGAGGAGAGGGAGCAGAGGCCACCGGGAGAGGAGAGGAGAGGGAGCAGAGGCCACCGGGAGAGGAGAGGAGAGGGAGCAGAGGCCACCGGGAGAGGAGAGGAGAGGGAGCAGAGGCCACCGGGAGAGGAGAGGAGAGGGAGCAGAGGCCACCGGGAGAGGAGAGGAGAGGAGCAGAGGCCACCGGGAGAGGAGAGGGAGCAGAGGCCACCGGGAGAGGAGAGGAGAGGGAGCAGAGGCCACCGGGAGAGGAGAGGAGAGGGAGCAGAGGCCACCGGGAGAGGAGAGGAGAGGGAGCAGAGGCCACCGGGAGAGGAGAGGAGAGGGAGCAGAGGCACCGGGAGAGGAGAGGAGAGGGAGCAGAGGCCACCGGGAGAGGAGAGGAGAGGGAGCAGAGGCCACCGGGAGAGGAGAGGAGAGGGAGCAGAGGCCACCGGGAGAGGAGAGGAGAGGGAGCAGAGGCCACCGGGAGAGGAGAGGAGAGGGAGCAGAGGCCGCCAGGAGAGGAGAGGGAGCAGAGGCCGCCGGGAGAGGAGAGGAGAGGGAGCAGAGGCCGCCGGGAGAGGAGAGGAGAGGAGAGGGAGCAGAGGCCACCGGGAGAGGAGAGGAGAGGGGATGAGAGGCCACCGGGAGAGGAGAGGGGATGAGAGGCCACCGGGAGAGGAGAGGAGAGGGAGCAGAGGCCACCGGGAGAGGAGAGGAGAGGGAGCAGAGGCCACCGGGAGAAGGAGAGGAGAGGAGAGGGAGCAGAGGCCACCGGGAGGGGACGAGGAGAGGAGAGGAGAGGGAGCAGAGGCCACCGGGAGAGGAGAGGAGAGGAGAGGGAGCAGAGGCCACAGAGGCCACCGGGAGAGGAGAGGAGAGGGAGCAGAGGCCGCCGGGAGAGGAGAGGAGAGGGAGCAGAGGCCGCCGGGAGAGGAGAGGAGAGGGAGCAGAGGCCGCCGGGAGAGGAGAGGAGAGGGAGCAGAGGCCGCCGGGAGAGGAGAGGAGAGGGAGCAGAGGCCGCCGGGAGAGGAGAGGGAGCAGAGGCCACCGGGAGAGGAGAGGAGAGGAGAGGGAGCAGAGGCCGCCGGGAGAGGAGAGGAGAGGGAGCAGAGGCCACCGGGAGAGGAGAGGAGAGGAGAGGGAGCAGAGGCCACCGGGAGAGGAGAGGAGAGGGAGCAGAGGCCACCGGGAGAGGAGAGGAGAGGGAGCAGAGGCCACCGGGAGAGGAGAGGAGAGGGAGCAGAGGCCACCGGGAGAGGAGAGGAGAGGGAGCAGAGGCCGCCGGGAGAGGAGAGGAGAGGGAGCAGAGGCCGCCGGGAGAGGAGAGGGAGCAGAGGCTGCCGGGAGAGGAGAGGAGAGGGAGCAGAGGCTGCCGGGAGAGGAGAGGAGAGGGAGCAGAGGCCGCCGGGAGAGGAGAGGAGAGGGAGCAGAGGCTGCCGGGAGAGGAGAGGAGAGGGAGCAGAGGCCGCCGGGAGAGGAGAGGAGAGGGAGCAGAGGCCACCGGGAGAGGAGAGGAGAGGGAGCAGAGGCCACCGGGAGAGGAGAGGGAGCAGAGGCCGCCGGGAGAGGAGAGGAGAGGGAGCAGAGGCCGCCGGGAGAGGAGAGGAGAGGGAGCAGAGGCTGCCGGGAGAGGAGAGGAGAGGGAGCAGAGGCCGCCGGGAGAGGAGAGGAGAGGGAGCAGAGGCCACCGGGAGAGGAGAGGAGAGGGAGCAGAGGCCACCGGGAGAGGAGAGGAGAGGGAGCAGAGGCCACCGGGAGAGGAGAGGAGAGGGAGCAGAGGCCGCCGGGAGAGGAGAGGGAGCAGAGGCCGCCGGGAGAGGAGAGGAGAGGGAGCAGAGGCCGCCGGGAGAGGAGAGGGAGCAGAGGCCGCCGGGAGAGGAGAGGAGAGGGAGCAGAGGCCACCGGGAGAGGAGAGGAGAGGAGAGGGAGCAGAGGCCACCGGGAGAGGAGAGGAGAGGGAGCAGAGGCCACCGGGAGAGGAGAGGAGAGGAGAGGGAGCAGAGGCCACCGGGAGAGGAGAGGAGAGGGAGCAGAGGCCGCCAGGAGAGGAGAGGGAGCAGAGGCCGCCGGGAGAGGAGAGGAGAGGGAGCAGAGGCTGCCGGGAGAGGAGAGGAGAGAAGAGGGAGCAGAGGCCGCCAGGAGAGGAGAGGGAGCAGAGGCCGCCGGGAGAGGAGAGGGAGCAGAGGCCGCCGGGAGAGGAGAGGAGAGAAGAGGGAGCAGAGGCCGCCGGGAGAGGAGAGGAGAGGGAGCAGAGGCCGCCGGGAGAGGAGAGGAGAGGGAGCAGAGGACGCCGGGAGAGGAGAGGAGAGGGAGCAGAGGCCACCGGGGGTGGGGAGGAGAGGGAGCAGAGGCCACCGGGGGTGGGGAGGAGAGGAGAGGGAGCAGAGGCCACCGGGGGTGGGGAGGAGAGGAGTGGGAGCAGAGGCCGCCGGGAGAGGAGAGGAGAGGGAGCAGAGGCCACCGGGGGTGGGGAGGAGAGTAGAGGGAGCAGAGGCCACCGGGAGAGGAGAGTAGAGGGAGCAGAGGCCACCGGGGGTGGGGAGGAGAGGAGAGGGAGCAGAGGCCACCGGGGGTGGGGAGGAGAGGAGAGGGAGCAGAGGCCACCGGGGGTGGGGAGGAGAGGAGAGGGAGCAGAGGCCACCGGGGGTGGGGAGGAGAGGAGAGGGAGCAGAGGCCACCGGGGGTGGGGAGGAGAGGAGAGGGAGCAGAGGCCACCGGGGGTGGGGAGGAGAGGAGAGGGAGCAGAGGCCACCGGGGGTGGGGAGGAGAGGAGAGGGAGCAGAGGCCACCGGGGGTGGGGAGGAGAGGAGAGGGAGCAGAGGCCACCGGGAGAGGAGAGGAGAGGGAGCAGAGGCCACCGGGAGAGGAGAGGGAGCAGAGGCCGCCAGGAGAGGAGAGGGAGCAGAGGCCGCCGGGAGAGGAGAGGAGAGGGAGCAGAGGCTGCCGGGAGAGGAGAGGAGAGAAGAGGGAGCAGAGGCCGCCAGGAGAGGAGAGGGAGCAGAGGCCGCCGGGAGAGGAGAGGAGAGGGAGCAGAGGCCGCCGGGAGAGGAGAGGAGAGAAGAGGGAGCAGAGGCCGCCGGGAGAGGAGAGGAGAGGAGAGGGAGCAGAGGCCGCCGGGAGAGGAGAGGAGAGGGAGCAGAGGCCGCCGGGAGAGGAGAGGAGAGGGAGCAGAGGCCGCCGGGAGAGGAGAGGAGAGGGAGCAGAGGCCACCGGGGGTGGGGAGGAGAGGAGAGGGAGCAGAGGCCACCGGGGGTGGGGAGGAGAGGAGAGGGAGCAGAGGCCACCGGGGGTGGGGAGGAGAGGAGAGGGAGCAGAGGCCACCGGGGGTGGGGAGGAGAGGAGAGGGAGCAGAGGCCACCGGGGGTGGGGAGGAGAGGGAGCAGAGGCCACGGGGGGTGGGGAGGAGAGTAGAGGGAGCAGAGGCCACCGGGAGAGGAGAGTAGAGGGAGCAGAGGCCGCCGGGAGAGGAGAGGGTGCAGAGGCCACCGGGGGTGGGGAGGAGAGGAGAGGGAGCAGAGGCCAACGGGGGTGGGGAGGAGAGGAGAGGGAGCAGAGGCCACCGGGGGTGGGGAGGAGAGGAGAGGGAGCAGAGGCCACCGGGGGTGGAGAGGAGAGGGAGCAGAGGCCACCGGGGGTGGGGAGGAGAGGAGAGGGAGCAGAGGCCACCGGGGGTGGGGAGGAGAGGAGAGGGAGCAGAGGCCACCGGGGGTGGGGAGGAGAGGAGAGGGAGCAGAGGCCACCGGGGGTGGGGAGGAGAGGAGAGGGAGCAGAGGCCACCGGGGGTGGGGAGGAGAGGAGAGGGAGCAGAGGCCACCGGGGGTGGGGAGGAGAGGAGAGGGAGCAGAGGCCACCGGGGGTGGGGAGGAGAGGAGAGGGAGCAGAGGCCACCGGGGGTGGGGAGGAGAGGAGAGGGAGCAGAGGCCACCGGGGGTGGGGAGGAGAGGAGAGGGAGCAGAGGCCACCGGGGGTGGGGAGGAGAGGAGAGGGAGCAGAGGCCACCGGGGGTGGGGAGGAGAGGAGAGGGAGCAGAGGCCACCGGGGGTGGGGAGGAGAGGAGAGGGAGCAGAGGCCACCGGGGGTGGGGAGGAGAGGAGAGGGAGCAGAGGCCACCGGGGGTGGGGAGGAGAGGAGAGGGAGCAGAGGCCACCGGGGGTGGGGAGGAGAGGAGAGGGAGCAGAGGCCACCGGGGGTGGGGAGGAGAGGAGAGGGAGCAGAGGCCACCGGGGGTGGGGAGGAGAGGAGAGGGAGCAGAGGCCACCGGGGGTGGGGAGGAGAGGAGAGGGAGCAGAGGCCACCGGCGGTGGGGAGGAGAGGAGAGGGAGCAGAGGCCACCGGGGGTGGGGAGGAGAGGAGAGGGAGCAGAGGCCACCGGGGGTGGGGAGGAGAGGAGAGGGAGCAGAGGCCACCGGGGGTGGGGAGGAGAGGAGAGGGAGCAGAGGCCACCGGGGGTGGGGAGGAGAGGAGAGGGAGCAGAGGCCACCGGGGGTGGGGAGGAGAGGAGAGGGAGCAGAGGCCACCGGGGGTGGGGAGGAGAGGAGAGGGAGCAGAGGCCACCGGGGGTGGGGAGGAGAGGAGAGGGAGCAGAGGCCACCGGGGGTGGGGAGGAGAGGAGAGGGAGCAGAGGCCACCGGGGGTGGGGAGGAGAGGAGAGGGAGCAGAGGCCACCGGGGGTGGGGAGGAGAGGAGAGGGAGCAGAGGCCACCGGGGGTGGGGAGGAGAGGAGAGGGAGCAGAGGCCACCGGGGGTGGGGAGGAGAGGAGAGGGAGCAGAGGCCACCGGGGGTGGGGAGGAGAGGAGAGGGAGCAGAGGCCACCGGGGGTGGGGAGGAGAGGAGAGGGAGCAGAGGCCACCGGGGGTGGGGAGGAGAGGAGAGGGAGCAGAGGCCACCGGGGGTGGGGAGGAGAGGAGAGGGAGCAGAGGCCACCGGGGGTGGGGAGGAGAGGAGAGGGAGCAGAGGCCACCGGGGGTGGGGAGGAGAGGAGAGGGAGCAGAGGCCACCGGGGGTGGGGAGGAGAGGAGAGGGAGCAGAGGCCACCGGGGGTGGGGAGGAGAGGAGAGGGAGCAGAGGCCACCGGGGGTGGGGAGGAGAGGAGAGGGAGCAGAGGCCACCGGGGGTGGGGAGGAGAGGAGAGGGAGCAGAGGCCACCGGGGGTGGGGAGGAGAGGAGAGGGAGCAGAGGCCACCGGGGGTGGGGAGGAGAGGAGAGGGAGCAGAGGCCACCGGGGGTGGGGAGGAGAGGAGAGGGAGCAGAGGCCACCGGGGGTGGGGAGGAGAGGAGAGGGAGCAGAGGCCACCGGGGGTGGGGAGGAGAGGAGAGGGAGCAGAGGCCACCGGGGGTGGGGAGGAGAGGAGAGGGAGCAGAGGCCACCGGGGGTGGGGAGGAGAGGAGAGGGAGCAGAGGCCACCGGGGGTGGGGAGGAGAGGAGAGGGAGCAGAGGCCACCGGGGGTGGGGAGGAGAGGAGAGGGAGCAGAGGCCACCGGGGGTGGGGAGGAGAGGAGAGGGAGCAGAGGCCACCGGGGGTGGGGAGGAGAGGAGAGGGAGCAGAGGCCACCGGGGGTGGGGAGGAGAGGAGAGGGAGCAGAGGCCACCGGGGGTGGGGAGGAGAGGAGAGGGAGCAGAGGCCACCGGGGGTGGGGAGGAGAGGAGAGGGAGCAGAGGCCACCGGGGGTGGGGAGGAGAGGAGAGGGAGCAGAGGCCACCGGGGGTGGGGAGGAGAGGAGAGGGAGCAGAGGCCACCGGGGGTGGGGAGGAGAGGAGAGGGAGCAGAGGCCACCGGGGGTGGGGAGGAGAGGAGAGGGAGCAGAGGCCACCGGGGGTGGGGAGGAGAGGAGAGGGAGCAGAGGCCACCGGGGGTGGGGAGGAGAGGAGAGGGAGCAGAGGCCACCGGGCGAGGAGAGGAGAGGAGAGGGAGCAGAGGCCACCGGGGGTGGGGAGGAGAGGAGAGGGAGCAGAGGCCACCGGGGGTGGGGAGGAGAGGAGAGGGAGCAGAGGCCACCGGGGGTGGGGAGGAGAGGAGAGGGAGCAGAGGCCACCGGGGGAGGAGAGGAGAGGGGCGGGGCCAGGTCCTATGGGCTGTGATGTCACTATTATTCCTTATTGTCTCCATCTTTATTATTTTCCCCGTGTGACTTGGTTTCCTCTTCTGCAGGTTAGAACTACTTCTTATAACTACAACCCTCATCATCCCACACAGGATGGAACCACCAGGACTGGACCAGATTCTAGAGGGACAGAGGTGAGCGAGGGGTCATTATACAGGAGGAGGAGGAGACATGGGGGTCATTATACAGGAGGAGGAGGAGACATGAGGGTCATTATACAGGAGGAGGAGGAGGAGACATGGGGGTCATTATACAGGAGGAGGAGGAGGAGACATGGGGGTCATTATACAGGAGGAGGAGGAGACATGGGGGTCATTATACAGGAGGAGGAGGAGGAGACATGGGGGTCATTATACAGGAGGAGGAGGAGGAGACATGGGGGTCATTATACAGGAGGAGGAGGAGGAGACATGGGGGTCATTATACAGGAGGAGGAGGAGGAGACATGGGGGTCATTATACAGGAGGAGGAGGAGACATGGGGGTCATTATACAGGAGGAGGAGGAGGAGGAGACATGGGGGTCATTATACAGGAGGAGGAGGAGGAGGAGACATGGGGGTCATTATACAGGAGGAGGAGGAGACATGGGGGTCATTATACAGGAGGAGGAGGAGGAGACATGGGGGTCATTATACAGGAGGAGGAGGAGGAGACATGGGGGTCATTATACAGGAGGAGGAGGAGGAGACATGGGGGTCATTATACAGGAGGAGGAGGAGGAGACATGGGGGTCATTATACAGGAGGAGGAGGAGACATGGGGGTCATTATACAGGAGGAGGAGGAGGAGACATGGGGGTCATTATACAGGAGGAGGAGGAGACATGGGGGTCATTATACAGGAGGAGGAGGAGGAGACATGGGGGTCATTATACAGGAGGAGGAGGAGGAGACATGGGGGTCATTATACAGGAGGAGGAGACATGGGGGTCATTATACAGGAGGAGGAGGAGACATGGGGGTCATTATACAGGAGGAGGAGGAGGAGACATGGGGGTCATTATACAGGAGGAGGAGGAGGAGACATGGGGGTCATTATACAGGAGGAGGAGGAGGAGACATGGGGGTCATTATACAGGAGGAGGAGACATGGGGGTCATTATACAGGAGGAGGAGGAGGAGACATGGGGGTCATTATACAGGAGGAGGAGGAGGAGACATGGGGGTCATTATACAGGAGGAGGAGGAGGAGACATGGGGGTCATTATACAGGAGGAGGAGGAGGAGACATGGGGGTCATTATACAGGAGGAGGAGGAGGAGACATGGGGGGTCATTATACAGGAGGAGGAGGAGACATGGGGGTCATTATACAGGAGGAGGAGGAGGAGACATGGGGGTCATTATACAGGAGGAGGAGGAGACATGGGGGTCATTATACAGGAGGAGGAGGAGACATGGGGGTCATTATACAGGAGGAGGAGGAGACATGGGGGTCATTATACAGGAGGAGGAGACATGGGGGTCATTATACAGGAGGAGGAGGAGGAGACATGGGGGTCATTATACAGGAGGAGGAGGAGACATGAGGGTCATTATACAGGAGGAGGAGGAGGAGACATGGGGGTCATTATACAGGAGGAGGAGGAGACATGGGGGTCATTATACAGGAGGAGGAGGAGGAGACATGGGGGTCATTATACAGGAGGAGGAGGAGGAGACATGGGGTCATTATACAGGAGGAGGAGGAGACATGGGGGTCATTATACAGGAGGAGGAGGAGGAGACATGGGGGTCATTATACAGGAGGAGGAGGAGGAGACATGGGGGTCATTATACAGGAGAAGGAGGAGACATGGGGGTCATTATACAGGAGGAGGAGGAGACATGGGGGTCATTATACAGGAGGAGGAGGAGACATGGGGGTCATTATACAGGAGGAGGAGGAGACATGGGGGTCATTATACAGGAGGAGGAGACATGGGGGTCATTATACAGGAGGAGGAGGAGACATGGGGGTCATTATACAGGAGGAGGAGGAGGAGACATGGGGGGTCATTATACAGGAGGAGGAGGAGGAGACATGGGGGTCATTATACAGGAGGAGGAGGAGGAGACATGGGGGTCATTATACAGGAGGAGGAGGAGGAGACATGGGGGTCATTATACAGGAGGAGGAGGAGGAGACATGGGGGTCATTATACAGGAGGAGGAGGAGACATGGGGGTCATTATACAGGAGGAGGAGGAGACATGGGGGTCATTATACAGGAGGAGGAGGAGGAGGAGACATGGGGGTCATTATACAGGAGGAGGAGGAGACATGGGGGTCATTATACAGGAGGAGGAGACATGGGGGTCATTATACAGGAGGAGGAGGAGGAGACATGGGGTCATTATACAGGAGGAGGAGACATGGGGGTCATTATACAGGAGGAGGAGGAGACATGGGGGTCATTATACAGGAGGAGGAGGAGGAGACATGGGGGGTCATTATACAGGAGGAGGAGGAGGAGACATGGGGGTCATTATACAGGAGGAGGAGGAGGAGACATGGGGGTCATTATACAGGAGGAGGAGGAGGAGACATGGGGGTCATTATACAGGAGGAGGAGGAGACATGGGGGTCATTATACAGGAGGAGGAGGAGACATGGGGGTCATTATACAGGAGGAGGAGGAGACATGGGGGTCATTATACAGGAGGAGGAGACATGGGGGTCATTATACAGGAGGAGGAGGAGGAGACATGGGGTCATTATACAGGAGGAGGAGGAGACATGGGGGTCATTATACAGGAGGAGGAGGAGGAGACATGGGGGTCATTATACAGGAGGAGGAGGAGGAGACATGGGGGTCATTATACAGGAGGAGGAGGAGGAGACATGGGGGTCATTATACAGGAGGAGGAGGAGGAGACATGGGGGTCATTATACAGGAGGAGGAGGAGGAGACATGGGGGTCATTATACAGGAGGAGGAGGAGGAGACATGGGGGTCATTATACAGGAGGAGGAGGAGACATGGGGGTCATTATACAGGAGGAGGAGGAGGAGACATGGGGGTCATAATACAGGAGGAGGAGGAGACATGGGGGTCATTATACAGGAGGAGGAGGAGGAGACATGGGGGTCATTATACAGGAGGAGGAGGAGGAGACATGGGGGTCATTATACAGGAGGAGGAGGAGGAGACATGGGGGTCATTATACAGGAGGAGGAGACATGGGGGTCATTATACAGGAGGAGGAGGAGGAGACATGGGGGTCATTATACAGGAGGAGGAGGAGGAGACATGGGGGTCATTATACAGGAGGAGGAGGAGGAGACATGGGGGTCATTATACAGGAGGAGGAGGAGACATGGGGGTCATTATACAGGAGGAGGAGGAGACATGGGGGTCATTATACAGGAGGAGGAGGAGACATGGGGGTCATTATACAGGAGGAGGAGGAGACATGGGGGTCATTATACAGGAGGAGGAGGAGACATGGGGGTCATTATACAGGAGGAGGAGGAGACATGGGGGTCATTATACAGGAGGAGGAGGAGACATGGGGGTCATTATACAGGAGGAGGAGACATGGGGGTCATTATACAGAAGGAGGAGGAGACATGGGGGTCATTATACAGGAGGAGGAGGAGACATGGGGGTCATTATACAGGAGGAGGAGGAGACATGGGGGTCATTATACAGGAGGGGGTGATGCTGCTCTGAGTGATTGCCCTGGTTTGCTGTGCTGCCCCCCATAGGCTGCCCCCGGGGTTGCTGTCCCGCACTCTGCTCCTTCTCTACGCTCCCCTCGGCCTCTGCCTGTTCCTGCTGCGTCTCTTCATTGGTGCCCATGTGTTCCTGGTCAGCTGTGTCCTGCCCGACAGCGCCATCCGAAGGTCAGTACCATTACTGCAACGTCTCCTCTGTTCTCTGGTGTCATGTCCTGGGTGTTGGGGTCCTGGTCTCGCTCTGGGGTCTCCTCTTACACGCTGTGCTCTCTGGTGTCATGTCCTGGGTGTTGGGGTCCTGGTCTCGCTCTGGGGTCTCCTCTTACACGCTGTGCTCTCTGGTGTCATGTCCTGGGTGTTGGGGTCCTGGTCTCTCGCTCTGGGGTCTCCTCTTACACGCTGTGTTCTCTGGTGTCATGTCCTGGGTGTTGGGGTGCTGGTCTCTCGCTCTGGGGTCTCCTCTTACACGCTGTGCTCTCTGGTGTCATGTCCTGGGTGTTGGGGTCCTGGTCTCGCTCTGGGGTCTCCTCTTACACGCTGTGCTCTCTGGTGTCATGTCCTGGGTGTTGGGGTCCTGGTCTCGCTCTGGGGTGTCCTCTTACACGCTGTGCTCTCTGGTGTTATGTCCTGGGTGTTGGGGTCCTGGTCTCGCTCTGGGGTCTCCTCTTACACGCTGTGCTCTCTGGTGTCATGTCCTGGGTGTTGGGGTCCTGGTCTCTCGCTCTGGGGTCTCCTCTTACACGCTGTGCTCTCTGGTGTCATGTCCTGGGTGTTGGGATCCTGGTCTCTCGCTCTGGGGTCTCCTCTTACACGCTGTGCTCTCTGGTGTTATGTCCTGGGTGTTGGGGTCCTGGTCTCGCTCTGGGGTCTCCTCTTACACGCTGTGCTCTCTGGTGTCATGTCCTGGGTGTTGGGGTCCTGGTCTCTCGCTCTGGGGTCTCCTCTTACACGCTGTGCTCTCTGGTGTCATGTCCTGGGTGTTGGGATCCTGGTCTCTCGCTCTGGGGTCTCCTTTTACACGCTGTGCTCTCTGGTGTCATGTCCTGGGTGTTGGGGTCCTGGTCTCGCTCTGGGGTGTCCTCTTACACGCTGTGCTCTCTGGTGTCATGTCCTGGGTGTTGGGGTCCTGGTCTCGCTCTGGGGTCTCCTCTTACACGCTGTGTTCTCTGGTGTCATGTCCTGGGTGTTGGGGTCCTGGTCTCGCTATGGGGTCTCCTCTTACACGCTGTGTTCTCTGGTGTCATGTCCTGGGTGTTGGGGTCCTGGTCTCGCTCTGGGGTCTCCTCTTACACGCTGTGCTCTCTGGTGTCATGTCCTGGGTGTTGGGGTCCTGGTCTCGCTCTGGGGTCTCCTCTTACACGCTGTGCTCTCTGGTGTCATGTCCTGGGTGTTGGGATCCTGGTCTCGCTCTGGGGTTTCCTCTTACACGCTGTGCTCTCTGGTGTCATGCCCTGGGTGTTGGGATCCTGGTCTCGGTCTGGGGTCTCCTCTTACACGCTGTGCTTTCTGGTGTCATGTCCTGGGTGTTGGGGTCCTGGTCTCGCTCTGGGGTCTCCTCTTACACGCTGTGCTTTCTGGTGTCATGTCCTGGGTGTTGGGGTCCTGGTCTCTCGCTCTGGGGTCTCCTCTTACACGCTGTGCTCTCTGGTGTCATGTCCTGGGTGTTGGGGTCCTGGTCTCTCGCTCTGGGGTCTCCTCTTACACGCTGTGTTCTCTGGTGTCATGTCCTGGGTGTTGGGGTGCTGGTCTCTCGCTCTGGGGTCTCCTCTTACACGCTGTGCTCTCTGGTGTCATGTTCTGGGTGTTGGGGTCCTGGTCTCTCGCTCTGGGGTGTCCTCTTACACGCTGTGCTCTCTGGTGTCATATCCTGGGTGTTGGGGTCCTGGTCTCTCGCTCTGGGGTCTCCTCTTACACGCTGTGCTCTCTGGTGTCATGTCCTGGGTGTTGGGGTGCTGGTCTCTCGCTCTGGGGTCTCCTCTTATACGCTGTGCTCTCTGGTGTCATGTCCTGGGTGTTGGGGTCCTGGTCTCGCTCTGGGGTCTCCTCTTACACGCTGTGCTCTCTGGTGTCATGTCCTGGGTGTTGGGGTCCTGGTCTCTCGCTCTGGGGTCTCCTCTTACACGCTGTGCTCTCTGGTGTCATGTCCTGGGTGTTGGGGTCCTGGTCTCTCGCTCTGGGGTCTCCTCTTACACGCTGTGCTCTCTGGTGTCATGTCCTGGGTGTTGGGGTCCTGGTCTCGCTCTGGGGTCTCCTCTTACACGCTGTGTTCTCTGGTGTCATGTCCTGGTCTCGCTCTGGGGTCTCCTCTTACACGCTGTGCTCTCTGGTGTCATGTCCTGGGTGTTGGGATCCTGGTCTCGCTCTGGGGTCTCCTCTTACACGCTGTGCTCTCTGGTGTCATGTCCTGGGTGTTGGGGTCCTGGTCTCGCTCTGGGGTCTCCTCTTACACGCTGTGCTCTCTGGTGTCATGTCCTGGGTGTTGGGGTCCTGGTCTCTCGCTCTGGGGTCTCCTCTTACACGCTGTGCTCTCTGGTGTCATGTCCAGGGTGTTGGGGTCCTGGTCTCGCTCTGGGGTCTCCTCTTACACGCTTTGCTCTCTGGTGTCATGTCCTGGGTGTTGGGGTCCTGGTCTCGCTCTGGGGTCTCCTCTTACACGCTTTGCTCTCTGGTGTCATGTCCTGGATGTTGGGATCCTGGTCTCTCGCCTGGGGTCTCCTCTTACACGATGTGCTCTCTGGTGTCATGTCCTGGATGTTGGGGTCCTAGTCTCGCTCTGGGGTCTCCTCTTACACGCTGTGATCTCTGGTGTCAGGTTCCTGGTGCGGGTCATGTCCTCGGTGTTGGGGGTCGTGGTATCTCAGGCTGGACAGTCGGACCCCGCAGTGAGGATCTTCATCTCTAATCACGTGTCCTGCATTGACCACAACGTCCTTAGCCTCCTGACCACGTGCAGCTCTGTAAGTCACATGACCCATTGGGGGCGTCCTCATATTAACCCTTTACTTGACACGGATGTTTTGCGTTTCTCAGCCCTCGCTGTCCTGCTCTCCTGGATTTTTGTGCTGGGCTAGAGGATTCCTGGAGCTTGGGGCCCCCGGGAGCCGCACTCAGCTGCAGGAGTCCCTGAAGCATTATCTTTCCCAGTCCGGGAATCCTCCGCTCTTATTGTTCCCAGAGGAGGAGACGACTAATGGCCTCGTTGGCCTCCTGTGTTTCAGGTACCACAATGTTGCCTGAGCATGAGCCTTGGATGTGTGTGCAGTGTAGGGATGGGGGGCTGGATGCGGGCGCGCGGTGTAGGGATGGGGGGCTGGATGCGGGCGCGCGGTGTAGGGATGGGGGGCTGGATGCGGGCGCGCGGTGTAGGGATGGGGGGCTGGATGCGGGCGCGTGGTGTAGGGATGGGGGGCTGGATGCGGGCGCGCGGTGTAGGGATCGGGGGAGAGATGCAGGCTTGTGGTGTAGGTATGGGGGGATGGATGCGGGCGCGCGGTGTAGGGATGGGGGATGCTGGATGCGGGCTTGCGGTGTAGGGATGGGGGATGGATGCGGGCGCGCGGTGTATGGATGGGGGGGCTGAATGCGGGCGCGCGGCCTCGTGGTGTAGGGATCGGGGGCTGGATGCCTGTTAGGTGGTTGTTCTCATTGATGTTTCTGTGTTGTGCAGCTCGTGGCCGTTCTCGCTGTCTGACTCGGTGCAGCCTCTGACCCTGCAGGCGAGACGCCCCCTTGTGTCCCTGGTAAGTTCTGCAGGACATGGAGTCCCAGCCCCTCCTATGCCCCCCGCTCCGCTCCGTTCTGTGTGTGATATGTGGGTCACCCGGTGATGTCTGTCTCTCTCCTGCAGGCGGTGGCCGGGGCGCCCTGGTACGTGGAGCTGTTCTGGACGCTCTTTTCTTTATACACGGTTTATCATGTAAGGTAGTGACTGATTTCTATGCTCTGGGTGTTTGGGGTGACATTGGGGTGAGGGTCTCTACACCCTCCACACGGATCAGTAAATAACAGGTGGTGGACCACATGAAGGTAGCCAATCCCCCATGATTCATATGGGGCCAGGGCTCCTCCCACATGTGATGTCATGCTTGTGCTCTGGGGTGTGGCCGGGGAGGAGACATAGAATGACCCCCTCGCTCTGGTTACAGATGGCTGCCGCCGGTGTGCCGCTCACCCAGAGAGTCCGATGAAGACTTTGCCTCTCGTGTTCAGACGGTAAGTGGGGGAGGGGCAGCGCTTTATGCACCAGGGCCGTCCTCATTGGTTGTATCATCTCCATAGCTGCTGGCGCGATCACTGGGGGTCCATGGTACCAGCTACACAGTGGCAGATAGAGCCGAATATGTGAAGAGGAGACGCAAAGATCCCCCTCCCCACAACATGCAGCTCCCATCCAGCACATCTCCAGCCACAAGTCGCATGGCACAACGCGTGAAGGAAGTCCTACCACAGGTGCCGCTCCCTGTCATCCTCCGAGACCTCGGTGAGTGCTCGGGTGACATCACTACAGCACAGAGCATCAGTGTATACAGATGGAACGTCTCGCACTGTGCTGGTACACGGCTAATGCAGCCTTCTCTGTGCGCTGATGGTCCAATAAGGTGTCTGGAAGCTGTATCCGCGTCGTGTTGTGGTCATGGACCGGGAGCTTCTGAGATGCCATCATTTGTGCTATGTGTAGGTCACGTGATGGAGGTGTGATATATGTTATATATGTATAGAAGTATTCAACACGTCTTGGGCCATAATCCAGAAGTGGAAAGATCTCAGCGGGGGGGCTCATCACGACGAGGAAGGACGCGTCAGTAGGCGATGATCCTAAACGCTTGGCCAATGATCTAGAAAATGTATGGATGGATCTAAACTCTGAGTCCATAGAAGGAGCGCACAGAACCTTTGTGGCTCCATACAGGGGTGTGATGTACACAGCCCTACTTACATGTCAGGAACATGTTCTATACTTCATGTCCCATTATTACACATCAGTCATGGGCATCAGCCATCGCTCCTGTGTATCGTGTATGGAGGTCACATGATAGGGTGTATAATATATATTATATTTCCCCTGTTGTCAGCTCAGACCGGATGTGTCGATGCCACAATCACCAACCTAATAGAAGGACGAGTCACGTATGAGCCTGAAGCAGAATCTCCCACAAGAAGTGAGCGAGCCACCAGCTACAAGGTGACCCCACCCTCATCCCCATCCATGTCAAGGGGCCCGGTTTATGCCTTTGTTGGGCATTTCCATTAAGGAGAATAAGAAAGGAAGGTGGTCCGCGGTCATTTATACGCGTGGGGGGGGCTGTGGTCATGGAGGTCTAGTTTGTAATCTAGTAATATTATGGAAGGCAGTAGACAGGTCTCTTGAGCCCTACCTACAATCATGGATGTGGAGGGGAGGATAGACAGCAGGATGGGAAGTGTATCGGCTTTGGGGACGGCCTATGGTCATGGATGTGGGATATAGGATGGGAAGTGTATCGGCTTTGGGGACGGCCTATGGTTATGGATGTGGGATATAGGATGGGAAGTGTATCGGCTTTGGGGACAGCCTATGGTCATGGATGTGAGATATAGGATGGGAAGTGTATCGGCTTTAGAGACGGCCTATGGTCATGGATGTGGAGGGGAGGATAGACAGCAGGATGGGAAGTGTATCGGCTTTGGGGACGGCCTATGGTTATGGATGTGGAGGGGAGGATAGACAGCAGGATGGGAAGTGTATCGGCTTTGGGGACGGCCTATGGTTATGGATGTGGAATATAGGATGGGAAGTGTATCGGCTTTGGGGACGGCCTATGGTCATGGATGTGAGATAAAGGATGGGAAGTGTATCGGCTTTGGGGACGGCCTATGGTTATGGATGTGGAATATAGGATGGGAAGTGTATCGGCTTTGGGGACGGCCTATGGTTATGGATGTGGGATATAGGATGGGAAGTGTATTGGCTTTGGGGAAGGCCTATGGTCATGGATGTGAGATAAAGGATGGGAAGTGTATCGGCTTTGGGGACGGCCTATGGTCATGGATGTGAGATATAGGATGGGAAGTGTATCGGCTTTGGGGACGGCCTATGGTCATGGATGTGAGATATAGGATGGGAAGTGTATCGGCTTTGGGGACGGCCTATGGTTATGGATGTGGGATAAAGGATGGGAAGTGTATCGGCTTTGGGGACGGCCTATGGTCATGGATGTGAGATATAGGATGGGAAGTGTATCGGCTTTGGGGATGGCCTATTGTGGATGTACCTCTTTACAGGCCTTTATTCAAGCCTTGGGGCTGTGCTCTGCAGACATTGAGGGTAGGTGCTCTATGTATGGAGGACGGGCAGTAGATGTTCCTCTGCTGTTTCTTCATTAGTGGTTTTAACTATTTTTTTTGGTGATTTTGTAGCCAATTCCTAAGGGTTTCGCGCGTCGACCAGAAGACAGACACTTGTCATTACAGGAGCGGAAGGAGGCACTGTATGACCATGCTCGGAGGTATGAGGGGTTCTGGGGTGCTATGTGGGACACTCTGGTTGCTCAGATAGGGCCTAATAATGGCTGCCTCCCTTTCTCTTGCAGGCGGTATCTGGAGAAGTTCGGAGGATTTACTTCCGCCAAAGAGAAGAGCGAATGACGAAATATTGGGCACGGGTTATAACTGCGGCGGTGCTGGGCCACCTACCAAGTGCCGGAAGTGAAATGTACAGGGAGTGAGTGCTTCCAGTAAAATGTGGGTACCAGGGTGGGATAGTCTCTGCTTCTGTGTGATGAGGAGGATGATGGGTGGAGTAGTGCGGGGGTCTGAGCCATGGAATCATTGTAAATACTATGCAGGATATTTTATAAGAAATAAAATGTAATTATGAGTCTGGCGTGTGTGTGATGATTGACCAACTCGCACCATCAAAGCTCCTCTTTGTTCACACCTTGACCACTCCTGGACCATTGCTTCTCTTCACCCCTTTAGACCACCACCTTTCATCCTTGGACAATGGCTTCTTTGTGGTCATCTGCCAAAGCCCTCCTTTTGCTCCATTATTGTACAAGTAGAACCACTAAGAGCCCTCCACTTGGCCCATTCATTAGAAGAAGGAAACTATATGAACCCCCTACAGCCCTTTACTTGCTCTATCCAGGAGAAGATAGAACCTCTGAGCCCTTTAATTGCTCCCTCCATGGATACATGAAACCTCTATGAGCCCCCCACTCCATGCATTCATTGTAAGATAAAGCTTCGCTCTTCACATGAGAATACAGAACAGCCCTTTACTCGCTCTATCCATGAGTAGATAGAACCTCTATGAGCCCTCCAGTTGCTCTATCTTCTCTAGGATGGAGCTAGCGGAGGGCTCATAGAAGCTACATCTTGCAATAGATAGAACCTCTATGAGCCTTCCACTTGCTCTATTCAACAGAAGATAGAACCTCCACGAGCCGTCCATTTGCTCCCTCCATGAGAAGATAGAACCTCAATGAGCCCTCCATATGCTCCCTCCATGAGAAGATAGAACCTCTACGAGCCCTCCCCATGCTCCCTACATGAGAAGATAGAACCTCTACGAGTCCTTCACATGCTGCCTCCAAGAGAAGATAGAACCTCTATGAGCCCTCCACATGCTCCTCCATGAGAAGATAGAACCTCTATGAGCCCTTTACATGCTCCCTCCATGAGAAGATAGAACCTCTATGAGCCCTCCACATGCTGCCTCCATGAGAAGATAGAACCTCTATGAGCCTTTTACATGCTCCCTCCATGAGAAGATAGAACCTCTATGAGCCCTTCACATGCTCCCTCCATGAGAAGATAGAACCTCTATGAGCCCTCCACATGCTGCCTCAATGAGGAGATAGAACCTCTATGAGCCCTTCACATGCTCCCTCCATGAGAAGATAGAACCTCTATGAGCCCTTCACATGCTCCCTCCATGAGAAGATACAACCTCTATGAGCCCTTCACATGCTACCTACATGAGAAGATAGAACCTCTATGAGCCCTTCACATGCTCCCTCCATGAGAAGATAGAACCTCTATGAGCCCTCCACATGCTCCCTCCATGAGAAGATACAACCTCCTATGAGCCCTTTACATGCTCCCTCCATGAGAAGATAGAACCTCTATTAGCCCTCCACATGCTTCCTCCATGAGATGATAGAAACTCTATGAGCCCTTTACATGCTCCCTCAATGAAGAGATAGAACCTCTATGAGCCCTCCACATGCTGCCTCCATGAGAAGATAGAACCTCTATGAGCCCTCCACATGCTCCCTCCATTAGGAAATAGAACCTCTATGAGCCCTTTACATGCTCCCTCAATGAGGAGATAGAACCTCTATGAGCCCTTCACATGCTCCCTCCATGAGAAGATAGAACCTCTATGAGCCCTTCACATGCTCCCTCCATGAGAAGATAGAACCTCTATGAGCCATTCACATGCTCCCTCCATGAGAAGATACAACCTCTATGAGCCATTCACATGCTCCCTCCATGAGAAGATAGAACCTCTATGAGCTCTCCACATGCTCCCTCCATGAGAAGATAGAACCTCTATGAGCCCTCCACATGCTCCCTCCATGATAAGATAGAACCTCTATGAGCCCTCCACATGCTCCCTCCATGAGAAGATAGAAACTCTATGAGCCCTCCACGTGCTCCCTCCACGAGAAGATAGACTCTATAAGCCCTTTACATGCTCCCTCAATGAGAAGATAGAACCTCTATGAGCCCTCCACATGCTCCCTCCATGAGAAGATAGAAACTCTGAGCCCTTTACATGCTCCCTCAATGAGAAGATAGAACCTCTATGAGCCCTTCACATGCTCCCTCCATGAGAAGATAGAACCTCTATGAGCCCTTCACATGCTCCCTCCATGAGAAGATAGAACCTCTATGAGCCCTTCACATGCTGCCTCCATGAGAAGATAGAACCTCTATGAGCCCTTCACATGCTGCCTCCATGAGAAGATAGAACCTCTATGAGCCCTTCACATGCATCCTCCATGAGAAGATATAACCTCTATGAGCCCTCCACATGCTCCCTCCATGAGAAGATAGAACCTCTATGAGCCCTTCACATGCTCCCTCCATGAGAAGATAAAACCTCTATGAGCCCTCCACATACTTCCTCCATGAGAAGATAGAATCTCTATGAGCCCTCCATTTGCTCCACCCATGAGAAGATAGAACCTATATGAGCCCTTTACATGCTCCCTCCATGAGAAGATAGAACCTCTATGGGCCCTCCACATGCTCCCTCCATGAGAAGATAGAACCTCTATGAGCCCTTCACATGCTCCCTCCATGAGAAGATAAAACCTCTATGAGCCCTCCACATGCTTCCTCCATGAGAAGATAGAACCTCTATGAGCCCTCCACATGCTCCCTCCATGAGACGATAGAACTTCTATGAGCCCTTCACATGCTCCCTCCATGAGAAGATAGAACCTCTATTAGCCCTTCACATGCTCCCTCCATGAGAAGATAGAAACTCAATGAGCCCTTCACATGCTCCCTCCATGAGAAGATAGAACCTCTATGAGCCCTCCACATGCTCCCTCCACGAGAAGATAGAAACTCTATGAGCCCTTTACATGCTCCCTCAATGAGAAGATAGAACCTCTATGAGCCCTCCACATGCTCCCTCCATGAGAAGATAGAACCTCTATGAGCCCTTCACATGCTTCCTCCATGAGAAGATATAACCTCTATGAGCCCTCCACATGCTCCCTCCATGAGAAGATAGAATCTCTATGAGCCCTCCATTTGCTCCACCCATGAGAAGATAGAACCTATATGAGCCCTTTACATGCTCCCTCTATGAGAAGATAGAACCTCTATGAGCCCTCCACATGCTCCCTCCATGAGAAGATAGAACCTCTATGAGCCCTTCACATGCTCCCTCCATGAGAAGATAAAACCTCTATGAGCCCTCCACATGCTTCCTCCATGAGAAGATAGAATCTCTATGAGCCCTCCATTTGCTCCACCGATGAGAAGATAGAACCTATATGAGTCCTTTACATGCTCCCTCCATGAGAAGATAGAACCTCTATGAGCCCTCCACATGCTTCCTCCATGAGAAGATAGAACCTCTGTGAGCCCTTCACATGCTCCCTCCATGAGAAGATAAAACCTCTGAGCCCTCCACATACTTCCTCCATGAGAAGATAGAATCTCTATGAGCCCTCCATTTGCTCCACCCATGAGAAGATAGAACCTCTATGAGCCCTTCACATGCTCCCTCCATGAGAAGATAGAACCTCTATGAGCCCTTCACATGCTCCCTCCATGAGAAGATATAACCTCTATGAGCCCTCCACATGCTCCCTCCATGAGAAGATAAACCTATATGAGCCCTTTACATGCTCCCTCCATGAGAAGATAGAACCTCTATGAGCCCTCCACATGCTCCCTCCATGAGAAGATAGAACCTCTATGAGCCCTCCACATGCTTCCTCCATGAGAAGATAGAACCTATATGAACCCTCCACATGCTTCCTCCATGAGAAGATAGAACCTCTATGAGCCCTTCACATGCTCCCTCCATGAAAAGATAGAACCTCTATGAGCCCTCCATTTGCTCCCTCCATGAGAAGATAGAACCTCTATGAGCCCTTCACATGCTCCCTCCATGAGTAGATAGAACCTCTTTGAGCTCTTCACATGCTCCCTCCATGAGAAAATAGAACCTCTATGAGCCCTTCACATGCTTCCTCCATGAGAAGATAGAACCTCTATGAGCCCTCCACATGCTGCCTCCATGAGAAGATAGAACCTCTATGAGCCCTTCACATGCTTCCTCCATGAGAAGATAGAACCTCTATGAGCCCTCCACATGCTTCCTCCATGAGAAGATAGAACTTCTATGAGCCCTTCACATGCTCCCTCCATGAGAAGATAGAACCTCAATGAGCCCTTCACATGCTCCCTCCATGAGAAGATAGAACCTCAATGAGCCCTCCACATGTTCCGTCCATGAGAAGATAGAACCTCTATGAGCCCTCCAGATGCTCCCTCCATGAGAAGATAGAAACTCTATGAGCCCTTTACATGCTCCCTCAATGAGAAGATAGAACCTCTATGAGCTTTTCACATGCTCCCTCCATGAGAAGATAGAACCTCTATGAGCCCTTTACATGCTCCCTCCATGAGAAGATAGAACCTCTATGAGCCCTTCACATGCTTCTTCCATGAGAAGATAGAACCTCTGTGAGCCCTTCACATGCTCCCTCCATGAGAGGATAGAACCTCTGTGAGCCCTTCACATGCTCCCTCCATGAGAAGATAGAACCTCTGTGAGCCCTTCACATGCTCCCTCCATGAGAAGATAGAACCTCTGTGAGCCCTTCACATGCTCCCTCCATGAGAAGATAGAACCTCTATGAGCCCTTCACATGCTTCTTCCATGAGAAGATAGAACCTCTGTGAGCCCTTCACATGCTCCCTCCATGAGCAGATAAAACCTCTATGAGCCCTCCACATGCTCCCTCCATGAGAAGATAGAATCTCTATGAGCCCTCCATTTGCTCCACCGATGAGAAGATAGAACCTATATGAGTCCTTTACATGCTCCCTCCATGAGAAGATAGAACCTCTATGAGCCCTTCACATGCTTCTTCCATGAGAAGATAGAACCTCTGTGAGCCCTTCACATGCTCCCTCCATGAGCAGATAAAACCTCTATGAGCCCTCCACATGCTCCCTCCATGAGAAGATAGAATCTCTATGAGCCCTCCATGTGCTCCACCGATGAGAAGATAGAACCTATATGAGTCCTTTACATGCTCCCTCCATGAGAAGATAGAACCTCTATGAGCCCTCCACATGCTTCCTCCATGAGAAGATAGGACCTCTGTGAGCCCTTCACATGCTCCCTCCATGAGAAGATAAAACCTCTATGAGCCCTCCACATACTTCCTCCATGAGAAGATAGAATCTCTATGAGCCCTCCATTTGCTCCACCCATGAGAAGATAGAACCTCTATGAGCCCTTCACATGCTCCCTCCATGAGAAGATAGAACCTCTATGAGCCCTTCACATGCTCCCTCCATGAGAAGATAAAACCTCTATGAGCCCTCCACATGCTTCCTCCATGAGAAGACAGAATCTCTATAAGCCCTCCATTTGCTACACCGATGAGAAGATAGAACCTATATGAGTCCTTTACATGCTCCCTCCATGAGAAGATAGAACCTCTATGAGCTCTTCACATGCTCCCTCCATGAGAAGATATAACCTCTATGAGCCCTCCACATGCTCCCTCCATGAGAAGATAAACCTATATGAGCCCTTTACATGCTCCCTCCATGAGAAGATAGAACCTCTATGAGCCCTCCACATTCTCCCTCCATGAGAAGATAGAACCTCTATGAGCCCTCCACATGCTTCCTCCATGAGAAGATAGAACCTCTATGAGCCCTCCACATGCTTCCTCCATGAGAAGATAGAACCTCTATGAGCCCTTCACATGCTCCCTCCATGAAAAGATAGAACCTCTATGAGCCCTCCATTTGCTCCCTCCATGAGAAGATAGAACCTCTATGAGCCCTTCACATGCTCCCTCCATGAGTAGATAGAACCTCTTTGAGCTCTTCACATGCTCCCTCCATGAGAAAATAGAACCTCTATGAGCCCTCCCCATGCTGCCTCCATGAGAAGATAGAACCTCTATGAGCCCTCCATATGCTCCCTCCATGAGAAGATAGAACTTCTATGAGCCCTTCACATGCTCCCTCCATGAGAAGATAGAACCTCAATGAGCCCTTCACATGCTCCCTCCATGAGAAGATAGAACCTCAATGAGCCCTCCACATGTTCCGTCCATGAGAAGATAGAACCTCTATGAGCCCTCCACATGCTCCCTCCATGAGAAGATAGAAACTCTATGAGCCCTTTACATGCTCCCTCAATGAGAAGATAGAACCTCTATGAGCTTTTCACATGCTCCCTCCATGAGAAGATAGAACCTCTATGAGCCCTTCACATGCTTCTTCCATGAGAAGATAGAACCTCTGTGAGCCCTTCACATGCTCCCTCCATGAGCAGATAAAACCTCTATGAGCCCTCCACATGCTCCCTCCATGAGAAGATAGAATCTCTATGAGCCCTCCATTTGCTCCACCCATGAGAAGATAGAACCTATATGAGCCCTTTACATGCTCCCTCCATGAGAAGATAGAACCTCTATGAGCCCTCCACATGCTCCCTCAATGAGGAGATAGAACCTCTATGAGCCCTCCACATGCTTCCTCCATGAGAAGATAGAACCTCTATGAGCCCTCCATTTGCTCCACCCATGAGAAGATAGAACCTCCATGAGAAGATAGAACCTCTATGAGCCCTCCATTTGCTCCACCCATGAGAAGATAGAACCTCCATGAGGAGATAGAACCTCTATGAGCCCTTCACATGCTTCCTCCATGAGAAGATAGAACCTCTATGAGCCCTCCACATGCTTTCTCCATGAGAAGATAGAACCTCTGTGAGCCCTTCACATGCTCCCTCCATGAGAAGATAGAACCTCTATGAGCCCTCCACATGCTTCTTCCATGAGAAGATAGAACCTATATGAGCCCTCCACATATATGAGCCCTCCACTATATGAGCCCTGGAAGGAAGGAGACGGGGCGGGACGTGGAAGGAAGGAGACGGGGCGGGACGTGGAAGGAAGGAGACGGTGGCAGGACTTGGAAGGAAGGAGACGGTGGCAGGGCGTGGAAGGAAGGAGACGTGGCAGGGCGTGGAAGGAAGGAGACGGGGTGGGACGTGGAAGGGAGGAGACGGGGCGGGACGTGGAAGGGAGGAGACGGGGCGGGACGTGGAAGGGAGGAGACGGGGCGGGACGTGGAAGGAAGGAGACGTTGGCAGGACGTGGAAGGAAGGAGTCGGTGGCAGGGCGTGGAAGGAAGGAGACGGTGGCAGGGCGTGGAAGGAAGGAGACGGTGGCAGGGCGTGGAAGGAAGGAGACGGTGGCAGGGCGTGGAAGGAAGGAGACGGGGCGGTACGTGGAAAGGAAGGAGGCGGGACGTGGAAGGAAGGAGACAGGGCGGGACGTGGAAGGAAGGAGACGGGGCGGGACGTGGAAGGGCATACTCCTGAGCTTAGTCCTGTCTTGGGAATACTTACGGCTAGGAAATGCCGGCAGTCAGACCCCAGAAGTTTTTAAAAATTATTTTTATATCAGTTCTAGTGAAAAGCAATACATGGCATTCCGCTAGTGATCGCTGCCTCCGTCAGCCGAATAATAGAATAAGGCCGAATAATAGAGAGTCAAGCATAGATTCCCGGCTGATTGCTTCCCCCAGTGACCCAATGGGGGCAGGAGGGGGAACAACCCTCATAACTTTTTATTAACATTTTTCAGGCCCCGTAGTGAAGTTGACTGCTACTACAATATACTGTGATACTACTGTACATTGTGCACATGCTGCTCTATTGCAGCCTGCCTCTGTCAGACTGTAACGGAAAATGCATAATAAGAGCTTTAGGAGCTTCTGAGAGGCATCTGGTCACTGTGTAACCCAGCAGACACCTGCCAGTATGGAGATACCTTAACCTGTGAGCCCTCTCCATACGCCCTTCACTTGGACAAGTCGGTTCATTTCTTTGGGCTGGTCGTGAAGAAGTTAACCAGGGTAAGCCAATTCAACCAAAAAGTTGGCAAATATTCGTGACTTCTATAAATAGTTTGTTTGCCCTCTTTCAGCGGTTGTGTGTAGTCTGTGGACAGGCCACGGATGCCTGAAGCTGCGGTCACGCTTCACTCCGCAGTCTCTCCGTCGTCGCCTTTGAACCGTTTCCTTGGAGATTGGTTGTCGTCGTGGACACCGCTGTACATCACATTGTCATTAAATCTCCAGATGCGGAGTTAGGGGCTTTTGTGGAGTTTTTGTGCCTGGGGGTCTATTTGGTTTCGCCATATACAGATATATGGGTGGTTTTGTTTGTTGAGAACCTCGTGATTACATTTTACAGCAAGTGGTTAAGAGAGACATCCGGTATTCAGACCTGGAGGGGTATATATACTGCATGTGGGGGGTACAGTATGGTCAGCTGTGGTGTGAGGGGTATATATGATATATGTGGGGGCACAGTGTGGTTAGTTGTGGTGTGAGGGGTATATATGATATATGTGAGGTCACAGTGTGGTCAGTTGTGGTGTGATGGGTATATATGATATATGTGGGGACACAGTGTGGTCAGTTGTGGTGTGATGGGTATATATGATATATGTGGGGGCACAGTGTGGTCAGTTGTGGTGTGAGAGGTATATATAATATATGTGGGGGCACAGTGTGGTCAGTTGTGGTGTGAGGGGTATATATGATATATGTGGGCTACAGTGTGGTCAGTTGTGGTGTGAGGGGTATATATGATATATGTGAGGGTATAGTGTGGTCAGTTGCGGTGTGAGGGGTATATATGATATATGTGGGAGCACAGTGTGGTCAGTTGTGGTTTGAGGGGTATATATGATATATGTGGGGTACAGTGGGGTCAGTTGTGGTGTGAGGGGTATATATGATATATGTGGGGTACAGTGGGGTCAGTTGTGGTGTGAGGGGTATATATGATATATGTGGGGTACAGTGTAGTCAGTTGTGGTGTTTGGGTATATATGATATATGTGGGAGCACAGTGTGGTCAGTTGTGGTTTGAGGGGTATATATGATATATGTGGGGTACAGTGTGGTCAGTTGTGGTGTGAGGGGTATATATGATATATGTGGGGTACAGTGGGGTCAGTTATGGTGTGAGGGGTATATATGATATATGTGGGGGCACAGTGTGGTCAGTTGTGGTGTGAGGGGTATATATGATATATGTGGGGTACAGTGTGGTCAGTTGTGGTGTGAGGGGTATATATGATATATGTGGGGTACAGTGGGGTCAGTTATGGTGTGAGGGGTATATATGATATATGTGGGGGCACAGTGTGGTCAGTTGTGGTGTGAGGGGTATATATGATATATGTGGGGTACAGTGTGGTCAATTGTGGTGTGAGGGGTATATATGATATATGTGGGGGTACAGTGTGGTCAGTTGTGGTGTGAGGGGTATATATATGATATATGTGGGGGTACAGTGTGATCAGTTGTGGTGTGAGGGGTATATATGATATATGTGGGGGTACAGTGTGATCAGTTGTGGTGTGAGGGGTATATATGATATATGTGGGGGCACAGTGTGGTCAGTTGTGGTGTGAGGGGTATATATGATATATGTGGGGGCACAGTGTGGTCAGTTATGGTGTGAGGGGTATATATGATATATGTGGGGGTACAGTGTGGTCAGTTGTGGTTTGAGGGGTATATATGATAAATGTGGGGGTACGGTGTGTACAGTTGTGGTGTGAGGGGTATATATGATATATGTGGGGTACAGTGTGGTCAGTTGTGGTGTGAGGGGTATATATACTACATGTGGGGGCACAGTGTGGTCAGTTGTGGTGTGAGGGGCATATATAATATATGTGAGGGCACAGAGTGGTCAGTTGTGGTGTGAGGGTTATATATGATATATGTGGGGGTACAGTGTGGTCAGTTGTGGTGTGAGGGGTATATTTGATATATGTGGGGTACAGTGGGGTCATTTGTGGTGTGAGGGGTGTATATGATATATGTGGGGCGCAGTGTGGTCAGTTGTGGTGTGAGGGGTGTATATGATATATGTGGGGCGCAGTGTGGTCAGTTGTGGTGTGAGGGGTGTATATGATATATGTGGGGGCACAGTGTGGTCAGTTGTGGTGTGAGGGTATATATGATATATGTGGGGCGCAGTGTGGTCAGTTGTGGTGTGAGGGGTGTATATGATATATGTGGGGGCACAGTGTGGTCAGTTGTGGTGTGAGGGTATATATGATATATGTGGGGGCACAGTGTGGTCAGTTGTGGTGTGAGGGTATATATGATATATGTGGGGGCACAGTGTGGTCAGTTGTGGTGTGAGGGGTATATATGATATATGTGGGGGGTACAGTGTGATCAGTTGTGGTGTGAGGGGTATATATGATATATGTGGGGGTACAGTGTGGTCAGTTGTGGTGTGAGGTGTATATATGATATATGTGGGGGCACAGTGTGGTCAGTTGTGGTGTGAGGGTATATATGATATACACTCACCGGCCACTTTATTAGGTACACCTGTCCAACTGCTCGTTAACACTTAATTTCTAATCAGCCAATCACATGGCGGCAGTGCATTTAGGCATGTAGACATGGTCAAGACAATCTCCTGCAGTTCTCCCGAGCATCAGTATGGGGAAGAAAGGTGATTTGTGGCCTGTGAAAGTGGCATGGTTGTTGGTGCCAGAAGGGCTGATCTGAGTATTTCAGAAACTGCTGATCTACTGGGATTTTCACGCACAACCATCTCTAGGGTTTACAGAGAATGGTCCGAAAAAGAAAAAAAATCCAGTGAGCGGCAGTTCTGTGGGCGGAAATGCCTTGTTGATGCCAGAGGTCAGAGGAGAATGGGCAGACTGGTTCGAGCTGATAGAAAGGCAACAGTGACTCAAATCGCCACCCGTTACAACCAAGGTAGGCAGAAGAGCATCTCTGAACGCACAGTACGTCCAACTCTGAGGCAGATGGGCTACAGCAGCAGAAGACCACACCGGGTGCTACTCCTTTCAGCTAAGAACAGGAAACTGAGGCTACAATTTGCACAAGCTCATGGAAATTGGACAGTAGAAGATTGGAAAAACGTTGCCTGGTCTGCTGCGACCTTCGGATGGTAGGGTCAGAATTTGGCGTCAACAACATGAAAGCATGGATCCATCCTGCCTTGTATCAGCGGGTCAGGCTGGTGGTGGTGGTGTCATGGATCCATCCTGCCTTGTATCAGCGGGTCAGGCTGGTGGTGGTGGTGTCATGGATCCATCCTGCCTTGTATCAGCGGGTCAGGCTGGTGGTGCTGGTGTCATGGATCCATCCTGCCTTGTATCAGCGGCTCAGGCTGGTGGTGATGGTGTCATGGATCCATCCTGCCTTGTATCAGCTGGTCAGGCTGGTGGTGGTGGTGTCATGGATCCATCCTGCCTTGTATCAGCGGCTCAGGCTGGTGGTGATGGTGTCATGGATCCATCCTGCCTTGTATCAGCGGCTCAGGCTGGTGGTGGTGGTGTCATGGATCCATCCTGCCTTGTATCAGCGGCTCAGGCTAGTGGTGATGGTGTCATGGATCCATCCTGCCTTGTATCAGCGGGTCAGGCTGGTGGTGGTGGTGTCATGGATCCATCCTGCCTTGTATCAGCGGGTCAGGCTGGTGGTGGTGGTGTCATGGATCCATCCTGCCTTGTATCAGCGGCTCAGGCTGGTGGTGGTGGTGTCATGGATCCATCCTGCCTTGTATCAGCGGGTCAGGCTGGTGCTGGTGTCATGGATCCATCCTGCCTTGTATCAGCGGCTCAGGCTGGTGGTGGTGGTGTCATGGGTCCATCCTGCCTTGTATCAGCGGGTCAGGCTGGTGGTGGTGGTGTCATGGATCCATCCTGCCTTGTATCAGCGGGTCAGGCTGGTGGTGGTGGGGTCATGGATCCATCCTGCCTTGTATCAGCGGCTCAGGCTGGTGGTGGTGGTGTCATGGATCCATCCTGCCTTGTATCAGCGGCTCAGGCTGGTGGTGCTGGTGTCATGGACCCATCCTGCCTTGTATCAGCGGGTCAGGCTGGTGGTGGTGGGGTCATGGATCCATCCTGCCTTGTATCAGCGGGTCAGGCTGGTGCTGGTGTCATGGATCCATCCTGCCTTGTATCAGCGGCTCAGGCTGGTGGTGGTGGTGTCATGGATCCATCCTGCCTTGTATCAGCGGCTCAGGCTGGTGGTGGTGTCATGGATCCATCCTGCCTTGTATCAGCGGCTCAGGCTGGTGGTGGTGGTGTCATGGATCCATCCTGCCTTGTATCAGCGGCTCAGGCTGGTGGTGGTGGTGTCATGGATCCATCCTGCCTTGTATCAGCGGCTCAGGCTGGTGGTGGTGGTGTCATGGATCCATCCTGCCTTGTATCAGCGGGTCAGGCTGGTGGTGGTGGTGTCATGGATCCATCCTGCCTTGTATCAGCGGGTCAGGCTGGTGGTGGTGGTGTCATGGATCCATCCTGCCTTGTATCAGCGGGTCAGGCTGGTGGTGGTGGTGTCATGGATCCATCCTGCCTTGTATCAGCGGCTCAGGCTGGTGGTGGTGGTGTCATGGATCCATCCTGCCTTGTATCAGCGGGTCAGGCTGGTGGTGGTGGTGTCATGGATCCATCCTGCCTTGTATCAGCGGCTCAGGCTGGTGGTGGTGGTGTCATGGATCCATCCTGCCTTGTATCAGCGGGTCAGGCTGGTGGTGGTGGTGTCATGGATCCATCCTGCCTTGTATCAGCGGCTCAGACTGGTGGTGGTGGTGTCATGGATCCATCCTGCCTTGTATCAGCGGCTCAGGCTGGTGGTGGTGGTGTCATGGATCCATCCTGCCTTGTATCAGCGGCTCAGGCTGGTGGTGGTGGTGTCATGGATCCATCCTGCCTTGTATCAGCGGGTCAGGCTGGTGGTGGTGGTGTCATGGATCCATCCTGCCTTGTATCAGCGGGTCAGGCTGGTGGTGGTGGTGTCATGGATCCATCCTGCCTTGTATCAGCGGGTCAGGCTGGTGGTGGGGGTGTCATGGATCCATCCTGCCTTGTATCAGCGGGTCAGGCTGGTGGTGGGGGTGTCATGGATCCATCCTGCCTTGTATCAGCGGGTCAGGCTGGTGGTGGGGGTGTCATGGATCCATCCTGCCTTGTATCAGCGGCTCAGGCTGGTGGTGGTGGTGTCATGGATCCATCCTGCCTTGTATCAGCGGCTCAGGCTGGTGGTGGTGGTGTCATGGATCCATCCTGCCTTGTATCAGCGGGTCAGGCTGGTGGTGGTGTCATGGATCCATCCTGCCTTGTATCAGCGGGTCAGGCTGGTGGTGGTGGTGTCATGGATCCATCCTGCCTTGTATCAGCGGCTCAGTCTGGTGGTGCTGGTGTCATGGATCCATCCTGCCTTGTATCAGCGGCTCAGGCTGGTGGTGGTGGTGTCATGGATCCATCCTGCCTTGTATCAGCGGGTCAGGCTGGTGGTGGTGGTGTCATGGATCCATCCTGCCTTGTATCAGCGGGTCAGGCTGGTGGTGGTGGTGTCATGGATCCATCCTGCCTTGTATCAGCGGGTCAGGCTGGTGGTGGTGGTGTCATGGATCCATCCTGCCTTGTATCAGCGGGTCAGGCTGGTGGTGTCATGGATCCATCCTGCCTTGTATCAGCGGCTCAGGCTGGTGCTGGTGGTGTCATGGATCCATCCTGCCTTGTATCAGCGGCTCAGGCTGGTGGTGGTGGTGTCATGGATCCATCCTGCCTTGTATCAGCGGCTTAGGCTGGTGCTGGTGGTGTCATGGATCCATCCTGCCTTGTATCAGCGGCTCAGGCTGGTGCTGGTGGTGTCATGGTGTCTTTGGGCCCCTTGGTAACGCCACAGCCTACCTGAGTATTGTTGCTGCCCATGTCCATCCCTTTATGAGCACAATGTACCCTGTAACATCTGATGGCTACTTTCAGCAGGATAATGCGCCATGTCATAAAGCTGGAAGCATCTCAGACTGGTTTCTTGAACATGACAATGAGGTCACTGGACACAAATGGCTCCACAGTCACCAGATCTCAATCCAATAGAGCATCTTTGGGATGTGGTGGAACGGGAGATTCGCATCATGGATGTGCAGCCGACAAATCTGCGGCAACTGTGTGATGCCATCATGTCACTATGGACCAAAATCTCTGAGGAGCTTCCAGCACCTTGTTGTATCTATGCCACGAAGAATTGAGGCAGTTCTGAAGGCAAAAGGGGGTCCAACCCGTTACTAGCATGGTGGACCTAATAAAGTGGCCGGTGAGTGTATGTGGGGGTATAGTGTGGTCAGTTGTGGTGTGAGGGGTATATATGTTATATGTGGGGGTACAGTGTGGTCAGTTGTGGTGTGAGGGGTATATATGATATATGTGGGGGCACAGTGTGGTCAGTTGTGGTGTGAGGGGTATATATGATATATTTGGGGGCGCAGTGTGGTCAGTTGCTGTGTGAGGGGTATATATGACATATGTGGGGGTACAGTGTGATCGGTTGTGGTGAAAAGGGGTATATATGATATATGTGAGGGCACAGTGTGGTCAGTTGTGGTGTGAGGGGTGCATATGATATATGTGGGGACGCAGTGTGGTCAGTTGTGGTGTGAGGGGTATATATGATATATGTGGGAGCACAGTGTGGTCAGTTGTAGTATGAGGGGTATATATGATATATGTGGGGGTACAGTGGGGTCAGTTGTGGTGTGAGGGGTATATATGAAATATGTGGGGGTACAGTGTGGTCAGTTGTGGTATGAGGGGTATATATGATATATGTGGAGGTACAGTGTGGTCAGTTGTGGTGTGAGGGGTATATATATGTGGGGTACAGTGTGGTCAGTTGTGGTGTGAGGGGTGTATATATGTGATGGCACAGTGTGGTCGGTTGTGGTGTGAGGGGTATATGTGATATATGTGGGGGCACAGTGTGGTCAGTTGCTGTGTGAGGGGTATATATGATATATGTGGGGGCACAGTGTGGTCAGATGTAGTGTATGGGGTATATATGATATATGTGGGGGTACAGTGTGTACAGTTGTGGTGTGAGGGGTATATATGGTATATGTGTGGGGCACAGTGTGGTCAGTTGTGGTGTGAGGGGTATATATGATATATGTGGGGGGACAGTGTGGTCAGTTGTGGTGTGAGGGGTATATATGATATATGTGGGGGTACAGTGTGGTCAGTTGTGGTGTGAGGGGTATATATGATATATGTGGGGGCACAGTGTGGTCAGTTGTGGTGTGAGGGGTATATATGATATATTTGGGGGCACAGTGTGGTCAGTTGCTGTGTGAGGGGTATATATGACATATGTGGGGGTACAGTGTGATCGGTTGTGGTGAAAAGGGGTATATATGATATATGTGGGGACGCAGTGTGGTCAGTTGTGGTGTGAGGGGTATATATGATATATGTGGGAGCACAGTGTGGTCAGTTGTAGTATGAGGGGTATATATGATATATGTGAGGGCACAGTGTGGTCAGTTGTGGTGTGAGGGGTATATATGATATATGTGGGGGTACAGTGGGGTCAGTTGTGGTGTGAGGGGTATATATGAAATATGTGGGGGTACAGTGTGGTCAGTTGTGGTGTGAGGGGTATATATGATATATGTGGAGGCACAGTGTGGTCAGTTGTGGTGTGAGGGGTATATATATGTGGGGTACAGTGTGGTCAGTTGTGGTGTGAGGGGTGTATATATGTGATGGCACAGTGTGGTCGGTTGTGGTGTGAGGGGTATATGTGATATATGTGGGGGCACAGTGTGGTCAGTTGCTGTGTGAGGGGTATATATGGTATATGTGGGGGTACAGTGTGATCAGTTGTGGTGTGAGGGGTATATATATGATGTATGTGGGGGCACAGTGTGGTCAGTTGTGGTGTGAGGGGTATAAATGATATATGTGAGGGTACAGTGTGGTCAGTTGTGGTGTGAGGCGTATATATGATATATGTGGGGTACAGTGTGGTCAGTTGTGGTGTGAGGGGTATATATGATATATGTGGGGCACAGTGTGGTCAGTTGTGGTGTGAGGGGTATATATGATATATGTGGGGACACAGTGTGGTCAGTTGTGGTGTGAGGGGTATATATGATAAATGTGGGGGCACAGAGTGGTCAGTTGTGGTGTGAGGGTATATATGATATATTTGGAGGCACAGTGTGTACAGTTGTGGTGTGAGGGGTATATATGATATATGTGGGGGTACAGTGTGGACAGTTGTGGTGTGAGGGGTATATATGATAAATGTGGGGGCACAGAGTGGTCAGTTGTGGTGTGAGGGTATATATGATATATGTGGGGGTACAGTGTGTACAGTTGTGGTGTGAGGGGTATATATGATATATATGGGGGTACAGTGTGGACAGTTGTGGTGTGAGGGGTATATATGATATATGAGGGGGTACAGTGTGGTCAGTTGTGATGTGAGGGGTATATGTGATATATTTGAGGATCATAGTGTGGTCAGTTGTGGTGTGAGTGGTATATATGATATATGTGGGGGCACAGTGTGGACAGTTGTGGTGTGAGGGGTATACATGATATATGTGGGATACAGTGTGGTCAGTTGTGGTGTGATGGGTATATATGATATATGTGGGGGCACAGTGTGGCCAGTAGTGGTGTGAGGGGTATATATGATATATGTGGGAGCACAGTGTGGACAGTTGTGGTGTGATGGGTATATATGATATATGTGGGGGGTACAGTGTGGTCAGTTGTGGTGTGAGGGGTATATATGATATATGTGGGAGCACAGTGTGGTCAGTTGTGGTGTGAGGGGTATATATGATATATGTGGCGGTACAGTGTGGTCAGTTGTGGTGTGAGGGGTATATATGATATATGTGGGGGCACAGTGTGGTCAGTTGTGGTGTGAGGGGTATATATGATATATTTGGGGGCGCAGTGTGGTCAGTTGCTGTGTGAGGGGTATATATGACATATGTGGGGGTACAGTGTGATCGGTTGTGGTGAAAAGGGGTATATATGATATATGTGAGGGCACAGTGTGGTCAGTTGTGGTGTGAGGGGTGCATATGATATATGTGGGGACGCAGTGTGGTCAGTTGTGGTGTGAGGGGTATATATGATATATGTGGGAGCACAGTGTGGTCAGTTGTAGTATGAGGGGTATATATGATATATGTGGGGGTACAGTGGGGTCAGTTGTGGTGTGAGGGGTATATATGAAATATGTGGGGGTACAGTGTGGTCAGTTGTGGTGTGAGGGGTATATATGATATATGTGGAGGCACAGTGTGGTCAGTTGTGGTGTGAGGGCTATATATATGTGGGGTACAGTGTGGTCAGTTGTGGTGTGAGGGGTGTATATATGTGATGGCACAGTGTGGTCGGTTGTGGTGTGAGGGGTATATGTGATATATGTGGGGGCACAGTGTGGTCAGTTGCTGTGTGAGGGGTATATATGATATATGTGGGGGCACAGTGTGGTCAGATGTAGTGTATGGGGTATATATGATATATGTGGGGGTACAGTGTGTACAGTTGTGGTGTGAGGGGTATATATGGTATATGTGTGGGGCACAGTGTGGTCAGTTGTGGTGTGAGGGGTATATATGATATATGTGGGGGGACAGTGTGGTCAGTTGTGGTGTGAGGGGTATATATGATATATGTGGGGGTACAGTGTGGTCAGTTGTGGTGTGAGGGGTATATATGATATATGTGGGGGCACAGTGTGGTCAGTTGTGGTGTGAGGGGTATATATGATATATTTGGGGGCACAGTGTGGTCAGTTGCTGTGTGAGGGGTATATATGACATATGTGGGGGCACAGTGTGATCGGTTGTGGTGAAAAGGGGTATATATGATATATGTGGGGACGCAGTGTGGTCAGTTGTGGTGTGAGGGGTATATATGATATATGTGGGAGCACAGTGTGGTCAGTTGTAGTATGAGGGGTATATATGATATATGTGAGGGCACAGTGTGGTCAGTTGTGGTGTGAGGGGTATATATGATATATGTGGGGGTACAGTGGGGTCAGTTGTGGTGTGAGGGGTATATATGAAATATGTGGGGGTACAGTGTGGTCAGTTGTGGTGTGAGGGGTATATATAATATATGTGGAGGCACAGTGTGGTCAGTTGTGGTGTGAGGGGTATATATATGTGGGGTACAGTGTGGTCAGTTGTGGTGTGAGGGGTGTATATATGTGATGGCACAGTGTGGTCGGTTGTGGTGTGAGGGGTATATGTGATATATGTGGGGGCACAGTGTGGTCAGTTGCTGTGTGAGGGGTATATATGGTATATGTGGGGGTACAGTGTGATCAGTTGTGGTGTGAGGGGTATATATATGATGTATGTGGGGGCACAGTGTGGTCAGTTGTGGTGTGAGGGGTATAAATGATATATGTGAGGGTACAGTGTGGTCAGTTGTGGTGTGAGGCGTATATATGATATATGTGGGGTACAGTGTGGTCAGTCGTGGTGTGAGGGGTATATATGATATATGTGGGGCACAGTGTGGTCAGTTGTGGTGTGAGGGGTATATATGATATATGTGGGGACACAGTGTGGTCAGTTGTGGTGTGAGGGGTATATATGATAAATGTGGGGGCACAGAGTGGTCAGTTGTGGTGTGAGGGTATATATGATATATTTGGAGGCACAGTGTGTACAGTTGTGGTGTGAGGGGTATATATGATATATGTGGGGGTACAGTGTGGTCAGTTGTGGTGTGAGGGGTATATATGATAAATGTGGGGGCACAGAGTGGTCAGTTGTGGTGTGAGGGTATATATGATATATGTAGGGGTACAGTGTGTACAGTTGTGGTGTGAGGGGTATATATGATATATATGGGGGTACAGTGTGGACAGTTGTGGTGTGAGGGGTATATATGATATATGAGGGGGTACAGTGTGGTCAGTTGTGATGTGAGGGGTATATGTGATATATTTGAGGATCACAGTGTGGTCAGTTGTGGTGTGAGTGGTATATATGATATATGTGGGGGCACAGTGTGGACAGTTGTGGTGTGAGGGGTATACATGATATATGTGGGATACAGTGTGGTCAGTTGTGGTGTGATGGGTATATATGATATATGTGGGGGCACAGTGTGGCCAGTTGTGGTGTGAGGGGTATATATGATATATGTGGGAGCACAGTGTGGACAGTTGTGGTGTGATGGGTACATATGATATATGTGGGGGGTACAGTGTGGTCAGTTGTGGTGTGAGGGGTATATATGATATATGTGGGAGCACAGTGTGGTCAGTTGTGGTGTGAGGGGTATATATGATATATGTGGGGGTACAGTGTGGTCAGTTGTGGTGTGAGGGGTATATATGATATATGTGGGGACACAGTGTGGTCAGTTGTGGTGTGAGGGGTATATATGATAAATGTGGGGGCACAGAGTGGTCAGTTGTGGTGTGAGGGTATATATGATATATGTGGGGGCACAGTGTGTACAGTTGTGGTGTGAGGGGTATATATGATATATATGGGGGTACAGTGTGGACAGTTGTGGTGTGAGGGATATATATGATATATGTGGGGGTACAGTGTGGTCAGTTGTGGTGTGAGGGGTATATATGATATATGTGGGAGCACAGTGTGGTCAGTTGTGATGTGAGGGGTATATGTGATATATTTGAGGATCACAGTGTGGTCAGTTGTGGTGTGAGTGGTATATATGATATATGTGGGGGCACAGTGTGGACAGTTGTGGTGTGAGGGGTATATATGATATATGTGGGAGCACAGTGTGGACAGTTGTGGTGTGATGGGTATATATGATATATGTGGGGGGTACAGTGTGGTCAGTTGTGGTGTGAGGGGTATATATGATATATGTGGGAGCACAGTGTGGTCAGTTGTGGTGTGAGGGGTATATATGATATATGTGGGGACACGGTGTGGTCAGATGTAGTGTGAGGGGTATATATGATATATGTGGGTGTACAGTGTGGGCAGTTGTGGTGTTAGGGGTATATATGATATATATGGGGCACAGTGTGATCATTTGTGGTGTGAGGGGTATATATGATATATGTGGGGGGCACAGTGTGGTCAGTTGTGGTGTGAGGGGTATATATGATATATGTGGGGGCACATTGTCGTCAGTTGTGGTGTGAGGGGTATATATGATATATGTGGGAGCACAGTGTGGTCAGTTGCGGTGTGAGGGGTTTACATGATATATGTGGGAGCACAGTGTGGACAGTTGTGGTGTGATGGGTATATATGATATATGTGGGGGGTACAGTGTGGTCAGTTGTGGTGTGAGGGGTATATATGATATATGTGGGAGCACAGTGTGGTCAGTTGTGGTGTGAGGGGTATATATGATATATGTGGGGGCACAGTGTGGTCAGTTGAGGTTTGGGGGGTATATATGATATATGTGGGGGGTACAGTGTGGTCAGTTGTGGTGTGAGGGGTATATATGATATATGTGGGGGCACAGTGTGGTCAGTTGAGGTTTGGGGGGTATATATGATATATGTGGGGGGTACAGTGTGATCAGTTGTGGTGTGAGGGGTATATATGATATATGTGGGGGCACAGTGTGGTCAGTTGTGGTGTGAGCGGTATATATGATATATGTGGGGGCACAGTGTGGTCAGTTGTGGTGTGAGGGGTATATATGATATATGTGGGGTACAGTGTGGTCAGTTGTGGTGTTAGGGGTATATTTGATATATGTGGTGGTATAGTGTGGTGAGTTGTGATGTGAGGGGTATATATGATATATGTGGGGGCACAGTGTGGTGAGTTGTGGTGTGAGGGGTATATGATATATGTGGGGGCACAGTGTGGTCAGTTGTGGTTTGAGGGGTATATCTGATATATGTGGGGGCACAGTGTGGTCAGTTGTGGTGTGAGTAGTATACTTGATATATATGGAGGGCACACTGTGGTCAGTTGTGGTGTGAGGGGTATATATGATATATGTGGGTTACAGTGTGGACAGTTGTGGTGTGATGGTTATATATAATATATGTGGGGGCACAGTGTGGTGGGATGTGGTGTGGGGTATATATGATGTATGTGGGGGCACAGTGTGGTGGGTTGTGGTGTGAGGGGTATATATGATATATGTGGGGGGTACAGTGTGGTCAGTTGTGGTGTGAGGGGTATATATGATATATGTGGGAGCACAGTGTGGTCAGTTGTGGTGTGAGGGGTATATATGATATATAAGGGGGCACAGTGTGGTCAGTTTTGGTGTGAGGGGTATATATAATATATGTGGGGGCACAGTGTGGTCAGTTGTGGTGTGAGGGGTATATATGGTATATGTGGTGGTACAGTGTGGTCAGTTGTAGTGTGAGGGGTATATATATATGTGGGGGCACAGTGTGGTCAGTTGTGGTGTGAGGGGTATATATGATATATGTGGGGGCACAGTGTGTTCAGTTGTGGTGTGAGGGGTATATATAATATATGTGGGGGCGCAGTGTGGTCAGGTGTGGTGTGAGGGGTATATATGATATATGTGGGGGCACAGTGTGTTCAGTTGTGGTGTGAGGGGTATATATAATATATGTGGGGGCACAGTGTGTTCAGTTGTGGTGTGAGGGGTATATATAATATATGTGGGGGCGCAGTGTGGTCAGGTGTGGTGTGAGGGGTATATATGATATATGTGGGGGGGCTCAGTGTGGTCAGTTGTGGTAAGAGGGGTATATATGATATATGTGGGATACAGTGTGGACAGTTGTGGTGTGAGGGATATATATGATATATGTGGGGGTACAGTGTGGTCAGTTGTGGTGTGAGGGGTATATATGATATATGTAGCTGCAAAGTGTGGTCAGTTGTGATAAGAGGGGTATATGTGCTATATTTGAGGATCACAGTGTATTCAGTTGTGGTGTGAGTGGTATATATGATATATGTGGGGGCACAGTGTGGACAGTTGTGGTGTGAGGGGTATATATGATATATGTGGGAGCACAGTGTGGACAGTTGTGGTGTGATGGGTATATATGATATATGTGGGGGGTACAGTGTGGTCAGTTGTGGTGTGAGGGGTATATATGATATATGTGGGGACACGGTGTGGTCAGATGTAGTGTGAGGGGTATATATGATATATGTGGGTGTACAGTGTGGGCAGTTGTGGTGTGAGGGGTATATATGATATATATGGGGCACAGTGTGATCATTTGTGGTGTGAGGGGTATATATGATATATGTGGGGGGCACAGTGTGGTCAGTTGTGGTGTGAGAAGTATATATGATATATGTGGGGGCACATTGTCGTCAGTTGTGGTGTGAGGGGTATATATGATATATGTGGGAGCACAGTGTGGTCAGTTGCGGTGTGAGGGGTTTACATGATATATGTGGGAGCACAGTGTGGACAGTTGTGGTGTGATGGGTATATATGATATATGTGGGGGGTACAGTGTGGTCAGTTGTGGTGTGAGGGGTATATATGATATATGTGGGAGCACAGTGTGGTCAGTTGTGGTGTGAGGGGTATATATGATATATGTGGGGGCACAGTGTGGTCAGTTGAGGTTTGGGGGGTATATATGATATATGTGGGGGGTACAGTGTGGTCAGTTGTGGTGTGAGCGGTATATATGATATATGTGGGGGCACAGTGTGGTCAATTGTGGTGTGAGGGTATATATGTTATATGTGGGGGGGGGCACAGTGTGGTCAGTTGTGGTGTGAGGGGTATATATGATATATGTGGGGTACAGTGTGGTCAGTTGTGGTGTTAGGGGTATATATGATATATGTGGTGGTATAGTGTGGTCAGTTGTGGTGTTAGGGTTATATATGATATATGTGGGGTACAGTGTGGTCAGTTGTGGTGTGAGGGGTATATATGATATATGTGGGGTACAGTGTGGTCAGTTGTAGTGTGAGGGGTATATATGATATATGTGGGGGCACAGTGTGGTGAGTTGTGGTGTGAGGGGTATATGGTATATGTGGGGGCACAGTGTGGTCAGTTGTGGTTTGAGGGGTATATCTGATATATGTGGGGGCACAGTGTGGTCAGTTGTGGTGTGAGTAGTATACTTGATATATATGGAGGGCACACTGTGGTCAGTTGTGGTGTGAGGGGTATATATGATATATATAGGGTACAGTGTGGTCAGTTGTGGTGTGAGGGGTATATATGATATATGTGGGTTACAGTGTGGACAGTTGTGGTGTGATGGTTATATATAATATATGTGGGGGCACAGTGTGGTGGGATGTGGTGTGAGGGGTATATATGATGTATGTGGGGGCACAGTGTGGTGGGTTGTGGTGTGAGGGGTATATATGATATATGTGGGGGGTACAGTGTGGTCAGTTGTGGTGTGAGGGGTATATATGATATATGTGGGAGCACAGTGTGGTCAGTTGTGGTGTGAGGGGTATATATGATATATAAGGGGGCACAGTGTGGTCAGTTTTGGTGTGAGGGGTATATATAATATATGTGGGGGCACAGTGTGGTCAGTTGTGGTGTGAGGGGTATATATGGTATATGTGGTGGTACAGTGTGGTCAGTTGTGGTGTGAGGGGTATATATATATGTGGGGGCACAGTGTGGTCAGTTGTGGTGTGAGGGGTATATATGATATATGTGGGGGCACAGTGTGTTCAGTTGTCGTGTGAGGGGTATATATAATATATGTGGGGGCGCAGTGTGGTCAGGTGTGGTGTGAGGGGTATATATGATATATGTGGAGGGGCTCAGTGTGGTCAGTTGTGGTAAGAGGGGTATATATGATATATGTGGGATACAGTGTGGACAGTTGTGGTGTGAGGGATATATATGATATATGTGGGGGTACAGTGTGGTCAGTTGTGGTGTGAGGGGTATATATGATATATGTAGCTGCACAGTGTGGTCAGGTGTGGTGTGAGGGGTATATATGATATATGTGGGGACACAGTGTGGTCAGTTGTGGTGTGAGTGGTATATATGATATATGTGGGAGCACAGTGTGGACAGTTGTGGTGTGATGGGTATATATGATATATGTGGGGGGTACAGTGTGGTCAGTTGTGGTGTGAGGGGTATATATGATATATGTGGGAGCACAGTGTGGTCAGTTGTGGTGTGAGGGGTATATATGATATATGTGGGGACACGGTGTGGTCAGATGAAGTGTGAGGGGTATATATGATATATATGGGTGTACAGTGTGGGCAGTTGAGGTGTGAGGGGTTTATATGATATATGTGGGGCACAGTGTGATCAGTTGTGGTGTGAGGGGTATATATGATATATGTGGGGGGGCACAGTGTGGTCAGTTGTGGTGTGAGGGGTATATATGATATATGTAGGGGCACATTGTCGTCAGTTGTGGTGTGAGGGGTATATATGATATATGTGGGAGCACAGTGTGGTCAGTTGTGGTGTGAGGGGTATATATGATATATAAGGGGGCACAGTGTGGTCAGTTGGGGTGTGAGGGGTATATATGATATATGTGGGAGCACAGTGTGGTCAGTTGTGGTGTGAGGAGTATATATGATATATAAGGGGGCACAGTGTGGTCAGTTGTGGTGTGAGGAGTATATATGATATATGTGGGGTACAGTGTGGTCAGTTGTGGTGTGAGGGGTATATATGATATATAAGGGGTCACAGTGTGGTCAGTTGTGTTGTGAGGGGTATATATGGTATATGTGGTGGTACAGTGTGGTCAGTTGTGGTGTGAGGGGTATATATATATGTGGGGGCACAGTGTGGTCAGTTGTGGTGTGAGGGGTATATATGATATATGTGGGGGCACAGTGTGTTCAGTTGTGGTGTGAGGGGTATATATATTATATGTGGGTGCGCAGTGTGATCAGGTGTGGTGTGAGGGGTATATATGATATATGTGGGGGGGCTCAGTGTGGTCAGTTGTGGTAAGAGGGGTATATATGATATATGTGGGGTACAGTGTGGACAGTTGTGGTGTGATGGGTATATATGATATATGTGGGGTACAGTGTGGTGGGTTGTGATGTGAGGGGTATATATAATATATGTGGGGGCACAGTGTGGTCAATTGTGGAGTGAGGGGTATATATGATAAATGTGGGGTACAGTGTGGACAGTGGTGGTGTGATGGGTATATATGATATATGTGGGGGTACAGTGTGGTGGGTTGTGGTGTGAGGGGTATATATGATAAATGTGGGGTACAGTGTGGACAGTGGTGGTGTGATGGGTATATATGATATATGTGGGGGTACAGTGTGGTGGGTTGTGGTGTGAGGGGTATATATGATAAATGTGGGGTACAGTGTGGACAGTGGTGGTGTGATGGGTATATATAATATATGTGGGGGCACATTGTGTGGGTTGTGGTGTGAGGAATATATATGATATATGTGGGGGCACAGTGTGGTGGGTTGTGGTGTGAGGTGTATATATGATATATGTGGGGGTACAGTGTGGTCAGTTGTGGTGTGAGGGGTATATATGATATATGTGGGGTACAGTGTGGTCAGTTGTGGTGTGAGGGGTATATATGATATATGTGGGGGCACAGTAGGGTCAGTTGTGGTGTGAGGGGTATATATGATATATGTGGGGTACAGTGTGGACAGTTGTGGTGTGAGGGGTATATATGATATATGTGGGGGTACAGTGTGGTCAGTTGTGGTGTGAGGGGTACATATGATATATGTGGGGTACAGTGTGGTCAGTTGTGGTGTAAGGGTTATATATGATATATGTGGGGTACAGTGTGGTCAGGTGTGGTGTGAGGGGTATATATGATATATGTGGGAGCACAGTGTGGTCAGTTGTGGTGTGAGGGGTATATATGATATATGTGGGGGCACATTGTGGTCAGTTGTGGTGTGAGAGGTATATATGATATATGTGGGGCACAGTGTGGACAGTTGTGGTGTGAGGGGTATATATGATATATGTGGGGGCACAGTGTGGTCAGATGTGGTGTGAGGGTTATATATGATATATGTGGGGGTACAGTGTGGACAGTTGTGGTGTGAGGGGTATATATGATATATGTGGGAGCACAGTGTGGTCAGTTGTGGTGTGAGGGGTATATATGATATATGTGGGGGCACATTGTGGTCAGTTGTGGTGTGAGAGGTATATATGATATATGTGGGGCACAGTGTGGACAGTTGTGGTGTGAGGGGTATATATGATATATGTGGGGGCACAGTGTGGTCAGATGTGGTGTGAGGGTTATATATGATATATGTGGGGGTACAGTGTGGACAGTTGTGGTGTGAGGGGTATATATGATATATGTGGGGGCACAGTGTGGTCAGTTATGGTGTGAGGGGTATATATGATATATGTGGGGGCACAGTGTGGTCAGTTGTGATGTGAGGGGTATATATGATATATGTGGGGGCACAGTGTGGTCAGTTGTGGTGTGAGGGGTATATATGATATATGTGGGGGCACAGTGTGGTCAGTTGTGGTGTGAGGGGTATATATGATATATGTGGGAGCACAGTGTGGGCAGTTGTGGTGTGAGGGGTATATATGATATATGTGGGGGCACAGTGTGGACAGTTGTGGTGTGAGGGATATATATAATATATGTGGGGGGCACAGTGTGGTCAGTTGTGGTGTGAGGGGTATATAAGATATATGTGGGGTACAGTGAGGTCAGTTGTGGTGTAAGGGTATATATAATATATATGAGGGTACAGTGTGGTCAGTTGTGGTGTGAGGGGTATATATGATATATGTGGGGGGTACTGTGTGGTCAGTTGTGAGGTATATATGGGGGTACAGTGTGTGAAAGGTATATATGGGGGCACAGTGTGGGGTGAGGGGTATATAGGGGTACAGTGTGGGGTGAGGGATATATAAGGGGGTACAGTGTGGTGTGAGGGATATATATGGGGTACAGTGTGGTGTGAGGGGTATATATGGGGGTACATTGTGGTGTGAGGGGTATATATGGGCGTACAGTGTGGTGTGAGGGGTATATATGGGCGTACAGTGTGGTGTGAGGGGTATATATGGGGGCACAGTGTGGTGTGAGGGGTATATATGTGGGGGCAATGTGGTGTGAGGGGTAAATTTGGGGGTACAGTGTGGTGTGAGGAGTATATTTGGGGTACAGTGTGGTGTGAGGGGTATATATGGGGGCAAAGTGTGGTGTGAGGGGTATATATGGGGGCACAGTGTGGGTGAGGAGGTATATATTGGGCACAGTGTGGGTGAGGGGTATATTTGGGGGCACAGTGTGGGGTGAGGTGTATATATTGGGCACAGTGTGGGTGAGAGGTATATATGGGGGCACAGTGTGGTGTGAGGGGTATATATGGGAGTACAGTGTGGTGTGAGGGGTATATATGGGAGTACAGTGTGGTGTGAGGGGTATATATGGGAGTACAGTGTGGTGTGAGGGGTATATATGGGGAAATAGTGTGGTGTGAGGGGTATATAGGGGGGCACAGTGTGGGGTGAGGGGTATATTTTGGGCACAGTGTGGGGAGAGGGGTATATATTGGGCACAGTGTGGGTGAGGGGTATATTTGGGGGTACATTGTGGTGTGAGGGTTATATATGGGGGTACAGTGTGGTGTGAGGGGTATATATAGGGGTACAGTGTGGGTGAGGAGGTATATATGGGGGCACAGTGTGGGTGAGGAGGTATATATAGGGGCACATTGTGGATGAGGGGTATATATGGGGGTACAGTGTGGTGTGAGGGGTATATTTGGGGATACAGTGTGAGGGGTATCTATGGGGCTACAGTGTGGTTGAGGGGTATATATGGGGGTACAGTGTGGTGTGAGGGGTACATATGGGGACACAGTTTGAGGGGTATATACGGGGCACAGTGTGGGTCAGGGGTATGTATGGGGGTACAGTGTGGTGTTAGGGGTATATATGGGGGTACAGTGTGTTGTGAGGGGTATATATGGGGTACAGTGTGGTGTTAGGGGTATATATTGGGGCACAGTGTGGTGTGAGGAGTATATATGGGGTCACAGTGTGGTGTGAGGAGTATATAAGGGGGCACAGAGTGTGGTGTGAGGGGTATATATGGGGGCACAGAGTGAGATGTATATATGGGGGTACAGAGTGAGGTGTGAGGGGGGTACAGTGAGGGGTATATATGGGGGTACAGTGTGGGTGAGGGGTATATATGGGGGTACAGTGTGGTGTGAGGGGTATATATGGGGGTACAGTGTGGGTGAGGGGTATATATGGGGGTACAGTGTGGGTGAGGGGAATATATGGGGGTACAGTGTGGTGTGAGGGGTATATATGAGGGCACAGTGTGGGGTATATATGGGGGTACAGTGTGGTGTGAGGGGCATATATGGGGCACAGTGTGGTGTGAGGAGTATATATAGGGGTACAGTGTGGTGTGAGGGGTATATATGGGGGTACAGTGTGGTGTGAGGGGTATATATGGGGGTACAGTGTGGTGTGAGGGGTATATTTGGGGGCACAAGGTGAGTGAGGGGTATATATGGGGGTACTGTGTGGTGTGAGGGGTGTATTTGGGGCACAGTGTGGGTGAGGAGGTATATATATGGGGGTACAGTGTGGTGTGAGGGGTATATATGGGGGTACATTGTGGTTTGCGGGTTATATATGGGGGTACAGTGTGGTGTGAGGGGTATATATGGGGGTACAGTGTGGTGTGAGGGGTATATATGGGGGTACAGTGTGGGTGAGGGGTATATTTGGGGCACAGTGTGGGTGAGGAGGTATATATGGGGGCACAGTGTGGTGTGAGGGGTATATATGGGGACACAGTGTGAGGGGTATATACGGGGCACAGTGTGGGTCAGGGGTATGTATGGGGGTACAGTGTGGTGTTAGGGGTATATTTGGGGATACAGTGTGAGGGGTATCTATGGGGCTACAGTGTGGTTGAGGGGTATATATGGGGGTACAGTGTGGTGTGAGGGGTATATATGGGGACACAGTGTGAGGGGTATATACGGGGCACAGTGTGGGTCAGGGGTATGTATGGGGGTACAGTGTGGTGTTAGGGGTATATATGGGGGTACAGTGTGTTGTGAGGGGTATATATGGGGTACAGTGTGGTGTTAGGGGTATATATTGGGGCACAGTTCGGTGTGAGGAGTATATATGGGGTCACAGTGTGGTGTGAGGAGTATATAAGGGGGCACAGAGTGTGGTGTGAGGGGTATATATGGGGGCACAGAGTGAGATGTATATATGGGGGTACAGAGTGAGGTGTGAGGGGGGTACAGTGAGGGTGAGGGGTATATATGGGGGTACAGTGTGGGTGAGGGGTATATATGGGGGTACAGTGAGGGTGAGGGGAATATATGGGGGTACAGTGTGGGTGAGGGGTATATATGGGGGTACAGTGTGGGTGAGGGGAATATATGGGGGTACAGTGTGGTGTGAGGGGTATATATGAGGGCACAGAGTGATGTGAGAGGGGTATATATGGGGGTACAGTGTGGTGAGGGGTATATATGGGGGTGCAGTGTGGGTGAGGGGTATATATGGGGGTACAGTGTGGGTGAGGGGAATATATGGGGGTACAGTGTGGTGTGAGGGGTATATATGAGGGCACAGTGTGGGGTATATATGGGGGTACAGTGTGGTGTGAGGGGCATATATGGGGCACAGTGTGGTGTGAGGGGTATATATGGCGGTACAGTGTGGTGTGAGGGGTATATATGGGGGTACAGTGTGGTGTGAGGGGTATATTTGGGGGCACAAGGTGAGTGAGGGGTATATATGGGGGTACTGTGTGGTGTGAGGGGTGTATTTGGGGCACAGTGTGGGTGAGGAGGTATATATATGGGGGTACAGTGTGGTGTGAGGGGTATATATGGGGGTACATTGTGGTTTGAGGGTTATATATGGGGGTACAGTGTGGTGTGAGGGGTATATATGGGTGTACAGTGTGGTGTGAGGGGTATATATGGGTGTACAGTGTGGTGTGAGGGGTATATATGGGGGTATAGTGTGGTGTTAGGGGTATATATGGGGGCACAGTGTGGGTGAGGGGTATATATGGGGGTATAGTGTGGTGTGAGGGGTATATATGGGGGCACAGTGTGGGTGAGGAGGTATATATATGGGGGTACAGTGTGGTGTGAGGGGTATATATGGGTGTACAGTGTGGTGTGAGGGGTATATATGGGGGTATAGTGTGGTGTTAGGGGTATATATGGGGGCACAGTGTGGGTGAGGGGTATATATGGGGGTATAGTGTGGTGTGAGGGGTATATATGGGGGCACAGTGTGGGTGAGGAGGTATATATGGGGGTACAGTGTGGTGTTAGGGGTATATATGGGGGTAGTGTGGGTGAGGAGGTATATATGGGGGTACAGTGTGGTGTTAGGGGTATGTATGGGGGTACAGTTTGGCTGAGGGGTATTTTTGGGGGTACAGTGTGTGTGAGGAGGTTGTGTTGTGAGATGATGGGGGTCTGTGTGTTATTGGTAGGTTTCCCTCTGATTTGCGGATCCGTGTGTCAGCGCTAATCATTTTCCGTGTCTATAAAGTTGTTTGAGGCGGGGGCGTGGTCTGGGAGACAATATGGCGGCCTCCGTGCTCCGGACGGGCGTTCGGGTGTTCTCGTGTGTTCGGGTTCTTTCTTCGGGGTCTCGGACCCATTACTTCCGCTTCTCTCGGGGAGCAGAGTCACGTGAATTGGGCGATGGGCGTGGTAACAGAGCACTTTATATTGGGGCGCTCTTCGGGGCGGGGCTGGGGTTGTGGAGTTGGGGGCGGGTGGAAGCGGCAAAACCGGAAGTCCCGCCCACTGACACCCTAAAACCAGACACTGTGAACCCCAGGAAAGTATTCAACTTCATAGCGGACGTGGCCGAAAAGTGCGCCCCAAGTGTGGTGAATATAGAGACCCTGGGAAGGTGAGACCCCCAAATACCAGCCCCCCAAGTGTGGTGACTATAGAGACCCCCCAAATACCAGCCCCCCAAGTGTGGTGACTATAGAGACCCTCCAAATACCAGCCCCCCAAGTGTGGTGACTATAGAGACCCTCCAAATACCAGCCCCCCAAGTGTGGTGACTATAGAGACCCTCCAAATACCAGCCCCCCAAGTGTGGTGACTATAGAGACACCCCAAATACCAGCCCCCCAAGTGTGGTAACTATAGAGACCATCCAAATACCAGCCCCCCAAGTGTGCTAACTATAGAGACCCCCCAAATACCAGCCCCCCAAGTGTGCTAACTATAGAGACCCCCCAAATACCAGCCCCCTAAGTGTGGTAACTATAGAGACCCCCCAAATACCAGCCCCCCAAGTGTGGTGACTATAGAGACACCCCAAATACCAGCCCCCCAAGTGTGGTGACTATAGAGACACCCCAAACACCAGCCCCCCAAGTGTGGTGACTATAGAGCCCCCCATATACCAGCCCCCCAAGTGTGGTGACTATAGAGACCCCCCAAATACCAGCCCCCCAAGTGTGGTGACTATAGAGACCCCCCCAAATACCAGCCCCCCAAGTGTGGTGACTATAGAGACACCCCAAATACCAGCCCCCCAAGTGTGGTGACTATAGAGCCCCCCCAAATACCAGCCCCCCAAGTGTGGTGACTATAGAGCCCCCCATATACCAGCCCCCTAAGTGTGGTGACTATAGAGACCCCCCAAATACCAACCCCCAAGTGTGGTGACTATAGAGACCCCCCAAATACCAGCCCCCCAAGTGTGGTGACTATAGAGACCCCCCACATACCAGCCCCCCAAGTGTGGTGACTATAGAGACACCCCAAATACCAACCCCCAAGTGTGGTGACTATAGAGACCCCCCAAATACCAGCCCCCCAAGTGTGGTGACTATAGAGACCCCCCAAATACCAGCCCCCCAAGTGTGGTGACTATAGAGACACCCCAAATACCAGCCCCCCAAGTGTGGTGACTATAGAGACACCCCAAATACCAGCCCCCCAAGTGTGGTGACTATAGAGACACCCCAAATACCAGCCCCCCAAGTGTGGTGATTATAGAGACACCCCAAATACCAGCCCCCCAAGTGTGGTGACTATAGAGACACCCCAAATACCAGCCCCCCAAGTGTGGTGACTATAGAGACACCCCAAATACCAGCCCCCCAAGTGTGGTGACTATAGAGACCCCCCCAAATACCAACCCCCCAAGTGTGGTGACTATAGAGACCCCCCAAATACCAGCCCCCCAAGTGTGGTGACTATAGAGACCCCCCAAATACCAACCCCCCAAGTGTGGTGACTATAGAGCCCCCCCCAAATACCAGCCCCCCAAGTGTGGTGACTATAGAGACCATCCAAATACCAGCCCCCCAAGTGTGGTGACTATAGAGACCCCCCAAATACCAACCCCCCAAGTGTGGTGACTATAGAGACTCCCCAAATACCAGCCCCCCAAGTGTGGTGACTATAGAGACACCCCAAATACCAGCCCCCCAAGTGTGGTGACTATAGAGACACCCCAAATACCAGCCCCCCAAGTGTGGTGACTATAGAGACCCCCCCAAATACCAGCCCCCCAAGTGTGGTGACTATAGAGACCCCCCAAATACCAACCCCCCAAGTGTGGTGACTATAGAGACTCCCCAAATACCAGCCCCCCAAGTGTGGTGACTATAGAGACACCCCAAATACCAGCCCCCCAAGTGTGGTGACTATAGAGACCCCCCACATACCAGCCCCCCAATTGTGGTGACTATAGAGACCCCCCACATACCAGCCCCCCAAGTGTGGTGACTATAGAGACCCCCCACATACCAGCCCCCCAAGTGTGGTGACTATAGAGACACCCCAAATACCAGCCCCCCAAGTGTGGTGACTATAGAGACCCCCCAAATACCAGCCCCCCAAGTGTGGTAACTATAGAGACCCCCAAATACCAGCCCCCCAAGTGTGGTGACTATAAAGACCCCCCAAATACCAGCCCCCCAAGTGTGGTGACTATAGAGACCCCCCAAATACCAGCCCCCCAAGTGTGGTGACTATAGAGACACCCCAAATACCAGCCCCCCAAGTGTGGTGACTATAGAGACCCCCCAAATACCAGCCCCCCAAGTGTGGTGACTATAGAGACTCCCCAAATACCAGCCCCCCAAGTGTGGTGACTATAGAGACCCCCCAAATACCAGCCCCCCAAGTGTGGTGACTATAGAGACACCCCAAATACCAGCTCCCCAAGTGTGGTGACTATAGAGACACCCCAAATACCAGCCCCCCAAGTGTGGTGACTATAGAGACCCCCCCAAATACCAGCCCCCCAAGTGTGGTGACTATAGAGACCCCCCAAATACCAGCCCCCAAGTGTGGTGACTATAAAGACCCCCCAAATACCAGCCCCCCAAGTGTGGTGACTATAGAGACCCCCCAAATACCAGCCCCCCAAGTGTGGTGACTATAGAGACCCCCCAAATGCCAGCCCCCCAAGTGTGGTGACTCTAGAGACCCCCCAAATACCAGCCCCCCAAGTGTGGTGACTATAGAGACACCCCAAATACCAACCCCCAAGTGTGTTGACTATAGAGACCCCAAATACCAGCCCCCCAAATACCAGCCCCCCAAGTGTGGTGACTATAGAGACCCCCCAAATACCAGCCCCCCAAGTGTGGTGACTATAGAGACCCCCCAAATACCAGCCCCCAAGTGTGGTGACTATAGAGACCCCCCAAATACCAGCCCCCAAGTGTGGTGACTATAGAGACCCCCCACATACCAGCCCCCCAAGTGTGGTGACTATAGAGACCCCCCACATACCAGCCCCCCAAGTGTGGTGACTATAGAGACCATCCAAATACCAGCCCCCCAAGTGTGGTGACTATAGAGACCCCCCAAATACCAGCCCCCCAAGTGTGGTGACTATAGAGACCCCCCAAATACCAGCCCCCCAAGTGTGGTGACTATAGAGACACCCCAAATACCAGCCCCCCAAGTGTGGTGACTATAGAGACACCCCAAATACCAGCCCCCCAAGTGTGGTGACTATAGAGACCCCCCCAAATACCAGCCCCCCAAGTGTGGTGACTATAGAGACACCCCAAATACCAGCCCCCCAAGTGTGGTGACTATAGAGACACCCCAAATACCAGCCCCCCAAGTGTGGTGACTATAGAGACCCCCCAAATACCAGCCCCCCAAGTGTGGTGACTATAGAGCCCCCCATATACCAGCCCCCTAAGTGTGGTGACTATAGAGACCCCCCACATACCAGCCCCCCAAGTGTGGTGACTATAGAGACCCCCCCAAATACCAGCCCCCCAAGTGTGGTGACTATAGAGACACCCCAAATACCAGCCCCCCAAGTGTGGTGACTATAGAGACTCCCCAAATACCAGCCCCCCAAGTGTGGTGACTATAGAGACACCCCAACTACCAACCCCCAAGTGTGGTGACTATAGAGACCCCCCAAATACCAGCCCCCCAAGTGTGGTGACTATAGAGACCCCCAAATACCAGCCCCCCAAGTGTGGTGACTATAGAGCACCCCCAAATACCAGCCCCCCAAGTGTGGTGACTATAGAGACCCCCCAAATACCAGCCCCCCAAGTGTGGTGACTATAAAGACCCCCCACATACCAGCCCCCCAAGTGTGGTGACTATAGAGACACCCCAAATACCAGCCCCCCAAGTGTGGTGACTATATAGACCCCCCACATACCAGCCCCCCAAGTGTGGTGACTATAGAGACACCCCAAATACCAGCCCCCCAAGTGTGGTGACTATAGAGACCCCCCACATACCAGCCCCCCAAGTGTGGTGACTATAGAGACACCCCAAATACCAGCCCCCCAAGTGTGGTGACTATAGAGACACCCCAAATACCAGCCCCCCAAGTGTGGTGACTATAGAGACACCCCAAATACCAGCCCCCCAAGTGTGGTGACTATAGAGACCCCCCAAATACCAGCCCCCCAAGTGTGGTGACTATAAAGACCCCCCAAATACCAGCCCCCCAAGTGTGGTGACTATAGAGACCCCCCAAATACCAGCCCCCCAAGTGTGGTGACTATAGAGATCCTGGGAAGGTGAGACACCCGAATACCAGCCCCCCAAGTGTGGTGACTATAAAGACCCCCCAAATACCAGCCCCCCAAGTGTGGTGACTATAGAGACCCCCCAAATACCAGCCCCCCAAGTGTGGTGACTATAGAGACCCCCCAAATACCAGCCCCCCAAGTGTGGTGACTATAGAGACACCCCAAATACCAGCCCCCCAAGTGTGGTGACTATAGAGACCCCCCAAATACCAGCCCCCCAAGTGTGGTGACTATAGAGACCCCCCAAATACCAGCCCCCCAAGTGTGGTGACTATAGAGACCCCCCAAATACCAGCCCCCCAAGTGTGGTGACTATAGAGACCCCCCACATACCAGCCCCCCAAGTGTGGTGAATATAGAGACCCCAAATACCAGCCCCCCAAGTGTGGTGACTATAGAGACCCCCCACATACCAGCCCCCCAAGTGTGGTGACTATAGAGACCATCCAAATACCAGCCCCCCAAGTGTGGTGACTATAGAGACCCCCCAAATACCAGCCCCCCAAGTGTGGTGACTATAGAGACACCCCAAATACCAGCCCCCCAAGTGTGGTGACTATAGAGACACCCCAAATACCAGCCCCCCAAGTGTGGTGACTATAGAGACCCCCCACATACCAGCCCCCCAAGTGTGGTGACTATAGAGACCCCCCACATACCAGCCCCCCAAGTGTGGTGACTATAGAGACCATCCAAATACCAACCCCCCAAGTGTGGTGACTATAGAGACCCCCCAAATACCAGCCCCCCAAGTGTGGTGACTATAGAGACCCCCCAAATACCAGCCCCCCAAGTGTGGTGACTATAGAGACCCCCCAAATACCAGCCCCCCAAGTGTGGTGACTATAGAGACCCCCCACATACCAGCCCCCCAAGTGTGGTGACTATAGAGACCATCCAAATACCAGCCCCCCAAGTGTGGTGACTATAGAGACCCCCCAAATACCAGCCCCCCAAGTGTGGTGACTATAGAGACCCCCCAAATACCAGCCCCCCAAGTGTGGTGACTATAGAGACACCCCAAATACCAGCCCCCCAAGTGTGGTGACTATAGAGACACCGCAAATACCAGCCCCCCAAGTGTGGTGACTATAGAGACACCCCAAATACCAGCCCCCCATGTGTGGTGACTATAGAGACCCCCCAAATACCAGCCCCCCAAGTGTGGTGACTATAGAGACCCCCCCAAATACCAGTCCCCCAAGTGTGGTGAATATAGAGACCCCAAATACCAGCCCCCCAAGTGTGGTGACTATAGAGACCCCCCAAATACCAGTCCCCCAAGTGTGGTGAATATAGAGACCCCAAATACCAGCCCCCCAAGTGTGGTGACTATAGAGACCCCCCCAAATACCAGTCCCCCAAGTGTGGTGAATATAGAGACCCCAAATACCAGCCCCCCAAGTGTGGTGACTATAGAGACCCCCCAAATACCAGCCCCCCAAGTGTGGTGACTATAGAGACCCCCCCAAATACCAACCCCCCAAGTGTGGTGACTATAGAGACCCCCCCAAATACCAGCCCCCCAAGTGTGGTGACTATAGAGACCCCCCAAATACCAGCCCCCCAAGTGTGGTGACTATAGAGACCCCCCAAATACCAGCCCCCCAAGTGTGGTGACTATAGAGACACCCCAAATACCAACCCCCCAAGTGTGGTGACTATAGAGACACCCCAAATACCAGCCCCCAAGTGTGGTGACTATAGAGACACCCCAAATACCAGCCCCCAAGTGTGGTGACTATAGAGACACCCCAAATACCAACCCCCCAAGTGTGGTGACTATAGAGACCCCCCAAATACCAGCCCCCCAAGTGTGGTGACTATAGAGACCCCCCAAATACCAGTCCCCCAAGTGTGGTGACTATAGAGACCCCCCAAATACCAGTCCCCCAAGTGTGGTGAATATAGAGACCCCCCACATACCAGCCCCACAAGTGTGGTGACTATAGAGGCCCCCAAATACCAGCCCCCCAAGTGTGGTGACTATAGAGACCCCCCAAATACCAGCCCCACAAGTGTGGTGACTATAGAGACCCCCCAAATACCAGCCCCCCAAGTGTGGTGACTATAGAGACCCCCCAAATACCAGCCCCCCAAGTGTGGTGATTATAGAGACCCTGGGCAGGTGAGACCCCCAAATACCAGCCCCCCAAGTGTGGTGACTATAGAGACCCTGGACAGGTGAGACCCCCAAATACCAGCCCCTCAAGTGTGGTGACTATACAGCCCCCCAAATACCAGCCCCTCAAGTGTGGTGACTATAGAGCCCCCCCAAACACCAGCCCCCCAAGTGTGGTGACTATAGAGACCCCCCACAGTCCCACCGACTGACACCCTAAAACCAGACACTGTGAACCCCAGGAAAGTATTCAACTTCATAGCGGACGTGGCCGAAAAGTGCGCCCCAAGTGTGGTGACTATAGAGACCATCCAAATACCAGCCCCCCAAGTGTGGTGACTATAGAGACCATCCAAATACCAGCCCCCCAAGTGTGGTGACTATAGAGACCCCCCACATACCAGCCCCCCAAGTGTGGTGACTATAGAGACCATCCAAATACCAGCCCCCCAAGTGTGGTGACTATAGAGACCCCCCGAATACCAGCCCCCCAAGTGTGGTGACTATAGAGACCCCCCGAATACCAGCCCCCCAAGTGTGGTGACTATAGAGACACCCCAAATACCAGCCCCCCAAGTGTGGTGACTATAGAGACACCCCAAATACCAGCCCCCCAAGTGTGGTGACTATAGAGACCCCCCAAATACCAGCCCCCCAAGTGTGGTGGCTATAGAGACCCCCCCAAATACCAGTCCCCCAAGTGTGGTGAATATAGAGACCCTGGGCAGGTGAGACCCCCAAATACCAGCCCCCCAAGTGTGGTGACTATAGAGACCCTGGGCAGGTGAGACCCCCAAATACCACTCCCCCCCCAAGTGTGGTAACTATAGAGACCCCCCCCAAATACTAGCCCCACCAGTGTGGTGACTATAGAGACCCCCCAAATACCAGCCCCCCAAGTGTGGTGACTATAGAGACCCCCCAAATACCAGTCCCCCAAGTGTGGTGAATATAGAGACCCTGGGCAGGTGAGACCCCCAAATACCAGCCCCCCAAGTGTGGTGACTATAGAGACCCCCCAAATACCAGCCCCACAAGTGTGGTGACTATAGAGACCCCCCAAATACCAGCCCCCCAAGTGTGGTGACTATAGAGACCCCCCAAATACCAGTCCCCCAAGTGTGGTGAATATAGAGACCCTGGGCAGGTGAGACCCCCAAATACCAGCCCCCCAAGTGTGGTGACTATAGAGACCCCCCAAATACCAGCCCCACAAGTGTGGTGACTATAGAGACCCCCCAAATACCAGCCCCCCAAGTGTGGTGACTATAGAGACCCCCCAAATACCAGCCCCACAAGTGTGGTGACTGTAGAGACCCCCCAAATACCAACCCCCCAAGTGTGGTGACTATAGAGACCCTGGGCAGGTGAGACCCCCAAATACCAGCCCCCCAAGTGTGGTGACTATAGAGACCCTGGGCAAGTGAGAACCCCCAAATACCAGCCCCCCAAGTGTGCTGAATATATTGGGGCCCCGTGCTTGACCCCTGTGTGTTATATTGGGGCCCCGTGCTCGGTTCCCATGTGTTATATTTGGGCCCCTGTGTCTTATATTGGGGCCCCTTGCTCGGCCACCATGTGTTATATTGGGGCCCCTTGCTCGGTCCCCATGTGTTATATTGGGGCCCCTTGCTCGGTTCCCATGTGTTATATTGGGGCCCCTGTGTGTTATATTGGGGCCCCTTGCTCGGCCCCCATATGTTATATTGGGGCCCCGTGCTCGGCCCCCATGTGTTATATTGGGGCCCCTGTGTGTTATATTGGGGCCCCTTGCTCGGCCCCCATGTGTTATATTGGGGCCCCTGTGTGTTATATTGGGGCCCCTTGCTCGGCCCCCATGTGTTATATTGGGGCCCCTGTGTGTTATATTGGGGCCCCTTGCTCAGCCCCCATGTGTTATATTGGGGCCCCTGTGTGTTATATTGGGGCCCCTTGCTCGGCCCCCATGTGTTATATTGGGGCCCCTGTGTGTTATATTGGATCCCCTTGCTCGGCCCCCATGTGTTATATTGGGGCCCCCATGTGTTATATTGGGGCCCCTGTGTGTTATATTGGGGCCATTTGCTCGGCCCCCATGTGGTATATTGGGGCCCCCATGTGTTATATTGGGGCCCCTGTGTGTTATATTGGGGCCCCTTGCTCGGCCCCCATGAGTTATTTTGTGACCCCCCCTGTGACTTGTGTTTCCTGACCCTGCAGACACCCGTTTACGGGCAGGGAGGCAGTGATCTCCAGTGGCTCGGGTTTCCTGGTTTCTCCTGATGGGCTGATAGTCACTAACGCCCACGTAGTGGCCAATAAAAGGCGAGTGCGGGTGAAGCTGTACAACGGGGACACGTATGAGGCCAGTGTCTGCGCCATGGATCCTGTACAGGACATTGCCACTGTGCGCATAAACCCCAAAGTAAGTACTCAAACCCCGGGACCGGGCTGGGAGTCTGGTGGTGACATGACCCAGGGGCGTGGCTGGGAGCCAGGTGGTGACATGACCCCAGGGCGTGGCTGGGAGCCAGGTGGTGACATGACCCCGGGGCGTGGCTGGGAGCCTGGTGGTGAAATGACCCCGGGGCGTGGCTGGGAGCCTGGTGGTGACATGACCCCGGGGCGTGGCTGGGAGCCTGGTGGTGACATGACCCCGGGGCGTGGCAGGGAGCCTGGCGGTGACATGACCCCGGGGCGTGGCAGGGAGCCTGGTGGTTACATGACCCCGGGGCGTGGCTGGGAGCCTGGCGGTGACATGACCCCGGGGTGTGGCTGGGAGCCTGGTGGTGACATGACCCCGGGGCGTGGCTGGGAGCCTGGTGGTGACATGACCCCGGGGCGTGGCTGGGAGCCTGGTGGTGACATGACCCCGGGGCGTGGCTGGGAGCCTGGTGGTGACATGACCCCGGGGCGTGGCTGGGAGCCTGGTGGTGACATGACCCCGGGGCGTGGCAGGTAGCCTGGCGGTGACATGACCCCGGGGCGTGGCTTGGAGCCTGGCGGTGACATGACCCCGGGGTGTGGCTGGGAGCCTGGCGGTGACATGACCCCGGGGTGTGGCTGGGAGCCTGGCGGTGACATGACCCCGGGGTGTGGCTGGGAGCCTGGCGGTGACATGACCCCGGGGCGTGGCTGGGAGCCTTTCCACTATAAGAAGTATTAGAAGAAGATGACCCCACATAGAGAATGTACCAATTTCTATAATCTGAGTCCCGGTAATGATGTAATTTTACCCCTGCTCAGGGTCCTCTCCCCACGTTACCCCTGGCTCGTTCCTCTGAGGTTCGGCAGGGAGAATTCGTAGTTGCTATGGGAACCCCCTACCTGTTGCGGAACACGATCACCTCCGGGATAGTCAGCTCCGTGCAGCGGGGGGGCCGGGAGCTCGGACTCTCCAACCAGGACATGGACTTCATCCAGACCGACGCCATCATAGACGTAAGTGTTAAGGGGGCGCAGTGTGATATGGTATATGGAGGTGATTATGGGCGTGTGATGTACCCCTACTCACAGGTCACAGCAAATTATTCAATGAAGTCCACCCCCAAAATTCAGGCTACATAACCCTGATTGTAAAGTATTGGGAATTACTAGACAGGAATCCTCTGTATAGATGTGTGGGGTCGGGGAATCCCCTGTATAGATGTGTGAGGTAAGGGAATCCTCTGTATAGATGTGTGAGGTAAGAGAATCCTCTGTATAGACGTGTGAGGTAAGGGAATCCTCTGTATAGATGTGTGAGGTAAGGGAATCCTCTGTATAGATGTGTGAGGTAAGGGAATCCTCTGTATAGATGTGTGAGGTAAGGGAATCCTCTGTATAGATGTGTGAGGTAAGGGAATCCTCTGTAAAGATGTGTGAGGTAAGGGAATCCTCTGTATAGATGTGTGGGGTCGGGGAATCCTCTGTATAGATGTGTGGGGTCGGGGAATCCTCTGTATAGATGTGTGAGGTAAGGGAATCCTCTGTATAGACATGTGAGGTAAGGGAATCCTCTGTATAGATGTGTGAGGTAAGGGAATCCTCTGTATATATGTGTGGGATCCGGGAATCCTCTGTATATATGTGTGGGGTCGGGGAATCCTCTGTATAGATGTGTGGGGTCAGGGAATCCTCTGTATAGATGTGTGGGGTCGGGGAATCCTCTGTATAGATGTGTAGGGTCGGGGAATCCGCTGTATAGATGTGTGAGGTAAGGGAATCCTCTGTATAGATGTGTGAGGTAAGGGAATCCTCTGTATAGATGTGTGAGGTAAGGGAATCCTCTGTATAGATGTGTGAGGTAAGGGAATCCTCTGTATAGATGTGTGAGGTAAGGGAATCCTCTGTATAGACATGTGAGGTAAGGGAATCCTCTGTATAGATGTGTGAGGTAAGGGAATCCTCTGTATATACGTGTGGGATCCGGGAATCCTCTGTATATATGTGTGGGGTCGGGGAATCCTCTGTATAGATGTGTGGGGTCAGGGAATCCTCTGTATAGATGTGTGGGGTCGGAGAATCCTCTGTATAGATGTGTGGGGTCGGAGAATCCTCTGTATAGATGTGTGGGGTCGGGGAATCCTCTGTATATATGTGTGGGGTCGGGGAATCCTTTGTATAGACGTGTGAGGTAAGGGAATCCTCTGTATATGGAGGTGATTATGGGCGTGTGATGTACCCCTACTCACAGGTCACAGCAAATTATTCAATGAAGTCCACCCCCAAAATTCAGGCTACATAACCCTGATTGTAAAGTATTGGGAATTACTAGACAGGACTCCTCTGTATAGATGTGTGAGGTAAGGGAATCCTCTGTATAGATGTGTGAGGTAAGGGAATCCTCTGTATAGATGTGTGAGGTAAGAGAATCCTCTGTATAGATGTGTGAGGTAAGGGAATCCTCTGTATAGATGTGTGGGGTCGGGGAATCCTCTGTATAGATGTGTGGGGTCGGGAATCCTCTGTATAGATGTGTGGGGTCGGGGAATCCTCTGTATAGATGTGTGAGGTAAGGGAATCCTCTGTATAGATGTGTGAGGTAAGGGAATCCTCTGTATAGATGTGTGAGGTAAGGGAATCCTCTGTATAGATGTGTGAGGTAAGGGAATCCTCTGTATAGATGTGTGAGGTAAGGGAATCCTCTGTATAGATGTGTGGGGTCGGGGAATCCTCTGTATAGATGTGTGAGGTTGGGGAATCCTCTGTATAGACGTGTGAGGTAAGGGAATCCTCTGAATAGATGTGTGAGGTAAGGGAATCCTCTGTATAGATGTGTGGGGTCGGGGAATCCTCTGTATAGATGTGTGGGGTCGGGGAATCCTCTGTATAGATGTGTGGGGTCGGGGAATCCTCTGTATAGATGTGTGGGGTCGGGGAATCCTCTGTATAGATGTGTGGGGTCAGGGAATCCTTTGTATAGATGTGTGGGGTCGGAGAATCCCCTGTATAGATGTGTGAGGTAAGGTAATCCTCTGTATAGATGTGTGGGGTCGGGGAATCCTCTGTATATAAGTGTGGGGTCGGGGAATCCTCTGTATATAAGTGTGGGGTCGGGGAATCCTTTGTATAGACGTGTGGGGTCGGGGAATCCTTTGTATAGACGTGTGAGGTCGGAGAATCCCCTGTATAGATGTGTGAGGTAAGGGAATCCTCTGTATAGGCGTGTGAGGTAAGGGAATCCCCTGTATAGACGTGTGAGGTCGGAGAATCCCCTGTATAGACGTGTGAGGTCGGAGAATCCCCTGTATAGATGTGTGAGGTCGGGGAATCCTCTGTATAGATGTGTGAGGTCGGGGAATCCTCTGTATAGATGTGTGAGGTCGGAGAATCCCCTGTGTAGACGTGTGGGGTCGGGGAATCCCCTGTATAGATGTGTGGGGTCGGGGAATCCTCTGTATAGATGTGTGGGCTAAGGGAATCCTCTGTATAGATGTGTGGGGTCGGTAATCCTCTGTATAGATGTGTGGGGTCGGGGAATCCTCTTTATAGATGTGTGGGGTCGGGGAATCCTCTGTATAGATGTGTGGGGTCGGGGAATCCTCTGTATAGATGTGTGAGGTAAGGGAATCCTCTGTATAGATGTGTGGGGTCGGGGAATCCTCTGTATAGATGTGTGAGGTAAGGGAATCCTCTGTATAGATGTGTGGGGTCGGGGAATCCTCTGTATAGATGTGTGAGGTAATGGAATCCTCTGTATAGATGTGTGAGGTAAGGGAATCCTCTGTATAGATGTGTGGGGTCGGGGAATCCTCTGTATAGATGTGTGGGGTCGGGGAATCCTCTGTATAGATGTGTGGGGTCGGGGAATCCTCTGTATAGATGTGTGGGGTCGGGGAATCCTCTGTATAGATGTGTGGGGTCGGGGAATCCTCTGTATAGATGTGTGGGGTCGGGGAATCCTCTGTATAGATGTGTGGGGTCGGGGAATCCTCTGTATAGATGTGTGGGGTCGGGGAATCCTCTGTATAGATGTGTGGGGTCGGGGAATCCTCTGTATAGGGGTCGGGGAATCCTCTGCATGGAGGTCGGGGAATCCTCTGCATGGAGGTCGGGGAGTCCTCTGCGTATAGGGGGTCGGGGAGTCCTCTGCGTATAGGGGGTCGGGGAGTCCTCAGCCCCGCCCTCTGCTCCTCCCGTCGCTCTCTCCTCCTCTCGCCACTCTCCGCTTCTGGCATGTGCCCTGATGAGGTGTCTTTTTGGTGGCCATGTTGTATATCTGGCTCTAAACGACAATATTCTACTACAGGGGGCGCTGCTTCACCTTCTCCTCGCTTCTTTACAGGTCGGGAATTCTGGGGGCCCCCTTGTCAACCTGGTGAGTATTACAACCCTGACCTGTATATTACACTATGTATTACCCCCCCCCCCCCCCCCGGTGACCTGTCTGTTCCCCCCCCCACCTGACCTGTATATTACACTATGTATTACCCCCCTGACCTGTATATTACACTATGTATTACCCCCCTGACCTGTATATTACACTATGTATTACCCCCCTGACCTGTATATTACACTATGTATTACCCCCCTGACCTGTATATTACACTATGTATTACCCCCCTGACCTGTATATTACACTATGTATTACCCCCCTGACCTGTATATTACACTATGTATTACCCCCCTGACCTGTATATTACACTATGTATTACCCCCCTGACCTGTATATTACACCATGTATTATCCCCCTGACCTGTATATTACACTATGTATTACCCCCCTGACTTGCCTGGTTTCTCCCCTTCTTGTCCCTTTCGTGTTGTCAGGACGGGGAGGTGATTGGTATTAATACTCTGAAGGTGACGGCCGGAATTTCCTTTGCGATTCCATCCGACAGAGTGAGAACGTTTCTCCAGGAGGCTGAGAAACGCAATCAAGGTAAATGGGGCCCTGCTGTGTGCCTGTGGGGCGCGGGGGCCCTACTGTGTGCCTGGGGGAGGGGGCGCGGGGGCCTGCTGTGTGCCTGTGGGGCACGGGGGCCCTGCTGTCTGCCTGGGGGAGGGGGCCCTGCTGTCTGCCTGGGGGAGGGGGCGCGGGGGCCTGCTGTGTGCCTGTGGGGCGCGAGGGCCCTGCTGTCTGCCTGGGGGAAGGGGCCCTGCTGTCTGCCTGGGGGAGGGGGCGCGGGGCCCTGCTGTGTGCCTGTGGGGCGCGGGGGCCCTGCTGTCTGCCTGGGGGAGGGGGCGTGGGGGCCTGTTGCTTCCCTGGGTGGGGGGGGAGCAGTATTAAAGCTTTTATACTTCTTCTCTTCTCCAGGTTCCTGGTTTGGTCGCTCTGAGGTGAAGCAGAAATACATTGGAATCACCATGCTGACCCTGACCCCCAGGTATGCTGACCCTGACCCCCAGGTATGCTGACCCTGACCCCCAGGTATGCTGACCCTGACCCCCAGGCATGCTGACCCGTCTGCCTTCTCCTGCCCCTCCCCCGGTACCTGTTGGTAGCTCTCGGCCTCCTCCCCCTCCCCCGGTAGCTCTTGGCCTCCTCCCCCTCCCCCGGTAGCTCTCGGCCTCCTCTCCCTCCCCCGGTAGCTCTCGGCCTCCTCTCCCTCCCCCGGTAGCTTTCGGCCTCCTCCCCCTCCCCCGGTGGCTCTCGGCCTCCCACCCCTCCCCCGGTGGCTCTCGGCCTCCTCCCCCTCCCCCCGGGAACCATGTCGGCCTCCTCCCCCTCCCCCCGGGAACCATGTCGGCCTCCTCCCACTCCCCCCGGTGGCTCTCGGCCTCCTCCCCTTCCCCCCGGGAACCATGTCGGCCGACTCCTCCTCCGCCGGTAGCTCTCGGCCTCCTCCTCTTGTGGTGCTCGGATGTAGGTGAGATGTAATATTAGGCTCTCACTTTGTCATTTCTTCTTTATTTCTCTTAGGATTTTGGCAGACATGAAGTTTCGGGATTCTGGGTTTCCGGATGTGTCTCACGGGGTCCTTATCCATTCAGTAATCATTGGATCCCCGGCCCACCAGTAAGTGTTGTCCTGTATGTAGAGAGCTGACTGACCCTTCCTGCTCTGACCTCTAACCCCGTGTCTCCTCAGGGCTGGGCTGAAGCCGGGAGACATCATCCTGGAGATTAACACTCAGAGAGCGGCCACCGCTGAGGACGTCTTCCATGCTGTAACCTCTCAGGCTAAGCTCACAATGATGGTGCGCCGCAGCTACGAGACCCTCATGGTCACAGTCCTCCCAGAACCCGTGGAGTGATGGCCCCCGACGGGTGCGGCCCAAGCCTGGGGTGCCATTAACTCTACAGGGGTGACAAGTCCTGTATGTGAGGTGGGAGAGTCCGGGGAACAGAGGGGCCGCTCCACCACATTCATGTGAAAGACATTAATAATTATTATTTTCTATAAACACTTGTGTAAGAAATCTTATTATTACTCTGACTGGATGTGCACTGCAATCTCTTCTCCTGCAGGCGGGCGCTGTGTCTCCTCCCTTCTCTGGCGGACGGCCGCTGTGTCTCCTCCCTTCTCCTGGCAGGGGGCGCTGTGTCTCCTCCCTTCTCCTGCAGGCCGGCGCTGTGTCTCCTCCCTTCTTCGGCAGGCGGGCGCTGTGCCTCTCCTCCCTTCTCTGGCAGGCGGGCGCTGTGTCTCCTCCCTTCTCAGACAGGCCGGCGCTGTGTCTCCTCCCTTCTCAGACAGGCCGGCGCTGTGTCTCCTCCCTTCTCAGACAGGCCGGCGCTGTGTCTCCTCCCTTCTCAGACAGGCCGGCGCTGTGTCTCCTCCCTTCTCAGACAGGCCGGCGCTGTGTCTCCTCCCTTCTCAGACAGGCCGGCGCTGTGTCTCCTCCCTTCTCAGACAGGCCGGCGCTGTGTCTCCTCCCTTCTCAGACAGGCCGGCGCTGTGTCTCCTCCCTTCTCAGACAGGCCGGCGCTGTGTCTCCTCCCTTCTCAGACAGGCCGGCGCTGTGTCTCCTCCCTTCTCAGACAGGCCGGCGCTGTGTCTCCTCCCTTCTCAGACAGGCCGGCGCTGTGTCTCCTCCCTTCTCAGACAGGCCGGCGCTGTGTCTCCTCCCTTCTCAGACAGGCCGGCGCTGTGTCTCCTCCCTTCTCAGACAGGCCGGCGCTGTGTCTCCTCCCTTCTCAGACAGGCCGGCGCTGTGTCTCCTCCCTTCTCAGACAGGCCGGCGCTGTGTCTCCTCCCTTCTCAGACAGGCCGGCGCTGTGTCTCCTCCCTTCTCAGACAGGCCGGCGCTGTGTCTCCTCCCTTCTCAGACAGGCCGGCGCTGTGTCTCCTCCCTTCTCAGACAGGCCGGCGCTGTGTCTCCTCCCTTCTCAGACAGGCCGGCGCTGTGTCTCCTCCCTTCTCAGACAGGCCGGCGCTGTGTCTCCTCCCTTCTCAGGCAGGCCGGCGCTGTGTCTCCTCCCTTCTCAGGCAGGCCGGCGCTGTGTCTCCTCCCTTCTCAGGCAGGCCGGCGCTGTGTCTACAGTGTGTGGGGTTAGGGGCAAAGAGTCCTCTGCATAGATGTGGGAGGTTAGGGGCAGGGAGTCCTCTGTGTAGATGTGGGAGGTTAGGGGCAGGGAGTCCTCTGTGTAGATGTGTGGGGTCAGGTGCAGGGAGTCCTCTGTATAGATGTGTGAGGTCAGGGAATCCTCAGCTCCGCTCTCTCCTCCTCCCGCCGCTCTCTCCTCCTCCCGCCGCTCTCAGCCCCGCTCTCTCCTCCTCCCGCCGCTCAGTGTGTCTACAGGGGGCAGTGTAGCTGGAGGGGGGGATGCAGTGTGTCTACAGGGGGAGGGGGGCAATGTAGCTGGAGGGGGGAATGCAGTGTGTCTACAGGGGGAGGGGGGCAGTGTAGCTGGAGGGGGGATGCAGTGTGTACAGGGGGAGGGGGGCAGTGTAGCTGGGGGGGGGATGCAGTGTGCACGGCAGAGGAGTGGTTGCGAATAAGCCCCTTGTACCATACAGTACATAAAGAGGTAAGATGCAGCGGTAGATACTGCCTGGATAGGCGAGGGTTAATACTGTTTCATGTTTACTATCCAATGATGTTCCATCTTTGTAACTGGAGTGTGATTGGAGAGTGAGATCACCTGACCAGGGATTAACAAAACCCTTAATCAGGGAGGAGTTAGAGAGAGCCTTGCTACTGAGCAAGAGGTCTTGAGTTCCAGAATCTTCTTAGAACACAGGTCTTGGAACTTAGCTCCTGTCTGAGGAGCATATCAGATCTACACTAGTGACCAGAGAAAGCGTGTGCCTCACACCTCTAGTGAGTTCCCACAGAACAACCAGGACAAAGCTGCAGCTTCCAACATTGGACACAGCTACATCCCAGCCTGCCCCTGCATCCAGGATGGTGACGAAACTCCTGAGGTTTCATTCTCCAAGATCACTCCCAGTCAGACCACCATCTGTAAAGATGCTACGGCTGTCACCATCAAGGGCGCCCCATCTATCGTCCAGGGACTCATACTACGGACACTAAGGGGTTGCCCCAGGGAGAACCAGTACATCAGCCTCTCTCTCATGTAATTTCTTGCACACACCACCTGCTGGAGACCTGCCAGGCTGTAGGACAGCCCTCCGGTCCCCCTACCAAGCACTGTGACACTAGTGTGCTTAGGCCACAACCGCCAGCCACTCGGAAAAGGCCCCAGTGGGGGATGTTGCAAGTGGCGTCACAAGCAGGATTTCTACTTCTGTGCCTTGTTCTGGCACTATAGACTGTCCTTTATTACAAAACTATTGTGCTGCCTAACCCTTCTGCCATCCATGTTTAGGCCCAAGTGACTTTTTACTTATTCAACATTGAATGTGTTATATTGCTGCCACGTGCTGTCGAGCTCCGCTCCAGCACTCAGGAGGTTAATCCCTGCTACGGACTTTACCAGCTCTGCTACATCTGGCGCTGCAGCGCCTGAAGCGTTTACCTCAGCAGATTGTGGCGCAGCTTGGAACTCCAGCCTGCCAAAAATCCTCACTGGCGGGAAACCAAAGAGACTCGCTGAGCTCCGCCCCCTGCGCTGTGGCACGAAGTGCCATGGAGGAGGAGCCAGAGCGATCGTGGCCCGGCAACGAAGAGGGTTAATTGGCCATATCAGATTTTGGCGCAGGCCGCGCCTGAATCTGCCAACAGCGTGCGTCTCATCCGGAAGTGCCGACACACGTGTCCTGCGACTGAAGGAGAGCATCGCTGATCACCGCCGAGCCCCTGCTGCCTGCTGGACGTTGGGAAAGGAGATCCTCACAGCTGTTCTATCATCACCGCTGATCTCTGCAGAGCCCCTGCCGCCTGCCGGACATCGGGAATGGAGTTTTTCGCGCACCGGAGCTGTTCTGTCATCGCGGCAGAGCCTGAGTGAGTACCTCTGGGGAAGTTAAAGGGGGGTAGAGATAGGAGAGCAAGGTTAATTGGCTCACCTCCCAGGGAATAGTGACTGTGCCTTAAAGTGCCCAGTGATACCGGCTCTCAAGTGACTACCTTTGAGAGATGCCGAAGAGGAGCATCCTTGACACAGCCTCCCAAGGCTTATTTAAACATAATCGATACCAATGGGAAAACTGTACCCATCCGCGGCTTTTGGGAGCCCACACTAACCATCTGAGACACCGAGTTAACCAGACAGGGCATAGTGGTGACACAAGTGCCTGAAGACGGTAACTTCTCCCTGGTACTGGGTACCAATGTTCTCCGCAACTGCTACCCTGAAGTGCTGAAGGCTCTCCAAAACTCCCTACCAACAGTCGGAAGGTGATTCAGAAGACCATGCAAGTCCTAGCGGGTTTGGACTTGGCCCCAATGGAAAAATCTTCAGAGTCCGGATCAAGGATCCACAACCTGTCCGCCTTCAACCTGGGAATGAGACATTAGTATGGTGCCGAGCTTGCATGGGCGTTCAAGGTCAAGACTACCAGGCTATGGTAGAACTCCTACCACCTGACGAAGACCTGCCTATTCTAGCTGCCAGGAGTCTAGTCACAGTATCTAGAGGACAAGTACCCATAAGCTAAACGTGGAAGACTCCCCAGTGGATCTGAGAAGATACCAAGCCGTAGCAACTCTCTTCAGCGTCCACCCTGAAGACTTAGTGGAAACCTCTCTGTCTGCCATCACAGCCCATGTGCTCCCCCGCTGGTCTTTGTGAAAAAGAAGGATGGAACCCTTTGCTTCTGTGTTGACTATAGGAAGATCAACAATATCACCCACAAGGATGCCTATCCACTGCCTCGAATCGAGGATTCCCTCGCAGCCCTAGGGTCAGCTGCCTACTTCTCTACCCTGGATCTGACCAGTGGCTAATGGCAAGTGGCCATGTCGTCTGAAGATAGGGAGAAAATGGCGGCCCCCCTGTAAGAACTCCTAAGGGGACTGCCGAAATAGGGCCAATGATATCGGGCGGCCATTGAATGAACAGCAGAACGTGAAGCAGCCTTCCAGATGCTGAAGCAAAGGCTGACTGAGCCTCCGGTGTAAGGATATCCAGATAACAATCTGCCCTTCATACTCTACAGCGATGCCAGCAAGCAGGGATTAGGAGCTGTACTATCCCAGCTTCAGAACGGAACTGAAAGGGTCATAGCCTACGCCAGCCGTTCCCTCCGAGAACCGGAAAAGAACGACCATAATTATAGCTGGAGTTTCTGTCGTTAGACTGGGCTTTGACTGAAAAGTTCAAGGACTACCTAGCTGCTTCCTTCTTCACGGTCTTCACAGACAACAACCCCTTGGCTTGGAGCCCTGGAGCAGCGATGGGCCGGCAAGACCAACGACAATGCTGATGCTCTGTCCTGACTCGCTGACCAGTGGGAGGGACCCTCCACTGATACTCAGTGGGAAGATGTGGAGATGCCGGTGTTCTATGCCTGGTTTTTGCGCCAAGAGGCCCAGAGAGTTTACTACCCTCAGAAGCGGTACCAGCTACCCCACCAGAAGAGTCTGTGCCACCGGCAGAAAAAGACCTCTGGATGAGTCTGCAGGCTGATAGCTGCGCCCTAGGAGAACTGATGGACTATCTCTCTAGTAGGCGAGTGCCTGAACGGATTTGTCGGAGGAGGGTCGATGGGGAATTGTCCCAATTGTGGCGCCAGAGGATGACTCTGAGTATGCATCAGGGCCTGCTGAAAAGAAGAACTCTGGATCCTATTACCTATGACCGACTGTACCAGATTGTGATCCCCCAGAGGGATGCCAAGATAGTACTGGATATGTACCATGACCAGTCCGGACACTCCCTTCGAGGGAGAGCGACACAATCAAAGGGCCCCCCTACATCCCATTGTGAGCCAACGGCCTTTGGAGAATCTGGCTCTGGTTCAAGTGAATTTGGAGCCCAGCAGATCCGGTCACACATATGCCTTGACAATAATAGACCATTACACCAAGTTTGTGGTCGCAGTACCAGTCAGAGACTTTTCCGCCAGGACCACCGCAGCGGCCCTGTGGAAAAGCTTCATCCTCCCTTATGGCTGTCCGGATAAAATTCTTATGGACCAGGGAACTGCATTTGAGTCGCAAGTGTTCCAGGAGCTGTGTACCCTCTATGGCTGCAAGAAGCTGAGGACCACAGCCTACCATCCTCAGGGCAATGGGCTCTGTGAGAAAATGACCCCTTCGAAAAGGGCTTGCTGGCCGAAGTTACTACCGGAGCTAGTATACCTGTACAATAATACCACCCATTGCTCCACAGGATACACTCCCTACTACTTGATGTTTGGGAGACATGGCCATCTCCCAGATATGGCCTTGGACATGGAAAACCCCGATTTCCAGTCTCTACTCCCTCAGACTGATTGGGTTCAGGAGCATCAGAGGCGTCTGGCGGATGCCAGAGAAATTGTGGATCTTTGGGTGGAAGAAGCCCGAGACAAACAAAAGAGAGACCGCAATGCCTGCACTGAGCCCCTTGCCCCCGGAGAACGAGTGTGGCTGAAAAACAACCATCCCACCAGTAAGTTAGATGGGCGATGGGAGTGTGAGCCATACCTAGTTAGGGAGATCTCGGCGAGAGACAAAGGGGAAACCTCCTGCGTATCTGCAGGAGTACCAGCTGTCCCAACACAAAGGTCGGAAGCCAAAGGCCGTCTGCTTTGCCAATCCTGAGGTACTCACTCCTACTGACTGCAATTCAGATACTGAGTAACCCCTGATGGGCTGTCGCCCTAACAGGTAACTTTCTGCATATATTGTGAATGACTTTGTCTGCTATTCCCAGTTGGGCTAAGCCCCTTATATCCTCTGAGCCAGAGACTTTCCTGAGACTCATTCCCCTATTTATTATACAGTCAAGAGACTCTCCTTGAACTGCTCACCATTGTTATATGCCATGTTAGCATCAACCTCTGCTGACGCAGAGACATCGACAAAGGATTCTGTCCCTCCACGCAGGAGGAGACCCTTTGTTTATTTACACTTTTCCCCACCTCAAGGGCTGTGCCCAGAAGATGGACTTTGTTTTGAAAGGCTTCTGAGAGACTTTTTGCCAACTACTATAAAAGGAAAAGTTGCTAATGACTTTTGTTTTGCACTGAATGCTTTTCATTTGCAGGAAAGGACATTCTGTTTGCATTTTCTCTGCTTTTTTCTCCCCAGGAGAAACATTTTGGCACTTTGCTATTGCTACCCCGAGTAGCTATTTCATGTAGCGTTTTTAACGTTAAGGGTTCAAGCCACGTACCCATTGAGCTGCTAAAGCCAATGTGTGTTAACATGTTTGCACAGCTGTCATTTATTGCCAGTGAGTTTGCACTTAACCATTTTATAGGCTTTTGCAGGATTGTAGCGAGACTGTGTTGGACCGTCTTATTTGTAAATCCTGACCGCAAGCTTACACCTAGAATTGGAGTTCCGTACAGTGTGGTAGTCTGTAAACCGTGGGTCTTTATGGGACCGGGGGTGTTCAACTTAGTAACACCTAGATGCCATACACTGAGGGTAAGACCGTCAGACGACAGGTAAAGTGTACTGTATGTATTGCATGTACTTAAATGTATTACTATTTGTCGCCAAGGAAGAAGAGTTTTCGAACAAATAGTCAGGCCTTGGTGCAAGGAGTGGATTACAGGACATGACACCACACCTTTCCCACATACAGTTGGTTTAAGGGCGTTAGTTACCAACTGTCACATATGTTTGTATTTATGTACTTAGTCCAACACCAACCCAGGTGCCTGTTTCCTGGACCATGGGCGGTTTGTCCCCTACACTGCACATAGCCAGCACTTCCTTGAGAGTGCAACCTATTCCAGCTTTACCCCTACCGGCTGTAACACATCACATGGACCCTCTGGAGTCCATCTGCTGCTGGCCAGCGTTGGTTCTCTTTTTCCCACATCCGGTCCATAGTCGAGCCCTGGGAGGCTCTTTCAATTGCCCTGGGGGTATGCAACGTCCCTGGCAATGTGCATGGCAGAGGAGTAGTTGCGAATAAGCCCTTTTACTACCCAGTACATATAAAGGTAATTGAGCAGCGGTAGATACTGCCTAGATAGGCAAGAGTTAAGAATGTTAATGTTATCATCCAATGATATGCCTCAATGCACTTAAATGTGAACTGGAGTGTGATTGGAGGAGGAGATCACCTGACCAGGGATTAACTAGACCCTTAGTCAGGGAAGGAGTTAGAACAGGGTGAGTGAACATCCAGCTTCTGACTGAGAAGCACCTCCTCAGAGCACCTCCTCTGCACATAGGTCTCCTAGGCCTCAGCTACTACACACAGAGTGACACAGGACAAACAGGACAAAGCTGCAGCTTCCAGCCTTGGACACAGCTACATCCCAGCCTGCCCCTGCATCCAGGCTGGTGACCCAACTGCTGAGGTTCCCTCTCCAAGATCACTCCAGTACTGCTCTGTACAGAATCGTTTGGCCTGGTGCTGCCGTTGGTTTGAATAAATAACTGTAAGTTACTTTTATGCACAACATTGCCTCCGTCTGATCCCTGGATATGGCTGTTACCACCATGGGCTCCCCATCCATTACCCAGGGGCTTATCTTACAGACACTCACTTGTTGCCCCAGGGAGAACCAGTACATCAGCCTCTCCCTCCATATTTCTTGCACACACCACCTGCTGGAGAGATGCCCGGCTGTAGGACAGCCCTCCGGTCCCCATACCAAGCACCGTGACCTCAGCGTGCCTAGGCCGCAACCGCCAGCCACTCCGGTATTCTGGGCCCTGGCTGCCTCTAGGCCCCAAGAAAAGGTTAGGCCCCGGTGGGGGATGTTGCATCTTCTTCCCAGAGCCCGGTCATACTCCAAAACTAAGGGAGTGTCCATCCTTGATGCTAGGTCTGAATGCCCGCGCGTCTTGGGGCTACAAGTGTAGACTATTGCTAGGCCATTCACAGTGACCTCCTTATCAGAAGTGACGACTGACCCCATCTACTGCTCAGACCATCCCTAATCCGTGTCTTATAAGGGGCTGTAGGAAAGCCATTGACGGCTAAATGAATCCATTTTGGAGGATGTGTAGTTAAAGGAGGAAGTGGAAAGCAACTTTTTGCGTCCAACGTTAAGGACTCCACTAATAGTCTCCTAGTAGGAGAGGCCCACAGATGGTAAATTCATCAACATCGTGGCCCATCAGGTAATTGTAGATGGGACATTGTGGACTGGCGCAGCTAATGGATCAGCATTAGGTGAAGCTTCCTTTATGTAGGGGCGCTCCCTGCCTAGGGACACACTGGGGGTCATTTACTAAGGGCCCAATTCGCGTTTTCCTGACGTGTTACCCGAATATTTCTGATTTGCGCCGATTGTACCTGAATTGCCCCTGGATTTTGGCGCACACGATCGTATTGTGGCGCATCGGCGCCGGCATGCGCGCGACGGAAATCGGGGGGCGTGGCCGAATGAAAACCCGACGGATTCGGAAAAACCGCCGCATTTAAAAAAAAAAATGTGTCGCGAAAATTGCGCTTGTCTTCATCCAGGATAGGCCGGTGAATTTCAGGGCATTTCGGCGCGCCTCCGGGAACTTCAGCGCAGCAGCGCCACCGGGTGGACGGCGGAGGAACTACCTTCATAAATCCCGGCCAGACCCGAATCCAGCGCAGAGAACACGCCGCTGGATCGCGAATGGGCCGGGTAAGTAAATCTGCCCCACTATGTGCACTCTCTGCTCTTTCTTCCCAAGTCCTCGGGGGCATTGGGCATCCTGATTTTGTGACCTCCCACTCCGCTTCTCACTTTTCGTGGATTGTTGCCGACATAGTTGTGGATAATCTGTGGATCTTCCTAGAACTTACTTCTGAGTCCCCTTGGCTTGTGTGTAATTTTCACTCTTTGCTTCATTGCAAACATTTGGTAAGATCAAAAAAGTAATTTTTTTGCTCATTTATGTGCCCTCTGCCTCCCCCCCAGTAATGTGCCCTCTGCCTCCCCCCCAGTAATGTGCCCTCTGCCTCCCCCCCAGTAATGTGCCCTCTGCCTCCCCCCCAGTAATGTGCCCTCTGCCTCCCCCCCAGTAATGTGCCCTCTGCCTCCCCCCCAGTAATGTGCCCTCTGCCTCCCCCTCAGTAATGTGCCCTCTGCCTCCCCCTCAGTAATGTGCCCTCTGCCTCCCCCTCAGTAATGTGCCCTCTGCCTCCCCCTCAGTAATGTGCCCTCTGTCTCCCCCCCCAGTAATGTGCCCTCTGCTGCCCCCCCAGTAATGTGCCCTCTTCCGCCCCCCCAGTAATGTGCCCTCTTCCGCCCCCCCAGTAATGTGCCCTCTTCCGCCACCCCAGTAATGTGCCCTCTTCCGCCCCCCCCAGTAATGTGCCCTCTTCCGCCCCCCCCAGTAATGTGCCCTCTGTCCCCGTAGTAATGTGCCTTCAGCCCCCCCAGTAATGCTCCCTCTGCCCCCTCCAGTAATGTAGATATTTTTGCTCATTTATTAAATAAGAAAACCTGGAATCTTCCCCGGTGATAAGTACTCAGCCCCCGGTAGTATAGTATTCGGGCCTCGGTGCCCTCTGCCCCCCAGTAATGTACTCTTTGCTCCCCCAGAAATGTACCCTCTGCTCCCCCAGTAATGTGCCCTCTGCCCCCCCCCCCAGTTATGTGCCCTCTGCCCCCTCCAGTAATGTAGATATTTTTGCTCATTTATTAAATAAGAAAACCTGTAATCTCCCCCAGTGATGAGTATTCGGCCCCTTTGCTCAGTGTTGAGTAGAAGCTTTGGAGCTGGTGCAGCCCGGAGTCTACTAGGGAAGTTTTTACCCCCTGGATTTGGGGATCCTCTGCCTCCTCGCAGATCCTCTCCAGGTCCCTCAGGTTGGATGGAGAACGTTGGTGGAGGCCATTCTCCAGTCTCTCCAGAGATGCTCCATTGGGTTTAGGTCCGGACTCTGGCTGGGCCTGTCAGGAATGGTCAGAGATGTTCTGAAGCCTCTGCTGTGGTATTGTAGCTTGTGCTTAGGGTCATTGTCTTGTTGGAAGGTTCGGCCCAGTCTGAGGTCCAGAGCATCTGGAAGAGGTTCTCATCCAGGAGATCTCTGTACTTGGCCGCATGCATCTTTCCTTCCATTACATCCAGTGATCCTGTCCTCCCCATAGCATGATGCTGCTTCCCCCTAGTATTGGGCACCACCCCACCATAGCCTGATGCTGCCCCCATGTGTCACTGCTGGGATTGTATTTGGCAGGTGATGAGCGGCGCCTGGTTTTCTCCACCGCTTGATATCATCATCAGGAAGTCCAACCTTCATCTCATCCGAGCAGAGAATCTTATTCCTCTGGAGCTCAGTCACAGTCATCTTGGGGTGTTTCTTTACCTCTCACTAAGGCTCTTCTCCCACCATTGCTTAGTTTGGCTGGACAGCCAGGTAGAGGAAGAATTGTGGTCGTTCCAAACTTCTTCCATTTAAGGATTATGGTGGTCACTGTGCTCTTGTTTGTGCTTGAGAGCTGCAGAAATTCTTCTGTAACCAGTGCCTGATCAGTGCCTTGCCTCAATTCTGTCCCTGAGCTCCTTGGGCAGTTCCTTAGACTTCATGATTCTCATGTGCTGTGACATGCACAGTGAGCTGTGAGGTCTTATTTTCTTTATTTTTCTGTCAGGATGGGGGAAGAGTGGACATTAATGAACATTAAAAAGAACTTTTTTGATCTTGCCAATTGGCTGCTATGAAACAAAGAGTGAAAAATGTAAAGGGGCCGGAATACTTTCCATACCCACTGTATGCTTGCTGGGGCCTGCAATTCCTGCATCCACATGCTACCATTGGGCCCACCTTAGCAATCCTGAGTAAGATCTTTTCTAGCCAGAACTTCTCTCCTCTATGCTCAATTCTGGGTTATGCCAACTTGGATGTGGACCTTGACGGGTATTTGAACCGTGGTTGCACAGTAAGTGTTATAGAGCTGAGCACTTTTTGAAGGGGGTCGCTGGTCTATGGGTGAGGAGTTGAATGCCATCACTTTACCTCATCCGCTACAACCACTGCCGGTAATTCAACACAGGCATTATCTGACCTCCCTAGGGCCATGTACCCCTTTGAGAGCCTAGGTGACGCAAGGAGTGTAACCCACAACACCCTACCTATAGATCTCCCAGCACCTGTACATCTGCTGATCTGGGAGAGGGCGCTGGGTTTATCTGTGACCACAGAACAAATAGACTGGTTCTGAGAGAGGAGGGAGACGTCAATGTTCTTTCTAAGGGTGGTACAGGGTGGTCCTCTCCTTTCCTGGCTTCTCCTTTTGTCTTGGTGATGTGTTTGCACCTTTCATTTCCCGCACCTGATGTAGTCACTTTGTGCAGATTCTTGGGCCTGCCCTTTGTTGTTGTCTTACACTTTAAGCCCTGAGATGTTGCTCCAGCTTCTCCTCCTGTACTTTGCTGGTTTTAATAAAACACTGCAGTCGCCAGGTGATTATGAAAAAATTTATGACCCAAAACCCGCAACATTTAGTAGCAGAAATCCCTGTTATTTCTGTGAGCACCTATGAGGAGCCACATGTATGGCTTCCACGTGAGGAGATGTAAACATGAGGATGAGCACAGGACTGGGGTGTTAGTAGCACCTATAGGATAAGAACGACTGCTCTAGGTGTGCATGGCAGAAGATCCGGCAGCTGTAGGAATGGTCCAGCTGTGGCCTAGGAGGAACATCTGAGTACAGCTCGCAGCCTCCTCACAGATGTTACTGGGGTCTTTTGGGTGGTCGGAAACTGCTTATATGATATTTGGGGATCACCTTATCTCCTGTCCTTGTCCAGCTCAACATCAACAACTTAGCACTGAGAGCAGCAGAGATGGACACCACAACAAGAAGCAAAGACGCATAGTTATCAGGCACTGAAGCCCCCAGTACACGTGGCAGCTGGTGGATAACCACACCAGTGGTCCCCAGCAGTGGCCATCCTCTTTTTGGGTCTGAACTTCTCCCATATTCAAGATTCTTGGGTGAAAATGGTTGTGTCTGGAGGTGAAGGAACATGGACCATGCACTAAAGGATCTGGTTGTTGAGCTGTCCCCTGTATTGTTCAAACCGCTTGTTGGCTTCTTCACTGAATGCGTCACCTAAACACAAGATACAAAAAGGAGTCAGAGCAGAGATGGGGGTCCGATGTGTCTGTCTTAGCTGTGTGGTATCTACACTGAGGCCTCCTCAGGATGTCCACACATAGGATAAAATGGTCTAGTGCCTTGTGACCTGTGGAGTCACCTTCTAGATGTGGTAGTCCTGACCTCTAAGACCTGCTGTGTGTCTGTGTATATGTCTATCCTCCGTTCCCTGGCTAGCTGCTACGTCTTTCCAGTTGGAAACATTGCATCTTTCCTCTTCGTAGACCTCTCTGGCCCAATGTCATGTGATCCCTCAGTGGTCTGACAGTCTGTCTTGGAAGGCCAGGATGGATTTATTGGAGATATCCTAATGAATGTCAATTTAAGGAGAGGAGCCTGATGTGGGGAGACCAAGTCTATTGAGTTGTTACCAAGTCCTAATCACTGGCGGTGGGTGAATGGGAGACTGTGTCGTGGGTGGAGGTTACCCATGTGCGTCACCTGTACTACACCTTGTCGTATTTCATAATCTTCTGCCCTGCAGGGAACGTCTTCTGTGATGAAGCCGTGGTGTCAGGTAACACACAGGTTGCAGGGGCTTGTAGGGGCCACTGTCAGCAGTTTTGGCCCCAGGTCTAATAATTAGAATATTTCCTAATAGCGATTCCATCTGTTATCACATGACTACAGCCAGTCACCCAGGACTGCACTGGGTACTGGGGTGACTTTTTTTGTTATTGCTTGATCATTCTTATACTCCCTGTAGTATTTGTTACCCTGATTGTGATGTGATTGTTACCTGGGGGGTCTTACAGGTCGGTGTTGTGGGAGCTGGTTGGTGGGACCCTCTTACCCCTATCCACAATGGATGGTTTGTGTCACTATAATTATCATTATAATTTGCGTGTTGTTGGCTTTGGATATGGATTTATACCTTACATTAGCGGTGCCCGGCGTTTGTGTGTTTCAGGGTATTTCCTTATAAGTCGCTGTCCTGGGATGAATAATAAGTCCTGGATGTGGAGTAGCCTGTGTTATTCCGAAGTTTGAGGCTGTTGGTGCTATCACACAGGGACCCCACCATCCTTATTATTATAATTCCCTGGGGCTGTACAATCAGTAAGGGGGTCACATACATTACACTAAGACAAGATCAGATACGAGAACTACAGAGGTTAAGAGACAAGTAGGAGGAGGGATCACAGTCTATAGGGGGGCGGGGCAGTTGTCATGTGTTGTAGATCCTGAACCGGGGGGTTTTCAGGTTACGCTTGAAGGTTCGGAAAGTGGGGGACAGTCTGACACATTTTGGTAGCAAGTTCCAGAGTCTGGGGGAAGCTCGGGAGAAGACCTGGTGACGGTTGTGAAAAGAGCAGATGGTAATAAAGTAAAGCTGAAGGTCCTGTGAGGAGCGGAGATTACGTGTGGGACGGTATTGTCTGGTGAGGTCAGAGACATATAGAGGGGGCAGGGTCCGGAGGATTTGTAAGTCATGGTTATTATTGTAAACTAAATTTGTTGTTCAACCAGTGGAGAGAGACAGAGGAGAGGAGAGGAAAAAAGCCGAAAGAGACAGAGGAGAGGAGAGAAGAGGAAAAAAGCCGAGAGAGAGAGAGGAGAAGAGGAGAAAGCCGAGAGAGACAGAGGAGAGGAGAGGAGAGGAGAAAGCCGAGAGAGACAGAGGAGAGGAGAAAGCCGAGAGAGACAGAGGAGAGGAGAGGAGAAAGCCGAGAGAGACAGAGGAGAGGAGAGGAGAAAGCCGAGAGAGACAGAGGAGAGGAGAGGAGAAAGCCGAGAGAGACAGAGGTGAGGAGAGGAGAAAGCCGAGAGAGACAGAGGAGAGGAGAGGAGAAAGCCGAGAGAGACAGAGGAGAGGAGAAAGCCGAGAGAGACAGAGGAGAGGAGAGGAGAAAGCCGAGAGAGACAGAGGTGAGGAGAGGAGAAAGCCGAGAGAGACAGAGGAGAGGAGAGGAGAAAGCCGAGAGAGACAGAGGAGAGGAGAAAGCCGAGAGAGACAGAGGAGAGGAGAGGAGAAAGCCGAGAGAGACAGAGGAGAGGAGAGGAGAAAGCCGAGAGAGACAGAGGTGAGGAGAGGAGAAAGCCGAGAGAGACAGAGGAGAGGAGAGGAGAAAGCCGAGAGAGACAGAGGAGAGGAGAGGAGAAAGCCGAGAGAGACAGAGGAGAGGAGAGGAGAAAGCCGAGAGAGACAGAGGAGAGGAGAGGAGAAAGCCGAGAGAGGCAGAGGAGAGGAGAGGAGAAAGCCGAGAGAGGCAGAGGAGAGGAGAGGAGAAAGCCGAGAGAGGCAGAGGAGAGGAGAGGAGAAAGCCGAGAGAGGCAGAGGAGAGGAGAGGAGAAAGCCGAGAGAGGCAGAGGAGAGGAGAGGAGAAAGCCGAGAGAGGCAGAGGAGAGGAGAGGAGAAAGCCGAGAGAGACAGAGGAGAGGAGAGGAGAAAGCCGAGAGAGACAGAGGAGAGGAGAGGAGAAAGCCGAGAGAGACAGAGGAGAGGAGAGGAGAAAGCCGAGAGAGACAGAGGAGAGGAGAGGAGAAAGCCGAGAGAGACAGAGGAGAGGAGAGGAGAAAGCCGAGAGAGACAGAGGAGAGGAGAGGAGAAAGCCGAGAGAGACAGAGGAGAGGAGAGGAGAAAGCCGAGAGAGACAGAGGAGAGGAGAGGAGAAAGCCGAGAGAGACAGAGGAGAGGAGAGGAGAAAGCCGAGAGAGACAGAGGAGAGGAGAGGAGAAAGCCGAGAGAGACAGAGGAGAGGAGAGGAGAAAGCCGAGAGAGACAGAGGAGAGGAGAGGAGAAAGCCGAGAGAGACAGAGGAGAGGAGAGGAGAAAGCCGAGAGAGACAGAGGAGAGGAGAGGAGAAAGCCGAGAGAGACAGAGGAGAGGAGAGGAGAAAGCCGAGAGAGACAGAGGAGAGGAGAGGAGAAAGCCGAGAGACAGAGCCATAGAGGGGGAAGAGCAGGGGTCCCGGGACAGAACCCTGAGGGACGCCAACAAAGAGGGGGGCGAGGTGATGTGATAGACACTGAACGTCCGGTTGGAAAGATATGAGGAGATCCAGGAGAGGACACAGTCAGAGATACCAAGAGAACAAAGCGTCTGCAGCAGGAGAGAAGGGTCTACAAAGGCAGAGGACAGGTCAGAGGACAGAGTAGCAATGTTTTGCCTTGGCTGACAGTAGGGCAGTCTCAGGGGAGAGATTGGGTCGAAAACCACATTGTAGTTTGTAAAAAAAAAAAAAAACAAGTTGGACGAAGGGTGGGGAGATGGTGCTGAAAGGACATCATGTTCCCTTTTTTGTTTAAAGTTTTCATTTTCCCATGTACAGAGCTGTGCGAGGGCTTGTTTTCTGTGTATCAAATTGCACTTCCATGCAGAGGCCGATTAAGTGTTCCATGGGCCCTGGGCTGTGGACATGAAGAGGGCCCCCAGAATCCAAACCAATGGTGTGCCTAATTTACTCCGCCTGACGACACCTTGGCAGCATCTACTGGCCTCCCTTTAATAAAATGTCCACAGTAGAGCCTCCCTTTAATAAAATGTCCACAGCAGAGCCCCCCTGTACAGAAATGTCCACAGCAGAGCCCCCCTGTACAGAAATGTCCACAGCAGAGCCCCCCTGTACAGAAATGTCCACAGCAGAGCCCCCCTGTACAGAAATGTCCACAGCAGAGCCCCCCTGTACAGAAATGTCCACAGCAGAGCCCCCCTGTACAGTAATGTCCACAGCAGAGCCCCCCTGTACAGTAATGTCCACAGCAGAGCCCCCCTGTACAGTAATGTCCACAGCAGAGCCCCCCTGTACAGTAATGTCCACAGCAGAGCCCCCCTGTACAGTAATGTCCACAGCAGAGCCCCCCCTGTACAGAAATGTCCACAGCAGAGCCCCCCCTGTACAGAAATGTCCACAGCAGAGCCCCCCCTGTACAGAAATGTCCACAGCAGAGCCCCCCTGTACAGAAATGTCCACAGCAGAGCCCCCCTGTACAGAAATGTCCACAGCAGAGCCCCCCTGTACAGTAATGTCCACAGCAGAGCCCCCCTGTACAGTAATGTCCACAGCAGAGCCCCCCTGTACAGTAATGTCCACAGCAGAGCCCCCCTGTACAGTAATGTCCACAGCAGAGCCCCCCTGTACAGTAATGTCCACAGCAGAGCCCCCCCTGTACAGAAATGTCCACAGCAGAGCCCCCCCTGTACAGAAATGTCCACAGCAGAGCCCCCCCTGTACAGAAATGTCCACAGCAGAGCCCCCCCTGTACAGAAATGTCCACAGCAGAGCCCCCCCTGTACAGAAATGTCCACAGCAGAGCCCCCCTGTACAGAAATGTCCACAGCAGAGCCCCCCCTGTACAGAAATGTCCACAGCAGAGCCCCCCTGTACAGAAATGTCCACAGCAGAGCCCCCCTGTACAGAAATGTCCACAGCAGAGCCCCCCCTGTACAGAAATGTCCACAGCAGAGCCCCCCCTGTACAGAAATGTCCACAGCAGAGCCCCCCCTGTACAGAAATGTCCACAGCAGAGCCCCCCTGTACAGAAATGTCCACAGCAGAGCCCCCCTGTACAGAAATGTCCACAGCAGAGCCCCCCTGTACAGAAATGTCCACAGCAGAGCCCCCCTGTACAGAAATGTCCACAGCAGAGCCCCCCTGTACAGAAATGTCCACAGCAGAGCCCCCCTGTACAGAAATGTCCACAGCAGAGCCCCCCTGTACAGAAATGTCCACAGCAGAGCCCCCCTGTACAGAAATGTCCACAGCATAGCCCCCCTGTACAGAAATGTCCACAGCAGAGCCCCCCTGTACAGAAATGTCCACAGCAGAGTCCTCTGTACAGAAATGTCCACAGCAGAGCCCCCCTTTACAGAAATGTCCACAGCAGAGCCCCCCTTTACAGAAATGTCCACAGCAGAGCCCCCCTGTACAGAAATGTCCACAGCAGAGCCCCCCTGTACAGAAATGTCCACAGCAGAGCCCCCCTGTACAGAAATGTCCACAGCAGAGCCCCCCTGTACAGAAATGTCCACAGCAGAGCCCCCCTTTACAGAAATGTCCACAGCAGAGCCCCCCTTTACAGAAATGTCCACAGCAGAGCCCCCCTTTACAGAAATGTCCACAGCAGAGCCCCCCTTTACAGAAATGTCCACAGCAGAGCCCCCCTTTACAGAAATGTCCACAGCAGAGCCCCCTGTACAGAAATGTCCACAGCAGAGCCCACTGACAACTGCACATACATATGTAGCCATCAACTCTATGCTGTGTGCCCTGAAGCGGGAAAAAAATTCCAAATGCAGCGTAATTGGTGAAAACACGCATTTGCACCATTTTCTTGTGGGCTTGGCTTTTAAGCCTTTCCCTGTGCGCCCCAAATTACATGTCTAATTTATTCTTTGGGTCGGGGAGGGTAAAGGTAGGATTTGGGTGAAGGAGCAGTCGTCCGACAGGAGGATGCGAGCTCCACTGTGAAGCCATAGGAGAGAGCAGCAGGAGAGGCAGTGTCACAAGGAGTTGGTCAAATTTTTTGGTCAGTTTTTGAAAAATAAAGCGGTTGTGAATATCAGTGAGTTTGTTGCATACGTAACATGCTATTCATAGGGCTCCAGAAAGCCAAAGGGGAGAGGGTATCAGAAGGATAGGTCGTAGATTAGAGTGATTACAGGATATGGGGGAGATACGTCTTTGACAAAAGGCAGATGGAATTGTAAGGATTGGGTAAGAGGGTCCTTATCAATGACTGATAGTGTTGGTAGCATGAAGGAGTAGCTGGGGCAGGTGGAGGAGGTGCAGAGCCTTCAGTTTTCTGATAAGGAGAGCTGAGGCATTACCCATTGCCTCCGGCCTGACCTCTAGCCTATCCTCAATGAGTACTGTCTAGTTGGCCATATCTTCTCGTGCCCAAGGCTACTTACCTATATGACAATTGTGTATCCAGATTCTGTGCCCATCGTATTTGCAGTTACATTTCATGGCATTGTTGGTGAAGTCGCTTTCTGCCACTTCAAAGTTTGGGTTAATTACAACCTAAGAGATAAGGATGCAATGACGAGGATGTCCAGAAATGTGGTAGGCTCACCAGCGAGGGACAGCCCCGAGCACTCACCTGCAGAATGTAGTTCCCCGGCTTCACATCCGTTATGTCGATCCATTGACAGTCAATGTCATGCCGATACAAGTCCCAGCACCCCACAGTGATGCCCTGCTCTCCGAAGTTAGCGCATTCATACCGCTTACTGACCACTGCAAGACAGGATATTATATCAGACATGTGGGGTAACCCCAAGCCCCTCACCTCATAGCAATATACAATCCGCATTATCATCTGGGGAGTTATATGAGGGTCTCAGCCCGATGCAGACTGAATAATTACTAAACCTGTCTGATAGATCACAGGATGTGACAACCAATATATCACAGCATCTGCCCCAGTGTGTCACATAGATACTGCACACAATGGCCCCCATGATGGATGGTGATACCAGGGCCTTGTCTTACACTCTTGGCACTCGGTGTCCTCCAGGCAGAAGCTTGCTTTGTGCCCCTCAGCAACCTTGGTCCCATTGGGTGTTAGTATATCATAGTGAGTGAAGATGTCCATGCTATGGTAGTGCCTGCAAAGACAGAAAAAGGACAGCCGAGCATGAGACCCCTGCCACCCACGACATCCATAGGGTGTGTTATAGAAGACACATGTCCATCTAGTCCATCCCCCGAGTTATGGAAACAAGTAAATCAGTGATTCCTTCATCTGAACCCAGTTGAGGTCAATTGGAAGATTCCTAAAAGAGGGCAATGGTTTACCCCTGTGGTCAAAGCTTACCCATGGCACTCGTGCCACACCCAGGAGTGTCTGCCAGCCTTGGGCCTAAAATCAGCTCTGCCATTGTTGTGTATCTGGGAGGAGAAGCGCAGGAGTCGTCTGTGTCCGTAGGGCCAGTTGGCGTGACGAGCTGAGCTGGAGAGGCAGTTCTCTTCAGCCGCACAGTATAACATATGTAGTGGACGGTCTTCAATGTAGGCCGTCTCCTGGACAAGTGTGGCATGTAAGACCAGGTCGGAAGCAGCTGCAGATTACAGAAGGTACAGTTTCACTTCACTGAGCTTACTGAAGACCACCTACCCTCTCCTGGAGTCAGTATATGGAATGGTTGGGATTTTGGGGGAGCAGGAGGTATGAGATTCTTACTCTCGGAGCAGATGACTCCAGCCGCGTGCCTGGTGCCAGTGTTTTTGCAGCTGACGGACTTGTGACGGGAACACTGTAGGAGAGACAGCTCTGTGCCGCTGCAGCGGACGCCACTCATAATCATCTCTGTAACGTTGGCCGCGTCCCAATACCAGGTTTCCTGAGTGAAATATGTGACAAATAATAGCAAAGAAGAAAGTTCCGGTACAATTATACAAATTCCCAGCTTCCCCGAATGTGAAGACGCCCGCCCCAAGGTGTGTAGCACGGAGATTCTGCAGTGTTGTACATGTGTGTACTATTTGGTGCAGTTGTGATCCTGAGCAGATCCTACTAGAGGTAAGTGATCCAGTGATGAATTATGATAGTTATGAACAAGCCCCATCCCCTCCTTCATTGTACATACCGTCACCGCATGCAGAGAGTAGCCCAAGCCCAGCTGCCGACATGCTACCATAGCTTCCTTAGTAGTCCAGCCGTCACTGCACAGATAGCCCCAAGAGTTTCCAATCTTCATCTCCACGCGGCCCTCAAACTGTGTGCGCCCCCCGATAATGCGTATCTGATAGCCCAAGAGCAGCAAGCAATGGCACATAACGACAAGGAGAAGACATGAGCGAGACATGGACAGGGAAGCGTCTGCTTTACAACTCATCAGTCGTAAAACAGTGACAGGAATTTACACAAAGCAAATGTGAGACACAACGCGAGAATCTCCCACATCTCATACAAGAGTTTATGAGCTCAAGCCATCGGGTAATATTCATAAAGCCATAAATCATCAGCATAACGAGCACAAAAAAGACTGAGCAGAGCAAACACAGACTCCACGTATACAGGCACATACATGACCCCAGCCAACACACCGACCAAGCACATCATGCTAGAGGAGGCACATACATGACCCCAGCCAACACACCGACCAAGCACATTGTGCTAGAGGAGGCACATACATGACCCCAGCCAACACACCGACCAAGCACATTGTGCTAGAGGAGGCACATACATGACCCCAGCCAACACACCGACCAAGCACATCATGCTAGAGGAGGCACATACATGACCCCAGCCAACACACCGACCAAGAACCTCATGCTAGAGGAGGCACATACATGACCCCAGCCAACACACTGACCAAGCACATCATGCTAGAGGAGGCACATACATGACCCCAGCCAACACACCGACCAAGCACATCATGCTAGAGGAGGCACATACATGACCCCAGCCAACACACCGACCAAGAACCTCATGCTAGAGGAGGCACATACATGACCCCAGCCAACACACCGACCAAGTACCTCATGCTAGAGGAAGCACATACATGACCCCAGCCAACACACCGACCAAGCACATCATGCTAGAGGCACATACATGACCCCAGCCAACACACCGACCAAGCACATCATGCTAGAGGAGGCACATACATGACCCCAGCCAACACACCGACCAAGTACCTCATGCTAGAGGAGGCACATACATGACCCCAGCCAACACACCGACCAAGAACCTCATGCTAGAGGAGGCACATACATGACCCCAGCCAACACACCGACCAAGAACCTCATGCTAGAGGAGGCACAAACATGACCCCAGCCAACACACCGACCAAGCACCTTATGCTAGAGGAGGCACATACATGACCCCAGCCAACACACCGACCAAGCACATCATGCTAGAGGAGGCACATACATGACCGCAGCCAACACACCGACCAAGAACCTCATGCTAGAGGAGGCACATACATGACCCCAGCCAACACACCGACCAAGAACCTCATGCTAGAGGAGAAACATACATGACCCCAGCCATCACACCGACCAAGAACCTCATGCTACAGGAGAGCACATACATGACCCCAGCCAACACACCGACCAAGAACCTCCAAGAACCTCATGCTAGAGAAGGAACACACATGACCCCAGCCAACACACTGACCAAGAACCTCATGCTACAGGAGAGCACATACATGACCCCAGCCAACACACAGACCAAGTACATTATGCTAGAGGAGGCACATACATGACCCCAGCCAACACACCGACCAAGAACCTCCAAGAACCTCATGCTAGAGGAGGAACATACATGACCCCAGCCAACACACCGACCAAGCACATTGTGCTAGAGGAGGCACATACATGACCCCAGCCAACACACCGACCAAGCACATCGTGCTAGAGGAGGCACATACATGACCCCAGCCAACACACCAACCAAGCACATGATGCTAGAGGCCACATACAGTGACTAATGAAACTATTCGGACCCTTTACATTTTTCACTTTATGTCTTATTGTAGCCAATTGGAAAGATCAAAAGTTCTTTTTTTTGTTCATCGTCTGCCCCCCAGTAATGTGCCCTCTACCCCTAGTAATGTGTACTCTGCCTCACCAGTATGTGCCCTCTGCCCCCCCCCCAGTAATGTGCATTCTGCCCCTATCTTGACAGACCCCCCCCTTCAGCCCCTGGTGATGAGTATGCGGCCCCCGGAGACGAGTATGCGGCCCCCAGAGACAAGTATGTGGCCCCCGGTGATGAGTATTCGGCCCCTTTGCTCAGTGTTGAGTAGAAGCTTTGGAGCTGGTGCAGCCCGCAGTCTACTTGGGAAGTTTTTACCCCCTGGATTTGGGGATCCTCTGCCTCTCCCTTGTAGATCCTTTCCAGTTTCTTCAGGTTGGATGGAGAACATTGGTGGAGGATGTTCTGAAGCCTCTGCTGTGTTGTTTTAGCTTGTGCTTAGGGTCATTGTCTTGTTGGAAGGTTCGGCCCAGTCTAAGGTCCAGAGCATCTGGAAGAGGTTCTCATCCAGGATATCTCTGTACTTGGTCTTTCCTTCCATTACACCCGGTGGTCCTGTCCCCCACACCCATGGCATGATGCTGCACCTACCATGTGTCACTGCTGGGATTGTATTTGGCAGGTGATGAGCGGCGCCTGGTTTTCTCCACTGCTTAGAATTAACACCAGAAAGTTCAACCTTCATATCATCAGAGCAAAGAATCTTATTCCTCATAGTCCGGATCCTCCATGTGTTTTGCACCCTGCATGCGGCTTTCATATGTCTTGCACTGAAGAGAATCTTCCAGACTCTGCCATAAAGCCCCGACTGCTGGAGGCTGCAGTGATAGGTGACTCCCGTCTCCCTACTGCATCTCTGGAGCTCAGCAACAGTCATCTTGGGGTTCTTCTTTTTATCTCACACCAAGGCTCTTCTCCCACCATTGCTTAGTTTGGCTGGACGCCTAGGTCAAGGAAGAGTTGTGGTCATTCCAAACTTCTTCCATTTAAGGATTATGGAGGCTCTGTGCTCTTAGGAACCTTGAGAGCTGCAGAAATTCTTTTGTAACCTTGGCCAGATCTGTTGCCACAATTCTGTCTTTAGACTCCTTGGGCAGTTCCTTAAACTTCAGGATTCTCATGTGCTCTGAAATGCACTTTGAGCTGTGAGGTCTTATATAGACAGGTGTGCACCTCTCCTAATCAAGTACAATCAGTTTAATTAAACACAGATGGACTCCAATGAAGGAGTAGAACCATCTCAAGGAGGGTCAGAAGGAAATGGACAGCATGTGAGTTACAAAGGGACTGAACAATTATCACCAGGTGATATTTCAGTTTTTCTTGTTTTAAAAATATCTACATTTCTGTATTTTTACTATCAGGATAGGGGCAGAGTGCATGTTAATGAAAAAAAAAACTTTTTTATCTTACCAATTAGCTGCAATGAAACAAAGAAGGAAAAATTTAAAGGGGTCTGAAGACTTTCCGCACCCACTGTACATGACCCCCAGCCAGCACATCATGCTAGAGGAGGGTACATACATGACCCCAGCCAGCACACACAAGCAGGACAGGGCGGTGTAAAGAACATTTATGACAAAGGCCAACACCACATGGTAGATGTACTGAGACAACTTGAAGGTGAAGTAAAATGAAGGCATGGAACATGATGGAGCCCATTTATTGGGGGTAGTTGTGCTGCTCTGGAACCTTAGGACAGTTCCGAGGGATTAGGGTGTATTGAGGGATTTTGTGTGTAGCAGGACCGCAGTCATGGTTGAGGCTAGTGGCTTCAGCTCAATGGCTGATGGTTGCTGTGTGTCAGTGGAGGCCTCGTCTCGGATGACTCTGAACGCACACCTTGCTGAGTAGGATCTGTATACTCTGTGGCCATCACACTGTACAGTAGAGGGCTAAGTACATACCTGAAGCGCACTGCTGACAAATCCCAGGCCCAGCTGCTGACAGACCACGGCGGCCTCCTTGGTTCCCCAGCCTTCTCCACAGAGGAATCCCCATCGCTCTTCTCCACGGGGTCCCCACAAAACCTCTACCCGCCCCTCATGCTGGCTCCGACCCCCTGCCAGGCGGATCTGGGAGGATAAGCAGCCCCGGTTTCAAATCCAATGAAAAACAGGACACATAAGGATATTTTAGGGAAGGTCCCTGAGGATATTCTACAGAGGGGAACATTCAGCATGTTACTCCTCATCCACAATTTCTGGACAATGATATCCCATCTTCCCTCTAAATCTGCAGTATATTCTTCTCATCTATATAAAGGACATGGCAGCTCGCTGTGTATGGGGGGTGTAGTCACAGAGAGGTCAAGATCGCCCATGCTGACCCCTGACCGGTGCTGGCTATGATAGAAAGGTGTCAGGACACACAGGACATGGCAGCTCGCTGTGTATGGGGGGTGTAGTCACAGAGAGGTCAAGATCGCCCATGCTGACCCCTGACCACTGCTGGCTATGATAGAAAGGTGTCAGGACACAGGACAAGGCAGCTCGCTGTGTATGGGGGTGTAGTCACAGAGGGGTCAGAGCGCCCATGCTGACCCCTGACCACTGCTGGCTATGATAGAAAGGTGTCAGGACACAGGACATGGCAGCTCGCTGTGTATAGGGGCGTAGTCACAGAGAGGTCAGAGCGCCCATGCTGACCCCTGACCACTGCTGGCTAAGATAGAAAGGTGTCAGGACACACAGGACATGGCAGCTCGCTGTGTATGGGGGGTGTAGTCACAGAGGGGTCAGAGCGCCCATGCTGACCCCTGCTGGCTATGATAGAAAGGTGTCAGGACACAGGACATGGCAGCTCCCTGTGTATGGGGGATGTAGTCACAGAGGGGTCAGAGCCCCCATGCTGACCCCTGACCACTGCTGGCTATGATAGAAAGGTGTCAGGACACACAGGACATGGCAGCTCACTGTGTATGGGGGGTGTAGTCACAGAGGGGTCAGAGCACCCATGCTGACCCCTGACCACTGCTGGCTATGATAGAAAGGTGTCAGGACACACAGGACATGGCAGCTCACTGTGTATAGGGGGTGTAGTCACAGAGGGGTCAGAGCACCCATGCTGACCCCTGACCACTGCTGGCTATGATAGAATGGTGTCAGGACACAGGACATGGCAGCTCGCTGTGTATGGGGGGTGTAGTCACAGAGGGGTCAGAGCGCCCATTCTGACCCCTGACCACTGCTGGCTATGATAGAAAGGTGTCAGGACACAGGACATGGCAGCTCGCTGTGTATGGGGGTGTAGTCACAGAGGGGTCAGAGTGCCCATGCTGACCCCTGACCACTGCTGGCTATGATAGAAAGGTGTTAGGACACAGGACATGGCAGCGCCCTGTGTATAAGGGGTGTAGTCACAAAGGGGTCAGAGCGCCCATGCTGACCCTTGACCACTGCTGGCTATGATAGAAAGGTGTCAGGACACACAGTACATGGCAGCTCGCTGTGTATGGGGGGTGTAGTCACAGAGAGGTCAAGATCGCCCATGCTGACCCCTGACCGCTGCTGGCTATGATAGAAAGGTATCAGGACACACAGGACATGGCAGCTCGCTGTGTATGGGGGATGTAGTCACAGAGGGGTCAGAGCACCCATGCTGACCCCTGACCACTGCTGGCTATGATAGAAAGGTGTCAGGACACAGGACATGGCAGCTCGCTGTGTATAGGGGCGTAGTCACAGAGAGGTCAGAGCACCCATGCTGACCCCTGACCACTGCTGGCTATGATAGAAAGGTGTCAGGACACAAAGGACATGGCAGCTCGCTGTGTATGGGGGGTGTAGTCACAGAGGGGTCAGAGGGCCCATGCTGACCCCTGACTACTGCTGGCTATGATAGAAAGGTGTCAGGACACAGGACATGGCAGCTCCCTGTGTATGGGGGGTGTAGTCACAGAGGGGTCAGAGCACCCATGCTGACCCCTGACCACTGCTGGCTATGATAGAAAGGTGTCAGGACACACAGGACATGGCAGCTCATTGTGTATGGGGGATGTAGTCACAGAGGGGTCAGAGCGCCCATGCTGACCCCTGACCACTGCTGGCTATGATAGAAAGGTGTCAGGACACACAGGACATGGCAGCTCGCTGTGTATGGGGGATGTAGTCACAGAGGGGTCAGAGCACCCATGCTGACCCCTGACCGCTGCTGGCTATGATAGAAAGGTGTCAGACACACAGGACATGGCAGCTCGCTGTGTATGGGGGGTGTAGTCACAGAGGGGTCAGAGCACCCATGCTGACCCCTGACCACTGCTGGCTATGATAGAAAGGTGTCAGGACACAGGACAGCTCGCTGTGTATAGGGGCGTAGTCACAGAGGGGTCAGAGCGCCCATGCTGACCCCTGACCACTGCTGGCTATGATAGAAAGGTGTCAGGACACACAGGACATGGCAGCTCGCTGTGTATGGGGGGTGTAGTCACAGAGGGGTCAGAGCGCCCATGCTGACCCCTGACCACTGCTGGCTATGATAGAAAGGTGTCAGGACACACAGGACATGGCAGCTCGCTGTGTATGGGGGGTGTAGTCACAGAGGGGTCAGAGCACCCATGCTGACCCCTGACCACTGCTGGCTATGATAGAAAGGTGTCAAGACACACAGGACATGGCAGCTCACTGTGTATAGGGGGTGTAGTCACAGAGGGGTCAGAGCACCCATGCTGACCCCTGACCACTGCTGGCTATGATAGAATGGTGTCAGGACACAGGACATGGCAGCTCGCTGTGTATGGGGGGTGTAGTCACAGAGGGGTCAGAGCGCCCATTCTGACCCCTGACCACTGCTGGCTATGATAGAAAGGTGTCAGGACACAGGACATGGCAGCTCGCTGTGTATGGGGGTGTAGTCACAGAGGGGTCAGAGTGCCCATGCTGACCCCTGACCACTGCTGGCTATGATAGAAAGGTGTTAGGACACAGGACATGGCAGCGCCCTGTGTATAAGGGGTGTAGTCACAAAGGGGTCAGAGCGCCCATGCTGACCCTTGACCACTGCTGGCTATGATAGAAAGGTGTCAGGACACACAGTACATGGCAGCTCGCTGTGTATGGGGGGTGTAGTCACAGAGAGGTCAAGATCGCCCATGCTGACCCCTGACCGCTGCTGGCTATGATAGAAAGGTGTCAGGACACACAGGACATGGCAGCTCGCTGTGTATGGGGGATGTAGTCACAGAGGGGTCAGAGCACCCATGCTGACCCCTGACCACTGCTGGCTATGATAGAAAGGTGTCAGGACACAGGACATGGCAGCTCGCTGTGTATAGGGGCGTAGTCACAGAGAGGTCAGAGCGCCCATGCTGACCCCTGACCACTGCTGGCTATGATAGAAAGGTGTCAGGACACACAGGACATGGCAGCTCGCTGTGTATGGGGGATGTAGTCACAGAGGGGTCAGAGCACCCATGCTGACCCCTGACCACTGCTGGCTATGATAGAAAGGTGTCAGGACACAAAGGACATGGCAGCTCGCTGTGTATGGGGGGTGTAGTCACAGAGGGGTCAGAGGGCCCATGCTGACCCCTGACTACTGCTGGCTATGATAGAAAGGTGTCAGGACACAGGACATGGCAGCTCCCTGTGTATGGGGGGTGTAGTCACAGAGGGGTCAGAGCACCCATGCTGACCCCTGACCACTGCTGGCTATGATAGAAAGGTGTCAGGACACACAGGACATGGCAGCTCATTGTGTATGGGGGATGTAGTCACAGAGGGGTCAGAGCGCCCATGCTGACCCCTGACCACTGCTGGCTATGATAGAAAGGTGTCAGGACACACAGGACATGGCAGCTCGCTGTGTATGGGGGATGTAGTCACAGAGGGGTCAGAGCACCCATGCTGACCCCTGACCACTGCTGGCTATGATAGAAAGGTGTCAGACACACAGGACATGGCAGCTCGCTGTGTATGGGGGGTGTAGTCACAGAGGGGTCAGAGCACCCATGCTGACCCCTGACCACTGCTGGCTATGATAGAAAGGTGTCAGGACACAGGACAGCTCGCTGTGTATAGGGGCGTAGTCACAGAGGGGTCAGAGCGCCCATGCTGACCCCTGACCACTGCTGGCTATGATAGAAAGGTGTCAGGACACACAGGACATGGCAGCTCGCTGTGTATGGGGGGTGTAGTCACAGAGGGGTCAGAGCGCCCATGCTGACCCCTGACCACTGCTGGCTATGATAGAAAGGTGTCAGGACACACAGGACATGGCAGCTCGCTGTGTATGGGGGGTGTAGTCACAGAGGGGTCAGAGCACCCATGCTGACCCCTGACCACTGCTGGCTATGATAGAAAGGTGTCAGGACACACAGGACATGGCAGCTCGCTGTGTATGGGGGGTGTAGTCACAGAGGGGTCAGAGCGCCCATGCTGACCCCTGACCACTGCTGGCTATGATAGGAAGGTGTCAGGACACACAGGACATGGCAGCTCGCTGTGTATGGGGGGTGTAGTCACAGAGAGGTCAGAGCGCCCATGCTGACCCTTGACCACTGCTGCCTATGATAGAAAGGTGTCAGGACACACAGGACATGGCAGCTCGCTGTGTATGGGGGGTGTAGTCACAGAGGGGTCAGGGCACCCATGCTGACCCCTGACCACTGCTGGCTATGATAGGAAGGTGTCAGGACACACAGGACATGACAGCTCGCTGTGTATGGGGGGTGTAGTCACAGAGGGGTCAGAGCGCCCATGCTGACCCCTGACCACTGCTGGCTATGATAGAAAGGTGTCAGGACACACAGGACATGGCAGCTCGCTGTGTATGGGGGGTGTAGTCACAGAGGGGTCAGAGCACCCGTGCTGACCCCTGACCACTGCTGGCTATGATGGAAAGGTGTCAGGACACACAGGACATTGCAGCTCGCTGTGTATGGGGGTGTAGTCACAGAGGGGTCAGAGCGCCCATGCTGACCCCTGACCACTGCTGGCTATGATAGAAAGGTGTCAGGACACAGGACATGGCAGCTCGCTGTGTATGGGGGGTGTAGTCACAGAGGGGTCAGAGCATCCATGCTGACCCCTGACCACTGCTGGCTATGATAGAAAGGTGTCAGGACACACAGGACATGGCAGCTCGCTGTGTATGGGGGGTGTAGTCACAGAGGGGTCAGAGCACCCATGCTGACCCCTGACCACTGCTGGCTATGATAGAAAGGTGTCAGGACACACAGGACATGGCAGCTCGCTGTGTATGGGGGTGTAGTCACAGAGGGGTCAGAGCACCCATGCTGACCCCTGACCACTGCTGGCTATGATAGAAAGGTGTCAGGACACAGGACATGGCAGCTCCCTGTGTATGGGGGGTGTAGTCACAGAGGGGTCAGAGCACCCATGCTGACCCCTGACCACTGCTGGCTATGATAGAAAGGTGTCAGGACACAGGACATGGCAGCTCCCTGTGTATGGGGGGTGTAGTCACAGAGGGGTCAGAGCACCCATGCTGACCCCTGACCACTGCTGGCTATGATAGAAAGGTGTCAGGACACACAGGACATGGCAGCTCACTGTGTATGGGGGGTGTAGTCACACACTGCTGGAAACCTTGGGTCATTGCATTATAAGAATTTCTTTTACATTTAACTATAAAAGTGTAATAACCAAGCACCCCTTTTATGGCACCTCTCCCCTTTAGTGGCCTCTACCAGCAGAAGTGTCATTGAGGAAGGGTCTGTGAAGCGCAGAGAGATCAAGGTGAGGAGCCGACTTTCAGGCTTCAATATCATTAAATATCTGCAGGATGAGCCGATCCACAGAAGCAGCGTCCACCAGTGTCTGACAGTGTCTTGGTGGCAGAGATCACTGGAGATTGGTTGAGGTTTGTGGAGTCCACGCATTGATGGGTGTGGGACTATTGTGGAGTCACCTCTTGGATGCTCCAATCATTGTGTGAAGCTCAGAGATGTGGTGTATGGATGGATAGACCCAGTCAATGCCCTTCGTGGACAGGAATATGGGATTATACTTGGTGGGATTCAGCGACGCTCTCACTCATACTCACACCCCATATAATCTATCTTCATACAGGGAGGACCACCACACCAGCATCCATCTCATGCACACCAAGTCTCTCCTCCACACAGCCGTCAGATCACTCCCCGGATTGCTCCATACTGACCGTCTTGTCGTAGCCCATGTATGGGATGTTGCACTTGACGGCAGCGTCCTCGCTGTGCTTACAGTCCTCCTGGGTGATGTTCTTGTACTGACAGTCAAAGAGGGACTGCTCCTCCCCGGTACACCGCACCTCATTCATGTGAATGGGACCCATACCTGTCCATGAGGAACACAAGAGAAGATGTGTGACCATTGTCCCACCCCACAGAAGTCAGTGGAGCATGGCTAGCATGACACCTTTATATGGGTGTAAGGAGGCTCTCCTGCACCTACACCTGGGTACACACCAGACACAGGGCAGTGGGGACTCCTCTTATAAGACTAACTATGGCCACCACCAAACCTGTAGAGAACTATACAGAGCAGGTCCCTTAATGCCCAGGATTATCTACACGGCTGGAGATGCCACCACAGAGCCATCCACATGGTTGTTACACTGTATATAGGAGTCATGTGGTACCAATCATCTGTATCTTGTGTAATCTTACGTGGTGCCTCCGACCCTACATTATAGCAGCTTATGGTCCTGCCTCCTATAGCACAAATGTCTCTTTGTTGTATATAGAGTTTATATCTCCCAACCGTCCAGGATTCAGAGGGACAGTCCCAGATTTCAGGCGCTGTCCTGCTGTCCAGGCTGGCGGGAGGTATGTTCTAGACTCTATCAGAGTCCTCTGGAATCCACTAGAGCTGGATACAGTGATGCTGCAAGGAGCCATCAGCTATCACTGTCCCTCTGCTGCTGCGTGACAGGCTTGATGATATGTCACCCTGCCGGCAGGCTCCAGTAATAAACATAGCAGGAGAGGAGGAGGGCTGCTGTGGGGGAACAGGGTGAGGTAAGTATCTGGTATTTATTATTATTTTTTTAATAAACCAGCAACAAAGGGGAAGCTGGGGGCTCAATAGAAGGGGCCACAATATAGGGAGCCAGAAGAAGCACAATGTGGGCCTAAATGTGACAGTGAGCCGGGGAGCGGTGGGGGCGAGTGGCAGACTATACGGTGTGTGGGTGGAGTAAGGGGTGGGGCAAAAGACAGACCTTAAAGGGTTATTCCCACAAAAGACAAGTTTCTTATATGTACTCAGGATAATAAAATAATACAATTTCTAATTCACTGTTATTAACAAAAATGTCCAACCTGTCTCTGTTAGTCCTGCACTACACAAGTTCAGTTGCCCCTAAACACAACCCTGTCACTTCTAACTTCGGGTCGGGGAAGCCATCTTGGATTTCTGTGCAACGGCCTTGGAGCTTGTCTCTCTCCCTCTCTGCTCCCTGCACTCTAGCCCCACCTCCTGCACTCTAGCCCCTCCCTCTGCAGTCCAGGACGGAGCTTACACTGACACATACACCGACTTCCTGCAAGTTACAAGCAGATAAGTTATCCGGGGGAAGGCATGCACAGGAGATCTCATAGTGCAAGAGCACATATGTAGCAGTGCTGATAATAGGCATCTCATCATCTCTAATCTGTCTCATCTCTTTCTATGCGTCAGTGTGTTAGTACAATGTTCAGAAGGTAAATAAAAGTGTATATAACCCTGTACCCTGATTATCTAAGCAAACTTTACACTGAGCAGCCTAGGGAGTGATAGAAGCTAAAACAGCAATAACACTGTGTAAAGTTGTAAAGTAAGGGGTTAAAATGATCATTATGGTGTAAACATCACAAGGGGATTGAGATTGAGAATTTTCTTTCGTGGGAAAACCCCTTTAAGATATAAAAAATTCAGCAGAATGTGTCCTGCATCTTTTGTCCCTGTTTCACTTTCACAGAAGTTGAGAGGTATGGTCAGCCTCAGCCTGCACAGCAGTAGTAGAGAGGTATGGTCAGCCTGCACAGCAGTAGTAGAGAGGTATGGTCAGCCTCAGCCTGCACAGCAGTAGTAGAGAGGTATGGTCAGTCTGCACAGCAGTAGTAGAGAGGTATGGTCAGCCTCAGCCTGCACAGCAGTAGTAGAGAGGTATGGTCAGCCTCAGCCTGCATAGCAGTAGTAGAGAGGTATGGTCAGCCTCACCCTGCACAGCAGTAGTAGAGAGGTATGGTCAGCCTCAGCCTGCACAGCAGTAGTAGAGAGATATGGTCAGCCTCAGCCTGCACAGCAGTAGTAGAGAGATATGGTCATCCTCAGCCTGCACAGCAGTAGTAGAGAGGTATGGTCAGCCTCAGCCTGAACAGCAGTAGTAGAGAGGTATGGTCAGCCTGCACAGCAGTAGTAGAGAGGTATGGTCAGCCTGCACAGCAGTAGTAGAGAGGTATGGTCAGCCTGCACAGCAGTAGTAGAGAGGTATGGTCAGCCTCAGCCTGCACAGCAGTAGTAGAGAGGTATGGTCAGTCTGCACAGCAGTAGTAGAGAGGTATGGTCAGCCTCAGCCTGCACAGCAGTAGTAGAGAGGTATGGTCAGCCTCAGCCTGCACAGCAGTGGTAGAGAGGTATGGTCAGCCTCAGCCTGCACAGCAGTAGTAGAGAGGTATGGTCAGCCTCAGCCTGCACAGCAGTAGTAGAGAGGTATGGTCAGCCTCAGCCTGCACAGCAGTAGTAGAGAGGTATGGTCAGCCTCAGCCTGCACAGCAGAAGTTGAGAGGCATGGTCAGCCTCAGCCTGCACAGCAGTAGTAGAGAGGTATGGTCAGCCTCAGCCTGCACAGCAGTAGTAGAGAGGTATGGTCAGCCTCAGCCTGCACAGCAGTGGTAGAGAGGTATGGTCAGCCTCAGCCTGCACAGCAGTGGTAGAGAGGTATGGTCAGCCTCAGCCTGCACAGCAGTAGTAGAGAGGTATGGTCAGCCTCAGCCTGCACAGCAGAAGTTGAGAGGCATGGTCAGCCTCAGCCTGCACAGCAGTAGTAGAGAGGTATGGTCAGCCTCAGCCTGCACAGCAGTAGTAGAGAGGTATGGTCAGCCTCAGCCTGCACAGCAGTAGTAGAGAGGTATGGTCAGCCTCAGCCTGCACAGCAGAAGTTGAGAGGTATGGTCAGCCACAGCCTGCACAGCAGAAGTTGAGATGCATGGTCAGCCTCTTCAGAAGTTGCTTGTTCCCATCACGATACACTATATCAATCTGCTTACTGTGCTAGGCTTTCATTACCCACAATGCACTTCCCTGCCTGGGATGCAGTGACCTCACTGCTACATCTGCAGCTCATTATGGACTGTCCGCAGACTCCAGGCCCTTGGAATTACTCAATTTGCATTAATATACATCCTGTTGGGAGTACAAAAGTCCCCAAGATCCTCTCTGAGCATCTGACAATGAATCTTCAGCTTCTCCACACAGAGACCTCCAAGTCTGAAGAGAATAGAGTAAAAGCTCCATGAATTCATAACATTGGTGAATACTGGTACTCCTCCCCTGGTCAACAACAGGCATGGACACTGACATAGTGACCAAGCTTCCTAGTACTTGGATGGTTGTAGAAGTGAGTGGAGGTCCTGTTTACAATGCATGCCCCAATAGCCACAGAGTTGGATTTACCGAGCAAGGTGACCTCTCATCTATTGCATTTGGTATCCACACAGTAAAAGAGGCCTTTGCAGTTTTCTGGCCACCTATCAGCCACTTACCTTGACCCATGCGAGCACCAGTTAAGGCTTCTTTTGCACTTCCAAATCCCAGCTCTCTACAGACCACACTGGCAGCCTGCAGGTCCCAGCGGTCATCGCACACTGTGCCCCACTGCCCATTCTTCAACACTTCCACACGACCCTCACCAGGACGAGAACCTCCTTTCAGTCTGAGGATCTCCTGTAGGACACAGCAGAAGACAGAGGTGAGAGCAGTGCACTAGTGACAGCGGCCCGCCATGCTTTGTCTTACTGACCTCTCGCTGCACCACTTTTTTCTTCTTTATTGCTGTCTGTGCTGCAGTCTGAGCTGCAAAAACAGGCCCAATGACGCAGCTTACCACGACCGGGCCGCCATCTGAGCAGGAGGATGAGCTGTTGACCTTGTAGAATTCAAAAGGACACAGAGACAAGTGAACCTCAGTGCCCGAGCACTTCACAGAGTGCACGCGGAATGATGGCTTCTGCTTGTCCAGGTAGAGCCTGCGTGAGAGGTCATAAAGAGGGTAATGAATAGCACGAGGCACAGGATAGACCTCATCTCCCATACACATCCAGGCTCCTCTCAGCCAAACACGTACGTGTCATACATGCTTCTGCCTGAGGGATTATTTCCATGAGAACATTAGATTTATACATGTGCAATGCTTCTCACATCTGGGGAGAGTCAGGAGGACACATCACATGGTCAGCTGGTGGCATCCACATGATACACATCTAATATTCATGGTCATCCCAGCTCTGAGAGATGTGAGGTCACAGGCAGCTAAGGAGAAGAATGACTCCTTATGAAGCCTTGACCTATTATCAGAAGACTTCATAGGATGACGAGACATATTACAGAAATTCTGATGAACCAATGAGTGGATTGCACTTATAGGTCTCAAGACAGAGGTAAGTAGAAGAGCACCACAAAGTCACCGAGACAGATGAAGGGAAGGGTAAACGAGAACCAACCAGAGATCATGAGAAAATCCCCCAAACAATCAGAACCAAAGCTGAAGAACATTGGACCATCTAGACTGAGGCCAATGGTAACAGTGCGGTGGTGATTGTTACTCTTGCTCTATACCAATGCATTGTGGGCCAGCCTGAGTGTAACTGAGAGCAGCTCCTTACATGGTAGGAAGTGGGGATGTGCAGCAATCTGACGGGTGAATTGCTTTCAGGTTGACTCGGCAGTCCGCTGGTGACAAGTTCCCTCGATTACAGTAAATGGCATAGGACAAGTGGGCATTACAGGAGGCGCACTTACTTTTCTACCAACCTCTAGTACGGTCTCATTATATCACCTGTTGATAATAGAGCAAGCAAGTGGAGAAACCTCCGCTCATAGATTATATGGTCAATACACGGAGGTCCTCATTAGGGTGCGGTCACATGGTGCGTTCTTAGTGCGTGTTTTAACGCAATGAAGGCGCACGCGTTTGCCTGGTTTGAATTCATTTTTGGAAGTGTAAGCAGCTGTGTAAACATTTTCTCAGCTGCTTACACTTCCAGAAATGAAGAAAAACAAATTTAAACCACCCAAACGCATGGTAAACATGCAAAAACGCATGCATTTCAGAGCATTTCAACATGCACCAAGAACAGACAAAGAATGCACCGCGTGACTGCACCCTTACACATGCAAGTACCACACCCAACATGCAGACAGAACTTCACCAGGACCACCAAAACCACAACCCAGACATAAAACACGGCTGCGGCTAGAGATGAGCAGAAATGGCTACAGTCCTGACACTTCCGTGCACTGCCCCGGTCTTTCTGGTCTTGTCTGGTTGTCACAGTGAAGTGATTGTTCCTATTAGACGTCTCCTAACCTCAGCTCACCATGCATCCCACCATGACCGTGAGGTGGTCTTACCAAGGTCCTACAAGAAGACTACCTCCATCACATGAAATCCAAATTTAGTGAAAACCTAAGGATGATAGCCATCCCCATTATGTACAGCTACACCCCAAAAACGTGGCTGGAGGAAAACCCCCTCCTACCTCCACAATGGAAGCTACTACATGGGTACTTATTGACCAAGCAATATCAGTGCATGGCCTGTAATATCATGTCCCTCTAGGACCCTCTGCTTCAGGAAATGATGGGTAATCCATGATTCAGGTCTAGAGGTTCTGCAGCCAGACCATGAACCTAAATGGAAGGCCTACAAGTATCTAACACTACACAAGAAATGAGCAGCTTCTACCCTCGTGTCTTCCAGGAGATCCCTCCATCTAGTAACAAACATTCAGTGTGACAAGTGTCCAGTGACGGGGGCACACACAGCGGGTGATAAGTGGTCAACATCTCCAATTTTCTAAGTAAATTTATATCTAAAGGAGTTTTTGACATGAAATTCTCACCAGATGCCAGTAACAACTGATCCAAGCCACATTGTCATAGAAATCCCACCATAGATGATCCTGACTGGTGTAATAATGAGAAATAACACAGGGGGAAAGTATTGGCCCCATGAAGTAAGAGAGGAGCAAAAAGCTTGAAATATATCAGTAATTAGAAAGCACTGACACCGCGCACCACATAATATCAGCCGCCTATAAGGAGTCTGGTTACACAGCTGCCACAGAAGACACATCTCCTGATGGGTGACACCACTGACCTGTCTAAAGACCTTCCAATCTCATTGTTACACAACCTACTGATGGCACATGAGACCTACTGAAGATGCAAGCGAGGGCAAGTGCTGTAGTAAGAGCATCATTTCACCATGAAACGCCCACAAGCAGGTGATCCCTACAAGATTCCAGATATTATCAAGAGTTGTCCAAGAGCCAAGGAGCACCTGTAGAGCGCTCCAGAAAGACCTGGAATCAGCAACTACAACAAGGAGTAATGTCCACACCCTCCATGAGCTGTATGCTCACTATATAAGACTCCTGCCCTCAACACAGACCTGAGAGATACTGGGAGAGTGATGTCAGGGCAGATACAGAGGCCACAACTGACCTCTCTGGAGGTCAGACTACACACCATACATGGAGGCCATGAGACTCTACCGATCACTTCAAAAACTCTAAACCAACAGTGACATGTGGAGGTGGGACCATCATGGCCCGGGGCTCTTATCCAGCACATGACCTCATGTCAGAGACATTCTGCTTCCATCTACCAGGATGATGAAGATGAAACCAGGTGGGACATTTCAGCAAAACAAGGAACCCAAACATACAGCCAAGAAAACTCTCAGCTCCTGGAAAGTCCCAGCCGGACATGAATACAATATCTACAGGAGGAGCCTACCCAACCTGCCAGAGCTGAAAATACGTCCCAGGGGAAGAGAGGAGAAGGGGTGTAGGATGGGTGTAGAAGGAGCTATATGGTGTGTGTGTGGGGGGGGGTGTTATTTCATTCAGTATCACTGTTTATTGTTGCATGCATGTAAATGCTAATAACACCATTATGTCCCGGCCTCAGTATTACACATCACTTATGGACAGCCCCGCTGTGGTCTTCTCCAATGTGGAGTGCACTGCTTATTACCTACAACTGAGGAGAGTTTCATGTCAGTAATGGATTTACTCAATACTTATTTACCCCCTGTACTTATCAAGGGATATCTGCGCTATACATGTGTAAAAATGGAATTGTCCTCTTGTGTCAGGCTGGAGCCACCGTCCTGGATGGTTGCTTTGTGGTACCTGTTGTTGGTCTTTGGGTCCTTCTGTTGAGGATCTTGTTTAGGAGAAGATCTGTCAGACATAAAGCTGTAGTTAGGAGTCCACGTGGTGTCCAGCATAGAATCTGTATGACAGAGAGGCAACCACAGATCTGGCCAGTGACTGTCCCTGCAATCATCAGGGAAGCTCAGTCGTTGGGGCACCAGTGTCTTGTGGCTCTTGGGTTCCCGCCTCAAATCTGATTTAGGAATACATCCACATGGGGGCACGTTTATTTACAGGGTCACCGGAGGTCACAGAAAATGATTGACTAAGATCGTGCGCTCGATCATGAAAGTTATATCCCGCTCTCAGTCCGAATCTGTCAGACCATCCGACAGCCCCCTAATTTGTGTCACATGGAAGCAGCGCAGCCACGCCCCAAAAGGGTCACGTGCACCACAATCCCAGCGCACTCATTTCTTACATACCTGTGCAAGCCGTTTTAACGGCCATTAGTAAATGAGCCCCATGGTTTGGGCTCCCTCCCATTGTGTAGGAGTTAATCGGGGAGGAGGGGCCACTTCTACATTTCCATATCTATGTATAGGCTGATAGTGCTGAAGGACCAGATACGGACAGTGGATCATTACCGAGGGACACTTTAGGATACATACGGGATCACATGGTGCTAGTGTTCACAGCTTCCCATTGACTTTGAGGTGTGTAGTCTCTGATACACTGATTTAGGGCACAATATTACACCACTGGTCATGAGGGCCAAAACATCAGGACAATAAGAACCTAAAAATAATGGAGGATCTGCCAATGTCATGTCACGACCAGTAGCACCAGAACCAACTCATTGGACAATGAGGTGAATGATGATTATGGGGCGGACCAGGTCCATGTCATGGGAAGGTTTATAGGAAGATTACTTCATCTGAAGTTATGTTGGGGAAATGCGATTAGGGAGGTGGATACACAAATCTATAGGATACAACCAGAAGCTTATTCTCCCATCCTTATAGTGAAGGAAACACAGGAGATAAACTTTCTGCTACCTTGAACTTGAAGCCACCACCTTGGAGACCCTTTTGGAGACAGCTTGCTTCTTCACACGTCTGAGGGGAGATAACGCGGAGATGAAGGGATTTTCAGACAAGGTGGGGTATGTCAGGTGGATGCAGCATTTACTGGTGACATGACCCAGATGATGGAAGATTCCTCCTGCTGCCATCATGTCACCAAGCGTTGGGCCAGGCCACTACCCAATACGTGAATTCCTCCGACACAAGCAAGGCCATGGTGTTAGGGCGAGTTATTGGTGTGGCCCCTGGATGCTGCTGCTATTGTGGTTAGTACCGCACATGGGAGTTTATTATCAGTCATGAAATAAACTGCCCACTGTTACCTTCTGGGGACTCGCTTCGCCTTGATTGAACGCTTTTTGCCTGAAGACTTTTTAACTTGTCTGAAAAATTTGACAGGGAAAAATGTCAAAAAGAGAAAAAGCAAGCTGAGACATGGCACACCCGACCCTGAGGACCCCAGCGATAGAAAGACCAGTGGACACAAACACCACTGCTGGTCCATTTAATGGGCTGTAGGGTGAAAGTATTTAAGGACATGACTGGTGAAGAAGCAAATGCATACTGGACAATGAAGGTAAATCATACATATATACAAGAACAAGTGATACAATGTAGAACAGTGAGTGTACGGCTTCTATACAGTGTTATGGACACTGTGACCGCACCCATACGTGACAAGAATCTGAGTGGACACCATTGCCTTCCAGAACTGTCTTCCATCTCTTGTCACGGAGGTCGCTAAAGCCTCACAGGTTACAGCCACTGGACTTCTCTTTCTCCATTTACATCTTGGAGCTACTGGATATCAGAGACTTGGCGCTCCTCTAACTTCTCTTTGGGGGGTCCCACAGACCACACTGAACCAGAACCTTTACCTCAGATTCTTCAGCGAGGAAGATTCTACCCTAAGCCAATCATCGATATTGAGGAAACTGGTGAAGATCTCCTTACCACCGTTACCACACATGCCATCTACACTGAGGATCTTGGAGGACATCCCACCACCATCATTACACATGTCATCTACACTGAGGATCTTGGAGGACATCCCACCACCATCATTACACATGTCATCTATACTGAGGATCCTGGAGGAGATCTCCTCACCACCATCATTACACATGTCATCTATACTGAGGATCCTGGAGGAGATCTCCTGACCACCATCATTACACATGTCATCTATACAGAGGATCCTGGAGGAGATCTCCTCACCACCACCATTACACATGTCATCTATACTGAGGATCCTGCAGGAGATCTCCTCACCACCATCATTACACATGTCATCTATACTGAGGATCCTGGAGGAGATCTCCTCACCATCATCATTACACATGTCATCTATACTGAGGATCCTGCAGGAGATCTCCTCACCACCATCATTACACATGTCATCTATACTGAGGATCCTGGAGGAGATCTCCTCACCACCATCATTACACATGTCATCTATACTGAGGATCCTGGAGGAGATCTCCTCACCACCATCATTACACATGTCATCTATACAGAGGATCCTGGTGGAGATCTCCTCACCACCATCATTACACATGTCATCTATAATGAGGATCCTGGAGGAGATCTCCTCACCACCATCATTACACATGTCATCTATACTGAGGATCCTGGAGGAGATCTCCTCAGCACCATCATTACACATGTCATCTATACTGAGGATCCTGGAGGAGATCTCCTCACCATCATCATTACACATGTCATCTATACTGAGGATCCTGCAGGAGATCTCCTCACCACCATCATTACACATGTCATCTATACTGAGGATCCTGGAGGAGATCTCCTCACCACCATCATTACACATGTCATCTATACTGAGGATCCTGGAGGAGATCTCCTCACCACCATCATTACACATGTCATCTATACAGAGGATCCTGGAGGAGATCTCCTCACCACCATCATTACACATGTCATCTATACTGAGGATCCTGGAGGAGATCTCCTCACCACCATCATTACACATGTCATCTATACTGAGGATCCTGGAGGAGATCTCCTCACCACCACCATTACACATGTCATCTATACTGAGGATCCTGGAGGAGATCTCCTCACCATCATCATTACACATGTCATCTATACTGAGGATCCTGGAGGAGATCTCCTCACCACCATCATTACACATGTCACCTATACTGAGGATCCTGGAGGAGATCTCCTCACCACCATCATTACACATGTCATCTATACTGAGGATCCTGGAGGAGATCTCCTCACCACCATCATTACACATGTCATCTATACTGAGGATCCTGGAGGAGATCTCTTCACCACCATCATTACACATGTCATCTATACTGAGGATCCTGGAGGAGATCTCCTCACCACCATCATTACACATGTCATCTATACTGAGGATCCTGGAGGAGATCTCCTCACCACCATCATTACACATGTCATCTATACTGAGGATCCTGGAGGAGATCTCCTCACCACCATCATTACACATGTCATCTATACTGAGGATCCTGGAGGAGATCTCCTCACCACCATCATTACACATGTCATCTATACTGAGGATCCTGCAGGAGATCTCCTCACCACCATCATTACACATGTCATCTATACTGAGGATCCTGGAGGAGATCTCCTCACCATCATCATTACACATGTCATCTATACTGAGGATCCTGCAGGAGATCTCCTCACCACCATCATTACACATGTCATCTATACTGAGGATCCTGGAGGAGATCTCCTCACCACCATCATTACACATGTCATCTATACTGAGGATCCTGGAGGAGATCTCCTCACCACCATCATTACACATGTCATCTATACAGAGGATCCTGGAGGAGATCTCCTCACCACCATCATTACACATGTCATCTATACTGAGGATCCTGGAGGAGATCTCCTCACCACCATCATTACACATGTCATCTATACTGAGGATCCTGGAGGAGATCTCCTCACCACCACCATTACACATGTCATCTATACTGAGGATCCTGGAGGAGATCTCCTCACCATCATCATTACACATGTCATCTATACTGAGGATCCTGGAGGAGATCTCCTCACCACCATCATTACACATGTCACCTATACTGAGGATCCTGGAGGAGATCTCCTCACCACCATCATTACACATGTCATCTATACTGAGGATCCTGGAGGAGATCTCCTCACCACCATCATTACACATGTCATCTATACTGAGGATCCTGGAGGAGATCTCTTCACCACCATCATTACACATGTCATCTATGCTGAGGATCCTGGAGGAGATCTCCTCACCACCATCATTACACATGTCATCTATACTGAGGATCCTGGAGGAGATCTCCTCACCACCATCATTACACATGTCATCTATACTGAGGATCCTGGAGGAGATCTCCTCACCACCATCATTACACATGTCATCTATACTGAGGATCCTGGAGGAGATCTCCTCACCACCATCATTACACATGTCACCTATACTGAGGATCCTGGAGGAGATCTCCTCACCACCATCATTACACATGTCATCTATACTGAGGATCCTGGAGGAGATCTCCTCACCACCATCATTACACATGTCATCTATACTGATGATCCTGGAGGAGTTCTCCTCACCATCATCATTACACATGTCATCTATACTGAGGATCCTGGAGGAGATCTCCTCACCACCACCATTACACATGTCATCTATACTGAGGATCCTGGAGGAGATCTCCTCACCACCGTCATTACACATGTCATCTATACTGAGGATCTTGGAGGACATCCCACCACCATCATTACACATGTCATCTATACTGAGGATCCTGGAGGAGATCTCCTCACCACCATCATTACACATGTCATCTATAATGATGATCCTGGAGGAGATCTCACCACCACCATTACACATGTCATCTATACTGAGGATCCTGGAGGAGATCTCCTCACCACCATCATTACACATGTCATCTATACTGAGGATCCTGGAGGAGATCTCCTCACCACCACCATTACACATGTCATCTATACTGAGGATCCTGGAGGAGATCTCCTCACCACCATCATTACACATGTCATCTATACTGAGGATCCTGGAGGAGATCTCCTCACCACCATCATTACACATGTCATCTATACTGAGGATCCTGGAGGAGATCTCCTCACCACCATCATTACACATGTCATCTACACTGAGGATCCTGGAGGAGATCTCCTCACCACCATCATTACACATGTCATCTATACTGAGGATCCTGGAGGAGATCTCCTCACCACCATCATTACACATGTCATCTATACTGAGGATCCTGGAGGAGATCTCCTCACCACCATCATTACACATGTCATCTACACTGAGGATCCTGGAGGAGATCTCCTCACCACCATCATTACACATGTCATCTATACTGAGGATCCTGGAGGAGATCTCCTCACCACCATCATTACACATGTCATCTATACTGAGGATCCTGGAGGAGATCTCCTCACCACCATCATTACACATGTCATCTATACTGAGGATCCTGGAGGAGATCTCCTCACCACCATCATTACACATGTCATCTATACTGAGGATCCTGGAGGAGATCTCCTCACCACCATCATTACACATGTCATCTATACTGAGGATCCTGGAGGAGATCTCCTCACCACCATCATTACACATGTCATCTATACTGAGGATCCTGGAGGAGATCTCCTCACCACCATCATTACACATGTCATCTATACTGAGGATCCTGGAGGAGATCTCCTCACCACCATCATTACACATGTCATCTATACAGAGGATCCTGGAGGAGATCTCCTCACCACCATCATTACACATGTCATCTATACTGAGGATCCTGGAGGAGATCTCCTCACCACCATCATTACACATGTCATCTATACTGAGGATCCTGGAGGAGATCTCCTCACCACCACCATTACACATGTCATCTATACTGAGGATCCTGGAGGAGATCTCCTCACCATCATCATTACACATGTCATCTATACTGAGGATCCTGGAGGAGATCTCCTCACCACCATCATTACACATGTCACCTATACTGAGGATCCTGGAGGAGATCTCCTCACCACCATCATTACACATGTCATCTATACTGAGGATCCTGGAGGAGATCTCCTCACCACCATCATTACACATGTCATCTATACTGAGGATCCTGGAGGAGATCTCTTCACCACCATCATTACACATGTCATCTATACTGAGGATCCTGGAGGAGATCTCCTCACCACCATCATTACACATGTCATCTATACTGAGGATCCTGGAGGAGATCTCCTCACCACCATCATTACACATGTCATCTATACTGAGGATCACCACCATCATTACACATGTCATCTATACTGAGGATCCTGGAGGAGATCTCCTCACCACCATCATTACACATGTCATCTATACTGAGGATCCTGGAGATCTCCTCACCACCATCATTACACATGTCATCTATACTGAGGATCCTGGAGGAGATCTCCTCACCACCATCATTACACATGTCATCTATACTGAGGATCCTGGAGGAGATCTCCTCACCACCACCATTACACATGTCATCTATACTGAGGATCCTGGAGGAGATCTCCTCACCACCATCATTACACATGTCATCTATACTGAGGATCCTGGAGGAGATCTCCTCACCACCATCATTACACATGTCATCTATACTGAGGATCCTGGAGGAGATCTCCTCACCACCATCATTACACATGTCATCTATACTGAGGATCCTGGAGGAGATCTCCTCACCACCATCATTACACATGTCATCTATACTGAGGATCACCACCATCATTACACATGTCATCTATACTGAGGATCCTGGAGGAGATCTCCTCACCACCATCATTACACATGTCATCTATACTGAGGATCCTGGAGATCTCCTAACCACCATCATTACACATGTCATCTATACTGAGGATCCTGGAGGAGATCTCCTCACCACCATCATTACACATGTCATCTATACTGAGGATCCTGGAGGAGATCTCCTCACCACCATCATTACACATGACATCTATACTGAGGATCCTGGAGGAGATCTCCTCACCATCATCATTACACATGTCATCTATACTGAGGATCCTGGAGAAGATCTCCTCACCACCATCATTACACATGTCATCTATACTGAGGATCCTGGAGGAGATCTCCTCACCACCATCATTACACATATCATCTATACTGAGGATCACCACCATCATTACACATGTCATCTATACTGAGGATCCTGGAGGAGATCTCCTCACCACCATCATTACACATGTCATCTATACTGAGGATCCTGGAGGAGATCTCCTCACCACCACCATTACACATGTCATCTATACTGAGGATCCTGGAGGAGATCTCCTCACCACCATCATTACACATGTCATCTATACGGAGGATCCTGGAGGAGATCTCCTCACCACCATCATTACACATGTCATCTATACTGAGGATCCTGGAGATCTCCTCACCACCATCATTACACATGTCATCTATACTGAGGATCCTGGAGGAGATCTCCTCACCACCATCATTACACATGTCATCTATACTGAGGATCCTGGAGGAGATCTCCTCACCACCATCATTACACATGTCATCTATACTGAGGATCCTGGAGATCTCCTCACCACCATCATTACACATGTCATCTATACTGAGGATCCTGGAGGAGATCTCCTCACCACCATCATTACACATGTCATCTATACTGAGGATCCTGGAGGAGATCTCCTCACCACCATCATTACACATGACATCTATACTGAGGATCCTGGAGGAGATCTCCTCACCATCATCATTACACATGTCATCTATACTGAGGATCCTGGAGAAGATCTCCTCACTACCATCATTACACATGTCATCTATACTGAGGATCCTGGAGGAGATCTCCTCACCACCACCATTACACATGTCATCTATACTGAGGATCCTGGAGGAGATCTCCTCACCACCATCATTACACATGTCATCTATACTGAGGATCCTGGAGGAGATCTCCTCACCACCATCATTACACATGTCATCTATACTGAGGATCCTGGAGGAGATCTCCTCACCACCATCATTACACATGTCATCTATACTGAGGATCACCACCATCATTACACATGTCATCTATACTGAGGATCCTGGAGGAGATCTCCTCACCACCATCATTACACATGTCATCTATACTGAGGATCCTGGAGGAGATCTCCTCACCACCACCATTACACATGTCATCTATACTGAGGATCCTGGAGGAGATCTCCTCACCACCATCATTACACATGTCATCTATACTGAGGATCCTGGAGGAGATCTCCTCACCACCATCATTACACATGTCATCTATACTGAGGATCCTGGAGGAGATCTCCTCATCACCGTCATTACACATGTCATCTATACTGAGGATCCTGGAGGAGATCTCCTCACCACCATCATTACACATGTCATCTATACTGAGGATCCTGGAGGAGATCTCCTCACCACCATCATTACACATGTCATCTATACTGAGGATCCTGGAGGAGATCTCCTCACCACCATCATTACACATGTCATCTATACTGAGGATCCTGGAGGAGATCTCCTCACCGTCATTACACATGTCATCTATACTGAGGATCCTGGAGGAGATCTCCTCACCACCATCATTACACATGACATCTATACAGAGGATCCTGGAGGAGATCTCCTCACCACCATCATTACACATGTCATCTATACTGAGGATCCTGGAGGAGATCTCCTCACCATCATCATTACACATGTCATCTATACTGAGGATCCTGGAGAAGATCTCCTCACTACCATCATTACACATGTCATCTATACTGAGGATCCTGGAGGAGATCTCCTCACCGTCATTACACATGTCATCTATACTGAGGATCCTGGAGGAGATCTCCTCACCACCATCATTACACATGACATCTATACAGAGGATCCTGGAGGAGATCTCCTCACCACCATCATTACACATGTCATCTATACTGAGGATCCTGGAGGAGATCTCCTCACCATCATCATTACACATGTCATCTATACTGAGGATCCTGGAGGAGATCTCCTCACCACCACCATTACACATGTCATCTATACTGAGGATCCTGGAGGAGATCTCCTCACCACCATCATTACACATGTCATCTATACTGAAGATCCTGGAGGAGATCTCCTCACCACCATCATTACACATGTCATCTATACTGAGGATCCTGGAGGAGATCTCCTCACCACCATCATTACACATGTCATCTATACTGAGGATCCGGGAGGAGATCTCCTCACCACCATCATTACACATGTCATCTATACTGAGGATCCTGGAGGAGATCTCCTCACCACCATCATTACACATGTCATCTATACTGAGGATCCTGGAGGAGATCTCCTCACCACCATCATTACACATGTCATCTATACTGAGGATCCTGGAGGAGATCTCCTCACCACCATCATTACACATGTCATCTATACTGAGGATCCTGGAGGAGATCTCCTCACCGTCATTACACATGTCATCTATACTGAGGATCACCACCATCATTACACATGTCATCTATACTGAGGATCACCACCATCATTACACATGTCATCTATACTGAGGATCCTGGAGGAGATCTCCTCACCACCACCATTACACATGTCATCTATACTGAGGATCCTGGAGGAGATCTCCTCACCACCATCATTACACATGTCATCTATACTGAGGATCCTGGAGGAGATCTCCTCACCACCATCATTACACATGTCATCTATACTGAGGATCCTGGAGGAGATCTCCTCACCACCACCATTACACATGTCATCTATACTGAGGATCCTGGAGGAGATCTCCTCACCACCACCATTACACATGTCATCTATACTGAGGATCCTGGAGGAGATCTCCTCACCACCATCATTACACATGTCATCTATACTGAGGATCCTGGAGGAGATCTCCTCACCACCATCATTACACATGTCATCTATACTGAGGATCCTGGAGGAGATCTCCTCAACACCATCATTACACATGACATCTATACAGAGGATCCTGGAGGAGATCTCCTCACCACCATCATTACACATGTCATGTTTACTGAGGATCCGGGAGGAGATCTCCTCACCACCATCATTACACATGTCATCTATACTGAGGATCCTGGAGGAGATCTCCTCACCACCATCATTACACATGTCATCTATACTGAGGATCCTGGAGGAGATCTCCTCACCACCATCATTACACATGTCATCTATACTGAGGATCCTGCAGGAGATCTCCTCACCACCATCATTACACATGTCATCTATACTGAGGATCCTGGAGGAGATCTCCTCACCACCATCATTACACATGTCATCTATACTGAGGATCCTGCAGGAGATCTCCTCACCACCATCATTACACATGTCATCTATACTGAGGATCCTGGAGGAGATCTCCTCACCACCATCATTACACATGTCATCTATACTGAGGATCCTGGAGGAGATCTCCTCACCACCATCATTACACATGTCATCTATACTGAGGATCCTGGAGGAGATCTCCTCACCACCATCATTACACATGTCATCTATATTGAGGATCCTGGAGGAGATCTCCTCACCACCACCATTACACATGTCATCTATACTGAGGATCCTGGAGGAGATCTCCTCACCACCACCATTACACATGTCATCTATACTGAGGATCCTGGAGGAGATCTCCTGACCACCATCATTACACATGTCATCTATACTGAGGATCCTGGAGGAGATCTCCTCACCGCCACCATTACACATGTCATCTATACTGAGGATCCTGGAGGAGATCTCCTCACCACCATCATTACACATGTCATCTATACTGAGGATCCTGGAGGAGATCTCCTCACCACCATCATTACACATGTCATCTATACTGAGGATCCGGGAGATCTCCTAACCATCATCATTACACATGTCACCTATGCGGAGGATCCTGGAGATCTCCTGACCACCATCATTACACATGTCATCTATACTGATGATCCTGGAGGAGATCTCACCACCATCATTACACATGTCATCTATACTGAGGATCCTGGAGGAGATCTCCTCACCACCATCATTACACATGTCATCTATACTGAGGATCCTGGAGGAGATCTCCTCACCACCATCATTACACATGTCATCTATACTGAGGATCCTGGAGGAGATCTCCTCAACACCATCATTACACATGTCATCTATACTGATGATCCTGGAGGAGATCTCCTCACCACCATCATTACACATGTCATCTATACTGAGGATCCTGGAGGAGATCTCCTCACCACCATCATTACACATGTCATCTATACTGAGGATCCTGGAGGAGATCTCCTCACCATCATCATTACACATGTCATCTATACTGAGGATCCTGGAGGAGATCTCCTCACCACCACCATTACACATGTCATCTATACTGAGGATCCTGGAGGAGATCTCCTCAACACCATCATTACACATGTCATCTATACAGAGGATCCTGGAGGAGATCTCCTCACCACCATCATTACACATGTCATCTATACAGAGGATCCTGGAGGAGATCTCCTCACCATCATCATTACACATGTCATCTATACTGATGATCCTGGAGGAGATCTCCTCACCACCATCATTACACATGTCATCTATACTGAGGATCCTGGAGGAGATCTCCTCACCACCATCATTACACATGTCATCTATACTGAGGATCCGGGAGATCTCCTCACCATCATCATTACACATGTCACCTATGCGGAGGATCCTGGAGATCTCCTGACCACCATTATTACACATGTCATCTATACTGATGATCCTGGAGGAGATCTCACCACCATCATTACACATGTCATCTATACTGAGGATCCTGGAGGAGATCTCACCACCATCATTACACATGTCATCTATACTGAGGATCCTGGAGGATATCTCCTCAACACCATCATTACACATGTCATCTATACTGATGATCCTGGAGGAGATCTCCTCACCACCATCATTACACATGTCATCTATACTGAGGATCCTGGAGGAGATCTCCTCACCACCATCATTACACATGTCATCTATACTGAGGATCCTGGAGGAGATCTCCTCACCATCATCATTACACATGTCATCTATACTGAGGATCCTGGAGGAGATCTCCTCACCACCACCATTACACATGTCATCTATACTGAGGATCCTGGAGGAGATCTCCTCAACACCATCATTACACATGTCATCTATACAGAGGATCCTGGAGGAGATTTCCTCACCACCATCATTACACATGTCATCTATACAGAGGATCCTGGAGGAGATCTCCTCACCACCATCATTACACATGTCATCTATACTGAGGATCCTGGAGGAGATCTCCTCAACACCATCATTACACATGTCATCTATACTGAGGATCCTGGAGGAGATCTCCTCACCACCATCATTACACATGTCATCTATACTGAGGATCCTGGAGGAGATCTCCTCAGCACCATCATTACACATGTCATCTATACTGAGGATCCTGGAGGAGATCTCCTCAACACCATCATTACACATGTCATCTATACTGAGGATCCTGGAGGAGATCTCCTCACCACCATCATTACACATGTCATCTATACTGAGGATCCTGGAGGAGATCTCCTCACCACCACCATTACACATGTCATCTATACTGAGGATCCTGGAGGAGATCTCCTCACCATCATCATTACACATGTCATCTATACTGAGGATTCTGGAGGAGATCTCCTCACCATCATCATTACACATGTCATCTATACTGAGGATCCTGGAGGAGATCTCCTCACCATCATCATTACACATGTCATCTATACTGAGGATTCTGGAGGAGATCTCCTCACCACCATCATTACACATGTCATCTATACTGAGGATCCTGGAGGAGATCTCCTCACCACCATCATTACACATGTCATCTATACTGAGGATCCTGGAGGAGATCTCCTCACCATCATCATTACACATGTCATCTATACTGAGGATCCTGGAGGAGATCTCCTCACCACCACCATTACACATGTCATCTATACTGAGGATCCTGGAGGAGATCTCCTCACCACCATCATTACACATGTCATCTATACAGAGGATCCTGGAGGAGATCTCCTCACCACCATCATTACACATGTCATCTATACAGAGGATCCTGGAGGAGATCTCCTCACCACCATCATTACACATGTCATTTATACTGAGGATCCTGGAGGAGATCTCCTCAACACCATCATTACACATGTCATCTATACTGAGGATCCTGGAGGAGATCTCCTCACTACCATCATTACACATGTCATCTATACTGAGGATCCTGGAGGAGATCTCACCACCATCATTACACATGTCATCTATACTGAGGATCCTGGAGGAGATCTCCTCACCACCATCATTACACATGTCATCTATACTGAGGATCCTGGAGGAGATCTCCTCACCACCATCATTACACATGTCATCTATACTGAGGATCCTGGAGGAGATCTCCTCAACACCATCATTACACATGACATCTATACAGAGGATCCTGGAGGAGATCTCCTCACCACCATCATTACACATGTCATGTTTACTGAGGATCCGGGAGGAGATCTCCTCACCACCATCATTACACATGTCATCTATACTGAGGATCCTGGAGGAGATCTCCTCACCACCATCATTACACATGTCATCTATACTGAGGATCCTGGAGGAGATCTCCTCACCACCATCATTACACATGTCATCTATACTGAGGATCACCACCATCATTACACATGTCATCTATACAGAGGATCCTGGAGGAGATCTCCTCACCACCATCATTACACATGTCATCTATACAGAGGATCCTGGAGGAGATCTCCTCACCACCATCATTACACATGTCATTTATACTGAGGATCCTGGAGGAGATCTCCTCACCATCATCATTACACATGTCATCTATACTGATGATCCTGGAGGAGATCTCACCACCATCATTACACATGTCATCTATACTGAGGATCCTGGAGATCTCCTCACCATCATCATTACACATGTCATCTATACTGAGGATCCTGGAGGAGATCTCCTCACCACCATCATTACACATGTCATCTATACTGAGGATCCTGGAGGAGATCTCCTCAGCACCATCATTACACATGTCATCTATACTGAGGATCCTGGAGGAGATCTCCTCACCGTCATTACACATGTCATCTATACTGAGGATCCTGGAGGAGATCTCCTCACCACCATCATTACACATGTCATCTATACTGAGGATCCTGGAGGAGATCTCCTCACCACCATCATTACACATGTCATCTATACTGAGGATCCTGGAGGAGATCTCCTCACCACCACCATTACACATGTCATCTATACTGAGGATCCTGGAGGAGATCTCCTCACCATCATCATTACACATGTCATCTATACTGAGGATTCTGGAGGAGATCTCCTCACCATCATCATTACACATGTCATCTATACTGAGGATCCTGGAGGAGATCTCCTCACCATCATCATTACACATGTCATCTATACTGAGGATTCTGGAGGAGATCTCCTCACCATCATCATTACACATGTCATCTATACTGAGGATCCTGGTGGAGATCTCCTCACCACCATCATTACACGTGTCATCTATACTGAGGATCCTGGAGGAGATCTCCTCACCACCATCATTACACATGTCATCTATACAGAGGATCCTGGAGGAGATCTCCTCACCATCATCATTACACATGTCATCTATACTGAGGATCCTGGAGGAGATCTCCTCACCACCATCATTACACATGTCATCTATACTGAGGATCACCACCATCATTACACATGTCATCTATACAGAGGATCCTGGAGGAGATCTCCTCACCACCATCATTACACATGTCATCTATACAGAGGATCCTGGAGGAGATCTCCTCACCACCATCATTACACATGTCATCTATACTGAGGATCCTGGAGGAGATCTCCTCACCACCATCATTACACATGTCATCTATACTGAGGATCCTGGAGGAGATCTCCTGACCACCATCATTACACATGTCATCTATACTGAGGATCCTGGAGGAGATCTCCTCACCACCACCATTACACATGTCATCTATACTGAGGATCCTGGAGAAGATCTCCTCACCACCACCATTACACATGTCATCTATACTGAGGATCCTGGAGGAGATCTCCTCACCACCATCATTACACATGTCATCTATACTGAGGATCCTGGAGGAGATCTCCTCACCACCATCATTACACATGTCATCTATACTGAGGATCCTGGAGGAGATCTCCTCACCATCATCATCACACATGTCATCTATACTGAGGATCCTGGTGGAGATCTCCTCACCACCATCATTACACGTCATCTATAATGAGGATTTTGACTTATTTTCTTACTTGTAGAAGTTCTTGTTGTACTTTTTGTCGGAAGGGAATCCCATCATTCCACAGACCACATGACTGTTCTTCTGGGTCCATCCCACGTCACACACCTGTTCCCAGGTATCTCTATATTTGATCTCTAAGATTCCTTCATTGATGGGAAGTCGGTTCTTGGCAGAGGCAATGACCGATCGCAATCGGATCTCCTCCAGCTGTCTCTGCTCTGTCTATAAGAAGAAGAGCAGTGAGGAGACCACAGGATGTGTCTTCTACATGTACAAAGCCAGAAGCAGACATGTACTCTCTGTTATCAGCCATTTCCTCCTGGGGAGAAATCAGTTGACTTCCTGGTTACCTCTATAGTGTTGGGCTCCACATAGCCGGGGATCCTCTCATCCTTGCAGACCACTCCTGCGTCCTCCTCATGGGTGCAGTCACTGTTGCCCCAACCCCGGGACTTGCAGTCTTCAATGCTCTTCTCACTCCCCGTACAGATTACATTGTCCAGCCAAATCCTACCTGGAAGAAGCCAAATACAAGACTGAGACCACATCAAACCCCCAACATCATAACCGCTAGCCCCATCTGTAAACAAGAAGGCCATCACACTCTGCACTGCAATTAGGGAAGAGAAGCAGAATCATACATGCAGCTCTGGGGGTGACTGGAGTAGGAGGAGGGAGTGACGGCTCTCGGGAAGGCTGCGGGAGGGAGTGACGGCTCTCGGGGAGGCCGCGGGAGGGAGTGACGGCTCTCGGGGAGGCCGCGGGAGGGAGTGACGGCTCTCGGGGAGGCCGCAGGAGGGAGTGATGGCTCTCGGTGAGGCCGCGGGAGGGAGTGACGGCTCTCGGTGTGGCCGCGGGAGGGAGTGACGGCTCTCGGGGAGGCCGCGGGAGGGAGTGACGGCTCTCGGTGTGGCCGCGGGAGGGAGTGACGGCTCACGGGGAGGCCGCGGGAGGGAGTGACGGCTCTCGGGGAGGCCGCGGGAGGGAGTGACGGCTCTCGGGGAGGCCGCGGGAGGGAGTGACGGCTCACGGGGAGGCCGCGGGAGGGAGTGACGGCTCTCGGGGAGGCCGCGGGAGGGAGTGACGGCTCTCGGGGAGGCCGCGGGAGGGAGTGACGGCTCACGGGGAGGACACAGGGAATGGAGGTCATTTATACTGAGTAACTCACCTATTCCCTTCCCATATTTGGCGCTGTGCGTCCAGCCAGTTGCCTCAGTAAATCCCAAGTGACGGCAGAGGATATGAGCGTTCTCCATTGTAAAGTCATCATCACAAATCGTGCCCCATTCCTGGTTGTAGAAGACTTCAATCCGACCCTCGTTGTGCTTCCGGGGGTATCCGGCCAGACGGAACTTCAGGAAGCTGTTCTGGGGCGGGGAGCGGCTGGTGGGATGTGGGGTCTGTTGTGTCCATCCTGGTGCAATGGTAGATAGTGTGCACAACCACCACAGACTGGCCGATAGATGGACCATGCTGGGACCCTGAGAAAGCAAACCAGACAGCTCATTTACACCGTCCCCAAATGGCAACAAACACTACGATGAGACCCTCAAAAGTGCCTAAATGAAGCAGCCCCACTACATGTCAGGACACAGATGATGATCATACGCTCCTTAGGTGCCGCACACTCATGGTCAATGGTCAAAACCTAGTACACAAGTCTAGTGCGTCGCTCCCCTCCCCCCCCCCCCATGGTCCAGTGGTAACATCTGCCCCCAATTTTCACTTTCTAACCATTTACTATGACATTATGATACTTGTAATTAATACGGGAGGGAAGACAGGACAACTTGCTCAAGCCAAAAGATGGCATCCCTTTCCTACACCCCTTTATAAAGTCCAGCTGCCTCCTCCCCCTATCACCTGCCACTTTCCTTAACCCTTTCTAGCCCAGCCTGTCATGGCTGCACTTCACCCACCTGCGGCCTACTCCTTGCTTACATTACTACAATCCTCCATTATACATCCCCTGATATAATCGTGCCTTTCTGTGGGAGCGGCTGAATGAAGCATCTGTGCTCTATACAAAGTCTGCTCCAGCTCCAGGACCCAGGAAAAACAAACACTGGATGGCCAGGGCTCCACCGCTGGAAAATCCCAGACGTGCTGGCTGCTGCCAACCTCCGACACATTCCACAGAGATGACCATAAAGCAGAGCAATGGTGATCAACCATGCCTTATACTCCACTCACATCCAGAGCTGCAAGTACTAGATAGGACTTGAGGGCAGTAGTATGACTGTGAGCCAATCCATGATGACCTGGAAGATCTAATCCCAGGATCAGAACATCAGTGACCTCTGGGACAGTCTGTATGCACTCCTGACACCTCTGGACCATACACTCCAGACAATGACTAGTAATCCTCCTGATGAGTTGGTGGATCATGAGGGGGTTCTTCTCCCAGGCCTGTATCAGGCCATCAGTGACCTCCGGACCATACACTCGGGACAATGCACTCCTGACAATGTCTACTAATTATCCTGAGGAGTTGTTGGATCATGGTGGGGGGGGTTCTTCTCCAAGACCTGTATTAGACTATTCGATGACCTCCAGGACAGGTTTTTATGCACTCCCGACAGTGTCTAGTAATCCTCCTGATCAGTTGGTGGTTCAAGAGGGGTTCTTCTCCAAGGCCTATATCAGGCCATCAGTGACCTCCGGACCATACACTCCGGACAATGACTAGTAATCCTACTGATGAGTTGGTGGATCACGAGGTGTATCTTCTCCCAGGCCTGTATCAGGCCATCAGTGACCACCGGACCATATACTCCGGACAATGCCTAGTAATTCTCCTGATGGGTTGGTGGATCATGAGGGGGTTCTTCTCACAGGCCTATATCAGGCCATCAGTGACCACTGGACCATACACTCCGGACCATACACTACGGACAATGACTAGTAATCCTACTGATGAATTGGTGGATCACGAGGTGTATCTTCTCCCAGGCCTATATCAGGCCATCAGTGACCACTGGACCATACACTCCGGACAATGCCTAGTAATTCTCCTGATGAGTTGGTGGATCATGAGGGGGTTCTTCTCACAGGCCTATATCAGGCCATCAGTGACCACTGGACTATACACTCCGGACAATGACTAGTAATCCTCCTGATGAGTTGGTGGATCATGAGGTGTATCTTCTCCCAGGCCTGTATCAGGCCATCAGTGACCACCGGACCATACACTCCGGACAATGACTAGTAATCCTACTGATGAGTTGGTGGATCACGAGGTGTATCTTCTCCCAGGCCTGTATCAGGCCATCAGTGACCACCGGACCATACACTCCGGACAATGACTAGTAATCCTCCTGATGAGTTGGTGGATCATGAGGGGGCTCTTCTCCCAGGCCTATATCAGGCCATCAGTGACCTCCAGACCATTAACTCCGGACCATAGACTCCAGACAGTGCCTAGTAATTCTCCTGATGAGTTGGTGGATCACGAGGTGTATCTTCTCCCAGTCCTATATTAGGCCATCAGTGACCTCCGTACCATACACTACGGACAATGACTAGTAATCCTCCTGATGAGTTAGTGGATCATGAGGGGGTTCTTCTCCCAGGCCTATATCAGGCCATCAGTGACCACTGGACCATACACTCCGGACAATGACTAGTAATCCTCCTGATGAGTTGGTGGATCACGAGTTGTATCTTCTCCCAGGCCTGTATCAGGCCATCAGTGACCACCGGACCATACACTCCGGACAATGACTAGTAATCCTACTGATGAATTGGTGGATCACGAGGTGTATCTTCTCCCAGGCCTGTATCAGGCCATCAGTGACCACCGGACCATACACTCCGGACCATAGACTCCAGACAGTGCCTAGTAATTCTCCTGATGAGTTGGTGGATCACGAGGTGTATCTTCTCCCAGGCCTGTATCAGGCCATCAGTGACCACCGGACCATACACTCCGGACAATGACTAGTAATCCTACTGATGAATTGGTGGATCACGAGGTGTATCTTCTCCCAGGCCTGTATCAGGCCATCAGTGACCACCGGACCATACACTCCGGACAATGACTAGTAATCCTCCTGATGAGTTGGTGGATCATGAGGGGGTTCTTCTCCCAGGCCTATATCAGGCCATCAGTGACCTCCAGACCATACACTCCGGACCATAGACTCCAGACAGTGCCTAGTAATTCTCCTGATGAGTTGGTGGATCACGAGGTGTATCTTCTCCCAGGCCTATATCAGGCCATCAGTGACCACTGGACCATACACTCCGGACAATGACTAGTAATCCTCCTGATGAGTTGGTGGATCACGAGGTGTATCTTCTCCCAGGCCTGTATCAGGCCATCAGTGACCACCGGACCATACACTCCGGACAATGACTAATAATCCTACTGATGAGTTGGTGGATCACGAGGTGTATCTTCTCCCAGGCCTGTATCAGGCCATCAGTGACCACCGGACCATACACTCCGGACAATGACTAGTAATCCTCCTGATGAGTTGGTGGATCATGAGGGGGCTCTTCTCCCAGGCCTATATCAGGCCATCAGTGACCTCCAGACCATACACTCCGGACCATAGACTCCAGACAGTGCCTAGTAATTCTCCTGATGAGTTGGTGGATCACGAGGTGTATCTTCTCCCAGTCCTATATTAGGCCATCAGTGACCTCCGTACCATACACTACGGACAATGACTAGTAATCCTCCTGATGAGTTAGTGGATCATGAGGGGGTTCTTCTCCCAGGCCTATATCAGGCCATCAGTGACCACTGGACCATACACTCCGGACAATGACTAGTAATCCTCCTGATGAGTTGGTGGATCACGAGGTGTATCTTCTCCCAGGCCTGTATCAGGCCATCAGTGACCACCGGACCATACACTCCGGACAATGACTAGTAATCCTACTGATGAATTGGTGGATCACGAGGTGTATCTTCTCCCAGGCCTGTATCAGGCCATCATTGACCACCGGACCATACACTCTGGACAATGACTAGTAATCCTCCTGATGAGTTGGTGGATCATGAGGGGGTTCGTCTCCCAGGCCTATATCAGGCCATCAGTGACCTCCAGAACATACACTCCGGACCATAGACTCCAGACAGTGCCTAGTAATTCTCCTGATGAGTTGGTGGATCACGAGGTGTATCTTCTCCCAGTCCTATATTAGGCCATCAGTGACCTCCGTACCATACACTACGGACAATGACTAGTAATCCTCCTGATGAGTTAGTGGATCATGAGGGGTTCTTCTCCCTGGCCTATATCAGGCCATCAGTGACCTCCGGACCATACACTCCGGACAATGACTAGTAATCCTCCTGATGAGTTGGTGGTTCATGAGGGGTTCCTCTCCCAGGCCTGTATCAGGCCATCAGTGACCTCCGGACCATACACTCAGGACAATGCACTCTGTATGCACTCCTGACAATGTCTACTAATTCTCCTGAGGAGTTGGTGGATGATGGGTATGGAGTGTATGGGCCATACACTTCGGACAATGAGGCAGATTTACTTACCCGGCCCATTCGCAATCCAGCGGCGCGTTCTCTGCGATGGATCCGGGGACGGCCGGGATTTATTAAGGTAGTTCCTCTGCCGTCCACCAGGTGGCGCTGCTGTGCTGAAAAGCATCGGGACGCACTGGAATACACCAAGCCGGGCTGAGTGAAGGTAAGTGTAATTTTCGCAACACATTTTTTTTTTAAATGCGGCGGTTTCTCAGAATCCGTCAGGTTTTCATTCGGCCAAGCCCCCCGATTTCCGTTGCATGCATGCCAGCGCCGATGCGCCACAATCCGATCGGGTGCGCCAAAATCCCGGGGCAATTCAGGGAAAATCGGAAATATTCGGGTAACACGTCGGGAAAACGCGAATCGGGCCCTTAGTAAATGACCCCCACTGACTAGTAATCCTATTGATGAGTTGGTGGATCACGAGGTGTATCTTCTCCCAGTCCTATATTAGGCCATCAGTGACCACCGGACCATACACTCCGGACAATGACTAGTAATCCTACTGATGAGTTGGTGGATCACGAGGTGTATCTTCTCCCAGTCCTATATTAGGCCATCAGTGACCTCCGGAGAATGACTAGTAATCCTCCTGATGAGTTGGTGGATCATGGAGACCTGTATCAGGCCATCAGTGACCTCCGGGACAGTCCGTATGCACTGCTGACAATGTCTAAGCTTGCTCCTAAAGAGATGGGAAGTGTCCTAGAGTATCACCTCCTTGACCAGGATAAGGCCTGTAGTGACCTTCTGGAAGGTCTGTAGTTGCTCCCCATGACATCTGAGCATTCTCCTGATGATTGCCCAGGGCTCTGGTGGATTTCTCAACAGTCATGGATCAGGGCATCAGGGACCTGCTGGACACTATGGGGCTCATTTACTAAGGGTCACAATCACGCAATTCCGTCAGGTATCCCGACGATTTCTGCCGAGATTTTGGTACACACGATCGGATTTCGCCGCAATTTCGGCGCCGTAGTTGCATGCAACGGAAAATCAGGGGGACCGGGCTGTCGGAAAACCCGACTGATTCGGAAAGACTGCGGTATTTTGAAAAAAAAAGTGTCGCTTGACACGCACTTACCTGCACCAAGAAATAGAAGGTGAACTCCAGCGGCCTCGGCGCAGCAGCGACACCTAGTGGATATCGGCGCACAGACCTAATCCAAGCCGGACCCGAATCAGCATCGGAGAACCCACCGCTGGATCACGACAGTACCCGGAAAGTAAATCTGCCCCTATATCCTCAATATAGTTGGATTCAGACATGGGGAACACAAGGGACGCCTCTACATTTAACCTACATGAGACCTTAAAGTGACGGCGGAACTGTGGAAGACCAATGGTACCTGTGGCTGATGTATGACTGTGTACTCAGGACAGTGTGACTGTATTCTACTTGTGGCGGATGTATGACTGTGTACACAGGGCAGTGTGACTGTATGGTACCTGTGGTGAGTGTATGACCGTGTACACAGGGCAGTGTAACTGTATGTGACCTATGGTGAGTGTATGACTGTGTACACAGGGCCGTGTGACTGTATATGACCTGTGGTGAGTGTATGGTACCTGTGGTGAGTGTATGACCGTGTACACAGGGTAGTGTAACTGCATGTGACCTATGGTGAGTGTATGACTGTGTACACAGGGCAGTGTGACTGTATGTGACCTGTGGTGAGTGAATGACCATGTACACAGGGCAGTGTGACTGTATGTGACCTGTGGTGAATGTATGACCATGTACACAGGGCAGTGTGACTGTATGTGACCTGTGGCGGATGTATGACCGTGTACACAGGGCAGTGTGACTGTATGTGACCTGTGGTGAGTGTATGACCGTGTACACAGGGCAGTGTAACTGTATGTGACCTATGGTGAGTGTATGACCGTGCACACAGGGCAGTGTGACTGTAAGTGACCTGTGGTGAGTGTATGACTGTGTACACAGGGCAGTGTGACTGTATGTGACCTGTGGTGAGTGTATGACTGTGTACACAGGACAGTGTGACTGTATGGTACCTGTGGTGAGTGTATGACTGTGTACACAGGACAGTGTGACCGTATGGTACCTGTGGTGAGTGTGTGACTGTGTACACAGGACAGTGTGACTGTATGAGACCTGTGGTGAGTGTATGACCGTGTACACAGGGCAGTGTGACTGTATGTGACCTGTGGTGAGTGTATGACCGTGTACACAGAACAGTGTGACTGTATGGTACCTGTGGTGTGTGACTGTGTACACAGGACAGTGTGACTGTATGTGACCTGTGGTGAGTGTATGACTGTGTACACAGGGCAGTGTGACCGTATGCTACCTGTGGTGAGTGTGTGACTGTGTACACAGGACAGTGTTACTGTATGTGACCTGTGGTGAGTGTATGACTGTGTACACAGGACAGTGTGACTGTATGTGACCTGTGGTGAGTGTATGACTGTGTACACAGGACAGTGTGACTGTATGGTACCTGTGGTGAGTGTGTGACTGTGTACACAGGACAGTGTGACTGTATGCTACCTGTGGCGGATGTATGACTGTGTACACAGGACAGTGTGACTGTATGTGACCTGTGGTGAATGTACGACTGTGTACACAGGACAGTGTGACTGTATGTGACCTGTGGTGAATGTATGACTGTGTACACAGGACAGTGTGACTGTATGGTACCTGTGGTGAGTGTATGACTGTGTACACAGGATATTGTGACTGTATGTGACCTGTGGTGAGTGAATGACTGTGTACACAGGGTAGTGTGACTGTATGTGACCTGTGGTGAGTGTATGACTGTGTACACAGGACAGTGTGAATGTATGTGAATTGTGGTGAGTGTGTGACTGTGTACACAGGACAGTGTGACTGTATGTGACTTGTGGTGAGTGTATGACTGTGTACACAGGACAGTGTGACTGTATGGTACCTGTGGTGAGTGTGTGACTGTGTACACAGGACAGTGTGACTGTATGCTACCTGTGGCGGATGTATGACTGTGTACACAGGACAGTGTGACTGTATGTGACCTGTGGTGAATGTATGACTGTGTACACAGGACAGTGTGACTGTATGGTACCTGTGGTGAGTGTATGACTGTGTACACAGGATATTGTGACTGTATGTGACCTGTGGTGAGTGAATGACTGTGTACACAGGGTAGTGTGACTGTATGTGACCTGTGGTGAGTGTATGACTGTGTACACAGGACAGTGTGACTGTATGTGAATTGTGGTGAGTGTGTGACTGTGTACACAGGACAGTGTGACTGTATGGTACCTGTGGTGAGTGTATGACTGTGTACACAGGGCAGTGTGACTGTATGTGACCTGTGGTGAGTGTGTGACTGTGTACACAGGGCAGTGTGACTGTATGGTACCTGTGGTGAGTGTGTGACTGTGTACACAGGACAGTGTGACTGTATGTGACCTGTGGTGATTGTATGACCGTGTACACAGGGCAGTGTGACTGTATGTGACCTGTGGTGAGTGTATGACTGTGTACACAGGACAGTGTGACTGTATGGTACCTGTGGTGAGTGTATGACTGTGTACACAGGACAGTGTGACTGTATGTGACCTGTGGTGAGTGTATGACTGTGTACACAGGACAGTGTGACTGTATGGTACCTGTGGTGAGTGTATGACTGTGTACACAGGACAGTGTGACTGTATGGTACCTGTGGTGAGTGTGTGACTGTGTACACAGGACAGTGTGACTGTATGCTACCTGTGGCGGATGTATGACTGTGTACACAGGACAGTGTGACTGCATGTGACCTGTGGTGAATGTATGACTGTGTACACAGGACAGTGTGACTGTATGGTACCTGTGGTGAGTGTATGACTGTGTACACAGGATATTGTGACTGTATGTGACCTGTGGTGAGTGAATGACTGTGTACACAGGGTAGAGTGACTGTATGTGACCTGTGGTGAGTGTATGACTGTGTACACAGGACAGTGTGACTGTATGTGAATTGTGGTGAGTGTGTGACTGTGTACACAGGACAGTGTGACTGTATGGTACCTGTGGTGAGTGTATGACTGTGTACTCAGGACAGTGTGACTGTATGTGACCTGTGGTGAGTGTATGACTGTGTACACAGGACAGTGTGACTGTATGGTACCTGTGGTGAGTGTATGACTATGTACATAGGACAGTGTTACTGTATGGTACCTGTGGTGAGTGTATGACTGTGTACACAGGATATTGTGACTGTATGTGACCTGTGGTGAGTGAATGACTCTGTACACAGGGTAGTGTGACTGCATGTGACCTGTGGTGATTGTATGACCGTGTACATAGGGCAGTGTGACTGTATGTGACCTGTGGTGAGTGTGTGACTGTGTACACAGGACAGTGTGACTGTATGTGACCTGTGGTGATTGTATGACCGTGTACACAGGGCAGTGTGACTGTATGTGACCTGTGGTGAGTGTATGACTGTGTACACAGGACAGTGTGACTGTATGGTACCTGTGGTGAGTGTATGACTGTGTACACAGGACAGTGTGACTGTATGGTACCTGTGGTGAGTGTATGACTGTGTACACAGGGCAGTGTGACTGTATGTGACTTGTGGTGAGTGTGTGACTGTGTACACAGGACAGTGTGACTGTATGTGACCTGTGGTGAGTGTATGACTGTGTACACAGGACAGTGTGACTGTATGTGACCTGTGGTGAATGTATGACTGTGTACACAGGACAGTGTGACTGTATGCTACCTGTGGTGATTGTATGACCGTGTACACAGGGCAGTGTGACTGTATGGTACCTGTGGTGATTGTATGACCGTGTACACAGGGCAGTGTGACTGTATGTGACCTGTGGTGAGTGTATGACTGTACACAGGACAGTGTGACTGTATGTGAACTGTGGTGAGTGTATGACCCTTTACACAGGGCAGTGTGACTGTATGTGACTTGTGGTGAGTGTGTGACTGTCAACACAGGACAGTGTGACTGTATGGTACCTGTGGTGAGTGTATGACTGTGTACACAGGACAGTGTGACTTTATGTGACCTGTGGTGAGTGTATGACTGTGTACACAGGACAGTGTGACTGTATGGTACCTGTGGTGAGTGTATGACTGTGTACACAGGATTTTGTGACTGTATGTGACCTGTGGTGAGTGAATGACTGTGTACACAGGGTAGTGTGACTGTATGTGACCTGTGGTGATTGTATGACCGTGTACACAGGGCAGTGTGACTGTATGTGACCTGTGGTGAGTGTATGACAGTGTACACAGGACAGTGTGACTGTATTCTACCTGTGGTGAGTGTATGACTGTGTACACAGGGCAGTGTGACTGTATGCTACCCTTGGTGAGTGTATGACTGTGTACACAGGGCAGTGTGACTGTATGGTACCTGTGGTGAGTGTATGACTGTGTACACAGGGCAGTGTGACTGTATGGTACCTGTGGTGAGTGTGTGACTGTGTACACAGGGCAGTGTGACTATATGTGACTTGTGGCGAGTGTGTGACTGTGTACACAGGACAGTGTGACTGTATGGTACCTGTGGTGAGTGTATGACTGTGTACACAGGACAGTGTGACTGTATGTGACCTGTGGTGAGTGAATGACTGTGTACACAGGGTAGTGTGACTGTATGTGACCTGTGGTGATTGTATGACCGTGTACACAGGGCAGTGTGACTGTATGTGACCTGTGGTGAGTGTATGACTGTGTACACAGGACAGTGTGACTGTATGTGACCTGTGGTGAGTGAATGACTGTGTACACAGGGCAGTGTGACTGTATGTGACCTGTGGTGAGTGTGTGACTGTGTACACAGGACAGTGTGACTGTATGTGACCTGTGGTGAGTGTGTGACTGTGTACACAGGACAGTGTGACTGTATGTGACCTGTGGTGAGTGTATGACTGTGTACACAGGATATTGTGACTGTATGTGACCTGTGGTGAGTGAATGACTGTGTACACAGGGTAGTGTGACTGTATGTGACCTGTGGTGAGTGAATGACTGTGTACACAGGGTAGTGTGACTGTATGTGACCTGTGGTGATTGTATGACCGTGTACACAGGGCAGTGTGACTGTATGTGACCTGTGGTGATTGTATGACTGTGTACACAGGACAGTGTGACTGTATGGTACCTGTGGTGAGTGTATGACTGTGTACACAGGGCAGTGTGACTGTATGGTACCTGTGGTGAGTGTGTGACTGTGTACACAGGGCAGTGTGACTGTATGTGACTTGTGGTGAGTGTGTGACTGTGTACACAGGACAGTGTGACTGTATGGTACCTGTGGTGAGTGTATGACTGTGTACACAAGGCAGTGTGACTGTATGTGACCTGTGGTGATTGTATGACCGTGTACACAGGGCAGTGTGACTGTATGTGACTTGTGGTGAGTGTGTGACTGTGTACACAGGACAGTGTGACTGTATGGTACCTGTGGTGAGTGTATGACTGTGTACACAGGGTAGTGTGACTGTATGTGACCTGTGGTGATTGTATGACCGTGTACACAGGGCAGTGTGACTGTATGTGACCTGTGGTGATTGTATGACTGTGTACACAGGACAGTGTGACTGTATGGTACCTGTGGTGAGTGTATGACTGTGTACACAGGGCAGTGTGACTGTATGGTACCTGTGGTGAGTGTGTGACTGTGTACACAGGGCAGTGTGACTGTATGTGACTTGTGGTGAGTGTGTGACTGTGTACACAGGACAGTGTGACTGTATGGTACCTGTGGTGAGTGTATGACTGTGTACACAAGGCAGTGTGACTGTATGTGACCTGTGGTGAGTGTATGACTGTACACAGGGCAGTGTGACTGTATGGTACCTGTGGTGAGTGTATGACTGTGTACACAGGGCAGTGTGACTGTATGTGACTTGTGGTGAGTGTGTGACTGTGTGCACAGGACAGTGTGACTGTATGGTACCTGTGGTGAGTGTATGACTGTGTACACAGGGCAGTGTGACTGTATGTAACCTGTGGTGAGTGTATGACTGTACACAGGGCAGTGTGACTGTATGGTACCTGTGGTGAGTGTATGACTGTGTACACAGGGCAGTGTGACTATATGTGACTTGTGGTGAGTGTGTGACTGTGAACACAGGACAGTGTGACTGTATGGTACCTGTGGTGAGTGTATGACTGTGTACACAGGGCAGTGTAACTGTATGTGAACTGTGGTGAGTGTATGACTGTGTACACAGGGCAGCGTGACTGTATTCTGCCTGTGGTGAGTGTATGACTGTGTACACAGGGCCGTGTGACTGTATGTGACCTGTGGTGAGTGTATGACTGTGTGCACAGGGCAGTGTGACTGTATGTGACTTGTGGTGAGTATATGCTCTTCTGTGTGCAGTATCGAGCATCCATCACCCCAGGCCTGAATATTGGGCCTCTAATCTTATTCACGTCTCAGCTGGTCAGGAAGATCACAATGTTCCCTTGGGGCTCTGATCTAAGCATGGAAAGTATTACAGGAATTCTAGAATATCCATCAAAGACAACAAAAATACTAACTTATATAACAACATAAAATACCATGAGAGTCAGGAGCAGGAAAATCTCAAGGGAGTGTGATGGCTGGGAGCAGACGGGGAGGAAAATGGAGGGAAAAAATTTACTGCATGTAAAAGTAAGGAAGGATCCATCACATAACGGATCCACCTCATTAGGGATGTCACATCATAGGGATCCGTGACATCGCGAGCAACCAATACACTACACAGGGATCCGTGACATCGAGAGGAACCAATACACTACACAGGGATCCGTAACATCGAGAGGAACCAATACACTACACAGAGATCTGTGACATCACGAGGAACCAATACACTACACAGGGATCCGTGACACCACAAGGAACCAATACACTACACGGGGATCCATGACATCGCGAGGAACCAATACACTACACAGGGATCTGTGACACCACAAGGAACCAATACACTACACAGGGATCCGTGACATCGAGAGGAACCAATAAACTACACAGAGATCTGTGACATCACAAAGAACCAATACACTACACAGAGATCCATGACATCGTGAGGAACCAATACACTACACAGAGAACCGTGACATCGCGAGGAACCAATACACTACACAGAGATCCATGACATCGCGAGAAACCAATACACTACACAGAGAACCGTGACATCGCGAGGAACCAATACACTACACAGAGATCCATGACATCGCGAGGAACCAATACACTACACAGAGATCCATGACATCGCGAGGAAACAATATACTACACAGAGATCCGTGACATCGCGAGGAACCAGTACACTACACAGGAATCCGTGACATCGCGAGGAAACAATACACTACACAGGGATCCGTGACATCGCGAGGAAACAATACACTACATAGAGATCCGTGACATCACGAGGAAACAATACACTACACAGGGTTCTGTCACATCACAAGGAACCAATATACTACACAGAGATCCATGACATCGTGAGGAACCAATACACTACACAGGGATCCGTGACATTGCGAGGAACTAATACACTACACAGAGATCCGTGACATCGCGAGGAACCAATACACTACACAGAGATCTGTGACATCACGAGGAACCAATACACTACACAGGAATCCGTGACAACACAAGGAACCAATACACTACACAGAGATCCGTGACATCGCGAGGAAACAATACACTACACAGGGTTCTGTCACATCACAAGGAACCAATACACTACACAGAGATCCATGACATCGTGAGGAACCAATACACTACACAGGGATCCGTGACATTGCGAGGAACCAATACACTACATAGAGATCCATGACATTGTGAGGAACCAATACACTACACAGAGATCCATGACATCGTGAGGAACCAATACACTACACAGGGATCTGTGACATCGCGAGGAACCAATACACTACACAGGGATCTGTCACATCGCGAGGAACCAATACACTACCCAGGGATCCGTCACATCGTGAGGAACCAATAAACTACGCAGGGTTTTGTCACATCACAAGGAACCAATACACTACACAGAGATCTGTGACATTGCGAGGAGCCAATACACTACACAGGAATCCGTGACATCACGAGGAACCAATACACTACACAGGGATCCGTGACATCGCGAGGAACCAATACACTACACAGGGATCCGTCACATTGCAAGGAACCAATACACTACACAGGGATCCGTGACATCACGAGGAACCAATACACTACACAGGGATCCGTGACATCGCGAGGAACCAATACACTACACAGGGATCCGTCACATCGCGAGGAACCAATACACTACACAGAGATCCATGACATCACGAGGAACCAATACACTACACAGAGATCCGTCACATCGCGAGGAACCAATACACTACAGAGATGCAAGACATCGCAAGGAACCAATACACTACACAGAGATCTGTCACATCGCGAGGAACCAATACACTACACAGGAATCCGTGACATCGCGAGGAACCAATACACTACAGAGATTCGTGACATCGCGAGGATCCAATTCACTAGACAGAGATCCGTGACATCACGAGGAACCAATACACTACACAGAGATCCGTCACATCGTGAGGAACCAATATACTACACAGAGATCCGTCACATCACAAGGAACCAATACACTAGACAGAGATCTGTGACATTGCGAGGAACCAATACACTACACAGGGATCTGTGACATCGCGAGGAACCAATACACTACACAGAGATCTGTGACATCGCGAGGAACCAATAAACTACACAGGGATCCGTGACATCGAGAGGAACCAATACACTACACAGAGATCCATGACATCGCGAGGAACCAATAAACTACACAGGGATCCGTGACACCACGAGGAACCAATACACTACACAGAGATCCATGACATCGTGAGGAACCAATACACTACACAGGGATCCGTCACATCGCGAGGAACCAATACACTACACAGAGATCCATGACATCGTGAGGAACCAATACACTACACAGGGATCCATGACATCGTGAGGAACCAATACACTACACAGAGATCCATGACATCGTGAGGAACCAATACACTACACAGAGATCCATGACATCGTGAGGAACCAATACACTACACAGAGATCCATGACATCGTGAGGAACCAATACACTACACAGGGATCCGTGACATTGCGAGGAACCAATACACTACCCAGGGATCTGTCACATCGCGAGGAACCAATACACTACGCAGGGTTCTGTCACATCACAAGGAACCAATACACTTCACAGGGATCTGTCACATCGCGAGGAACCAATATACTACACAGGGATCCGTCACATCGCGAGGAACCAATACACTACACAGGAATCCGTGACATCATGAGGAACCAATACACTACACAGGGATCCGTGACATCGTGAGGAACCAATACACTACGCAGAGATCCATGACATCGCGAGAAACCAATACACTACACAGAGATCCGTGACATCCCGAGGAACCAATACACTACACAGGGATCCGTGACATTGCGAAGAACCAATACACTACACAGAGATCCATAACATCGCGAGAAACCAATACACTACACAGAGATCCATGACATCGCGAGAAACCAATACACTACACAGGGATCCGTCACATCGCGAGGAACCAATACACTACACAGAGATCCGTGACATCCCGAGGAACCAATACACTACACAGAGATCCGTGACATCGCGAGGAACCAATACACTACACAGGGATCCGTCACATCGCGAGGAACCAATACACTACACAGGAATCCGTGACATCCCGAGGAACCAATACACTACACAGGGATCCGTGACATTGCGAAGAACCAATACACTACACAGAGATCCGTGACATCGCGAGAAACCAATACACTACACAGGGATCCATGACATCGCGTGGAACCATTACACTACACAGGGATCTGTGACATCGCGAGAAACCAATACACTACACAGAGATCCATGACATCGCGAGAAACCAATACACTACACAGGGATCCGTCACATCGCGAGGAACCAATACACTACACAGGAATCCGTGACATCCCGAGGAACCAATACACTACACAGAGATCCGTGACATCGCGAGGAACCAATACACTACACAGGGATCCGTCACATCGCGAGGAACCAATACACTACACAGGAATCCGTGACATTCCGAGGAACCAATACACTACACAGGGATCCGTGACATCGCGAGGAACCAATACACTACACAGAGATCTGTGACATCGCGTGGAACCAATAAACTACACAGGGATCCGTGACATCGAGAGGAACCAATACACTACACAGAGATCCATGACATCGCGAGGAACCAATAAACTACACAGGGATCCGTGACACCACGAGGAAACAATACACTATACAGAGATCCATGACATCGTGAGGAACCAATACACTACACAGGGATCCGTCACATCGTGAGGAACCAATACACTACACAGAGATCCATGACATCGCGAGAAACCAATACACTACACAGAGATCCATGACATCGCGAGAAACCAATACACTACACAGGGATCCGTCACATCGCGAGGAACCAATACACTACACAGGAATCCGTGACATCCCGAGGAACCAATACACTACACAGGAATCCGTGACATCCTGAGGAACCAATACACTACACAGAGATCCGTGACATCGCGAGGAACCAATACACTACACAGGGATCCGTGACATCGCGAGGAACCAATACACTACACAGGGATCCGTCACATTGCAAGGAACCAATACACTACACAGGGATCCGTGACATCACGAGGAACCAATACACTACACAGGGATCCGTGACATCGCGAAGAACCAATACACTACACAGGGATCCGTCACATCGCGAGGAACCAATACACTACACAGAGATCCATGACATCACGAGGAACCAATACACTACACAGAGATCCGTCACATCGCGAGGAACCAATACACTACAGAGATGCAAGACATTGCGAGGAACTAATACACTACACAGAGATCTGTCACATCGCGAGGAACAAATACACTACACAGGAATCAGTGACATCGCGAGGAACCAATACACTACAGAGATTCGTGACATCGCGAGGATCCAATTCACTAGACAGAGATCCGTGACATCACGAGGAACCAATACACTACACAGAGATCCGTCACATCGCGAGGAACCAATATACTACACAGAGATCCGTCACATCACAAGGAACCAATACACTAGACAGAGATCTGTGACATTGCGAGGAACCAATACACTACACAGGGATCTGTGACATCGCGAGGAACCAATACACTACACAGAGATCTGTGACATCGCGAGGAACCAATAAACTACACAGGGATCCGTGACATCGAGAGGAACCAATACACTACACAGAGATCCATGACATCGCGAGGAACCAATAAACTACACAGGGATCCGTGACACCACGAGGAACCAATACACTACACAGAGATCCATGACATCGTGAGGAACCAATACACTACACAGGGATCCGTCACATCGCGAGGAACCAATACACTACACAGAGATCCATGACATCGTGAGGAACCAATACACTACACAGGGATCCATGACATCGTGAGGAACCAATACACTACACAGAGATCCATGACATCGTGAGGAACCAATACACTACACAGGGATCTGTGACATTGCGAGGAACCAATACACTACCCAGGGATCTGTCACATCGCGAGGAACCAATACACTACGCAGGGTTCTGTCACATCACAAGGAACCAATACACTACACAGGGATCCATGACATCGTGAGGAACCAATACACTACACAGGGATCCGTCACATCGCGAGGAACCAATATACTACACAGGGATCCGTCACATCGCGAGGAACCAATACACTACACAGGAATCCATGACATCATGAGGAACCAATACACTACACAGGGATCCGTGACATCGTGAGGAACCAATACACTACGCAGAGATCCATGACATCGCGAGAAACCAATACACTACACAGAGATCTGTGACATCGCGAGGAACCAATACACTACACAGGAATCCGTGACATCCCGAGGAACCAATACACTACACAGGGATCCGTGACATTGCGAAGAACCAATACACTACACAGAGATCCATAACATCGCGAGAAACCAATACACTACACAGAGATCCATGACATCGCGAGAAACCAATACACTACACAGGGATCCGTCACATCGCGAGGAACCAATACACTACACAGGAATCCGTGACATTCCGAGGAACCAATACACTACACAGAGATCCGTGACATCGCGAGGAACCAATACACTACACAGGGATCCGTCACATCGCGAGGAACCAATACACTACACAGGAATCCGTGACATCCCGAGGAACCAATACACTACACAGGGATCCGTGACATTGCGAAGAACCAATACACTACACAGAGATCCGTGACATCGCGAGAAACCAATACACTACACAGGGATCCGTGACATCGCGTGGAACCAATACACTACACAGGGATCTGTGACATCGCGATAAACCAATACACTACACAGAGATCCATGACATCGCGAGAAACCAATACACTACACAGGGATCCGTCACATCGCGAGGAACCAATACACTACACAGGAATCCGTGACATCCCGAGGAACCAATACACTACACAGAGATCCGTGACATCGCGAGGAACCAATACACTACACAGGGATCCGTCACATCGCGAGGAACCAATACACTACACAGGAATCCGTGACATTCCGAGGAACCAATACACTACACAGGGATCCGTGACATCGCGAGGAACCAATACACTACACAGAGATCTGTGACATCGCGAGGAACCAATAAACTACACAGGGATCCGTGACATCGAGAGGAACCAATACACTACACAGAGATCCATGACATCGCGAGGAACCAATAAACTACACAGGGATCCGTGACACCACGAGGAACCAATACACTATACAGAGATCCATGACATCGTGAGGAACCAATACACTACACAGGGATCCGTCACATCGTGAGGAACCAATACACTACACAGAGATCCATGACATCGCGAGAAACCAATACACTACACAGAGATCCATGACATCGCGAGAAACCAATACACTACACAGGGATCCGTCACATCGCGAGGATCCAATACACTACACAGGAATCCGTGACATCCCGAGGAACCAATACACTACACAGGAATCCGTGACATCCCGAGGAACCAATACACTACACAGAGATCCGTGACATCGCGAGGAACCAATACACTACACAGGGATCCGTGACATCGCGAGGAACCAATACACTACACAGGGATCTGTGACATCACGAGGAACCAAAACACTACACAGAGATCCATGACATCGCGAGAAACCAATACACTACACAGGGATCCGTGACATCGCGAGGAACCAATACACTACACAGAGATCCGTGACATCGCGAGGAACCAATACACTACACAGGGATCCGTGACATCGCGAGGAACCAATACACTACACAGGGATCCGTGACATCGCGTGGAACCAATACACTACACAGGGATCTGTGACATCGCAAGGAACCAATAAACTACAAGCCCCATTAAATGTCCCCCATGTTTTTTTTAATCAGAACTGTACATTTTATCCCACACCTCCATCATAACCTCTGGATCTTCTCTGGCTCCAGAGTCTTGTAGGCTGGTGAGATGATCATACATCTACTGCTCTTCCATCTTAGTTCCTTTGTGTGTACAGTAGCAGAGGAGCTTTAGGCTGTGATGATGGATCTGAACTTGGTCTGTTGAGTGTATTTTCATTAGTACATTGAGTCTGGCTGATTGCTTCTCTCCAGGTCTTATAAAAGCCTTTTTATGTTGAGAACTCTTCCTGTCCTGGAGCTCCTTATAATAAAGGGCCATGCAGCGGAACCCATAAACATCATCGTAGAGAGCGATTTTGGCAATGTGGAAAGATTCCGCAGTGCTTTACCATCCACGGGGTTCATGTAGAGACACAATTAGACATTATAGCCCTGATCACAAGAGAGATAATCTATGAGAAGATAGGGGGCACTTACGATGAGAAACAGACAGACATTCATCCCAAAGCCTTAATGGGGTCTTCCAAGAATGGCCAAGGGTGGGAAGTAAAAAGGAAGTGTACTTCCCCTGTTCAGGTTCCGGCTCCCTTGTTTCTGTGGTACTTCGGTCAATGAGAGGCTTTGCCAAATCAGAGGGCTCACTTCCCACTTTGTCCCCAGGTCTGAGATGGTCACTCATTGGTTGAATTGGGGCCTCCTGGAACTTCCAACCCGGCACAATGCTGATAGCGGGAAGTGCAAGTGCGATGCAGGAACTTGGAGTCAGAGAAGGGTGAGCATGCTTTCGATTCTCCACACTCCTTACCCTTAGTTATTAACCACATTCCTGTTAAGCTCTTTTGAAACAATGAAGGTAATTAATTTGATTGTCTAGGGCGGGGGTCACATATCAGAAGACTAGGACAGCACTGGACAGGGAGGATCATGAAGGCCCAGCATAAAGGTCCTTACACAAAAGCACCTAAGCCTTGTGGAAAGCTTTGTAGCTGATCGCTTACATTGACAACACAAAGCATAGCATCCATAACATGACATCTCTACATATAATCATGAGGCTTATCAGTGACCCACAGGGACTACTCATATCTCATATATTCATCTTATTCCACTCAACAACACTGGAAAATATACAATGGACCATACAATCCAAGATGGAGTTGATGTGAAGTACCATCTCCTCCTCATACAGAATGTTCTTCAGTAGGATGTGTCTTGTGTCATTGATGTTATGATAGCACTGAACATGGCAGCAGGAAGATGGAGGCACTAGAACTACCACACACCGGGTTACACTGTGTACACTGGGCCTCAGGGCACCTCCAGTAGGACTTTAGCCTTTTGTAGAAGGAGAATTTGCTCTTCTGGCTCAGCCCAAAGCTAGAACACTCCCCACGACGTGCCAAGTTCCTCAGCAGGAGATCTTCCAAGGCCAAGCATCACTCGACACAATCCCACATAGATCTGGAGCACAGAGACGTCCTTCTTCAGCCGGCTCTTCTTACATGGATAGATCCGCACATAGCAGTAATGTACAGCAGAGCTGAGGAGGGCGTCATCTATTTCCATGTGTTCCCCGCTTACTGCCAGGATTTCCTGACCTAAATTCCATGTGGAAACAGGCAAAATCCCAAGATCATGACATGTTAAGTTATAACACGTAACTTGGATTCCTCACAACCCCAAATGTTCAGTCCTAAAGGGGGAGGGGAGGCTCCTGACTCTATGACACTGTCCCAGCTTACTCCTCTCTGTCTGGGATGTCTGGAGCTCTCCATTTCCAGGGATTGCAGCAATTGTTCAGTATCTGAAGATGTGACTTCTGGCCTGGACATCTCCCTGACATTCACATCAACATTCACCCATGTAATATATGAGCATGTTGGGCCCACCAGAGAAGAAGCCGCCTTTAACCCCGTAATGACCTGGCCCTTTTTGTTTTTTCATTTCATTTTCACTCCCCACTTTCATAAATCTATAACTTTTTAAGTTTTCCATGTACAGATGTGCGAGGGCTTGTTTTCTGCCTAACAAATTGTCCTTCCTAGTGACAGTATTTATTATTCCATGCCCTATACTGGGTTCCAAATGCAGTGAAAATACGCTTTGGCGCCGATTTCACATTTATACAGGTTTTATAATGCTTTCTTACATTTACAAAAATTAAAACCTCCAGTACAATTTTTTTTTTGCCGTCTTCTGGCGCTAATAACTTTTCATACTTCGGTGCCCAGAGCTGTGGGTGGGGTCATTTTTTGCGACTTTTGATGATGTTCTCAATGCTTCTATTTTTAGGACTGTACGACCTTCTGATCACTTTTTATTGAATTTTTTATATTTTTCAAAATGGCAAACAAGTGGTATTTTCAACTTTGGGAGCTATTTTCTGTTACGGGGTTAAATGCAGTAAAAAACCGTTATTATATTTTGAAAGGCATTTTTGTATTGTATTTTCTATTACTATTTTAATACTTTTTTTTTCTAATACCATTATTCAGACCCCTAGGGTACTTTAACCCTAGGTTGTCTGATTGATCCTAACATATACTGCCATACTACTGTATATGGGGCTGTATATTAGGATTTTCCTCCCCATTTATTACAATGTACAAATCTTCATTGTAATGAATGGGTTAAAACAAGACTCAGGTTTGTTATAGCAACCGATCACTGTCACGGGGCAACGATGACGTCACAGGGAGCGTTGATCTTCACCATTTTGAAGCTGTTAGCACCGATCGCCGGTGTTACCAGTAAGTGTTTGCTGCAATATGCAGCCCTTGAGCTCTCTCCATGCACCCGCAGCGCGCCCCACTAATACGGCGCATGTCGGAAGGGGTTAAAGGCTATCTGCTTCTAAATGGCAGGTGACCTAACTCTGTGTTGGAAATGTAGTCCACTATGTAGTCCATCTTCAGAGTAAGGGGAGCGTTTATTCATACTATAAAATGACAGAGCAGCCTCGGAATAAACGGAAAAGTTGAGAATATGCAATGCTTCCAGAGAGGCATCATGGATGGGTGGGGATCCCAGCATCACTTACAAAGTATCTTATACCATGTTAGAGACATCATTATCATAAGGTGACATAAGCCAAATACAACAATTGTTATTGGTCACACATGACAGTTTATGACACCTCATACATACAGTATATAATGACATCCTCAGCCATAGTCCAGAGACTCTCCAGCTGGTCATTCTCATGGGGAGGCTGTGATACCATTAGTCCTCCATGTCCAGGCTTATTCTATACTTACATTCTCAGCTATAAGAAGATATAACAATACACTAACATTCATCTCTATTTGGTCATAAAACTTTCTTTGGTCTCATCTACCCATTAGTGTTGGAGACATAAATTCTAGGTGTGTCATGACACTTCTGTCCACCAGGTTCATATCACCACCACATCCTCTGTCACCGTACCAGAGCTTCTCTGGATTTACTATGTTGTCATCCTTAAATAGAAACTCTGCTGCGTAAAAACCCTTTTACTGAGATCCATTTATTGATTAGGAATGTTCTATCTTTCCTAAGAAATCAAGATGGCCGACTCAAGACAACAGGGCTGCTTATTCTCTTACACTTTGTCCGCTCCTTACAGAGAGAAGAGCCGTCATCTACAGACAAGGCCTTTCACTCCACTAGCAGGAACCAGATAGTCTCCACATTATCAAGGTCACTGTTATAAAGGATCCTGACCCAGGACACATGTGTGTAATGGTACACGTGAACACATCCACACGTGGAAACATCACATTTGCTACATAGGTGACCACAGTAGGATGGATGCCAGGCCCCCACTGGCTTTCAATGTGTAAACACGTGTGAGGACAGAGGAATCCAGGCCTGTTCCACAGATGTGCAGATCATCATCCGCAGATCCTCTCCTCTATATCACGTTATCTCAACCACAGAGGATCCTCTCCTCATCACGTTATCTCAGCCACCACCTTGTGTAGTCACACATCCCTCTACCTCCTTACTACACACTGAACGTCCTGGATACCTACATGGACCCACATCTCCACAAGGGTCATCCACAGATCCGCTACATCATGTTATCTCAGCCACCACCTTGTGTAGTCACACATACCTCTACCTCATTACTACACACTGGACATCCTGGAAACATACATGGACCTACATCTCCACAAGGGTCATCCACAGATCCTCTACATCATGTTATCTCAGCCACCACCTTGTGTAGTCACAAATCCCTCTACCTCCTCACTACACACTGGACGTCCTGAGTACATACATGGACCCACATCTCCACAAGGGTCATCCGCAGATCCTCTACATCGTTATCTCAGCCACTACCTTGTGTAGTCACAAATCCCTCTACCTCCTCACTACACACTGGACGTCCTGAGTACATACATGGACCTACATCTCCACAAGGGTCATCCACAGATCCTCTACATCATGTTATCTCAGCCACCACCTTGTGTAGTCACACATACCTCTACCTCATTACTACACACTGGACATCCTGGATACATACATGGACCCACATCTCCACAAGGGTCATCCACAGATACTCTCCTCTACATCGTTATCTCAGCCACTACCTTGTGTAGTCACACATCCCTCTACCTCCTCACTACACACTGGACTTCCTGGATACCTACATGGACCCACATCTCCACAAGGGTCATCCACAGATCCTCTCCTCTACATCACGTTATCTCAGCCACTACCTTGTGTAGTCACACATCCCTCCACCTCCTCACTACACACTGGACGTCCTGGATACCTACATGGACCCACATCTCCACAAGGGTCATCCACAGATCCTCTACATCACGTTATCTCAGCCACCAGCTTGTGTAGTCACACATCCCTCTACCTCCTCACTACACACTGGACGTCCTAGATACATACATGGACCTACATCTCCACAAGGGTCATCCACAGATCCTCTCCTCTACATCACGTTATCTCAGCCACCACCTTGTGTAGTCACACATCCCTCTACCTCCTCACTACACACTGGACGTCCTAAAACATACATGGACCTACATCTCCACAAGGGTCATCCACAGATACTCTCCTCTACATCACGTTATCTCAGACACTACCTTGTGTAGTCACACATCCCTCTACCTCCTCACTACACACTGGACGTCCTGGATACATACATGGACCTACATCTCCACAAGGGTCATCCACATATCCTCTACATCACGTTATCTCAGCCACCACCTTGTGTAGTCACAAATCCCTCTACCTCCTCACTACACACTGGACGTCCTCGGTACATACATGGACCCACATCTCCACAAGGGTCATCCACAGATCCTCTCCTCTACATCGTTATCTCAGCCAGTACCTTGTGTAGTCACACATCCCTCCACCTCGTCACTACACACTGGACGTCCTGAGTACATACATGGACCTACATCTCCACAAGGGTCATCTACAGATCCTCTACATCACGTTATCTCAGCCACTACCTTGTGTAGTCACACATCCCTCCACCTCCTCACTACACACTGGACGTCCTGAGTACATACATGGACCCACATCTCCACAAGGGTCATCCACAGATCCTCTCCTCTACATCACGTTATCTAAGCCACTACCTTGTGTAGTCACAAATCCCTCTACCTCCTCACTACACACTGGCCGTCCTGAGTACATACATGGACCTACATCTCCACAAGGGTCATCCACAGATCCTCTCCTCTACATCGTTATCTCAGCCACTACCTTGTGTAGTCACCAATCCCTCTTCCTCCTCAGTACACACTGGACGTCCTGAGTACATACATGGACCCACATCTCCACAAGGGTCATCCACAGATCCTCTGCTCTACATCGTTATCTCAGCCACTACCTTGTGTAGTCACACATGCCTCCACCTCCTCACTACACACTGGACGTCCTGGATACATACATGGACCCACATCTCCACAAGGGTCATCCACAGATCCTCTCCTCCTCATCACGTTATCTCAGCTAGTACCTTGTGTAGTCACACATCCCTCTACCTCCTCACTACACACTGGATGTCCTGGATACATACATGGACCTACATCTCCACAAGGGTCATCCACAGATCCTCTACATCACGTTATCTCAGACACTACCTTGTGTAGTCACACATCCCTCTACCTCCTCACTACACACTGGACGTCCTGGATACATACATGGACCCACATCTCCACAAGGGTCATCCACAGATCCTCTACATCACATCACATTATCTCAGCCACTACCTTGTGTTGTCACACATCCCTCTACCTCCTCACTACACACTGGACAACCTGAGTACATACATGGACCCACATCTCCACAAGGGTCATCCACAGATCCTCTACATCACGTTATCTCAGCCACTACCTTGTGTAGTCACACATCCCTCCACCTCCTCACTACACACTGGACGTCCTGAGTACATACATGGACCCACATCTCCACAAGGGTCATCCACAGATCCTCTCCTCTACATCACAATATCTCAGCCACTATCTTGTGTAGTCACAAATCCCTCCACCTCCTCACTACACACTGGACGTCCTGATACATACATGGACCTACATCTCCACAAGGGTCATCCACAGATCCTCTCCTCTACATCGTTATCTCAGCCACTACCTTGTGTAGTCACACATCCCTCCACCTCCTCACTACACACTGGACGTCCTAAGTACATACATGGACCTACATCTCCCCAAGGGTTATCCACAGATCCTCTACATTACGTTATCTCAGCCACCACCTTGTGTAGTCACAAATCCGTCCACCTCCTCACTATACACTGGACGTCCTGATACATACATGGACCCACATCTCCACAAGGGTCATCCACAGATCCTCTCCTCTACATCGTTATCTCAGCCACTACCTTGTGAAGTCACACATCCCTCTACCTCCTCACTACACACTGGACGTCCTGCGTACATACATGGACCTATATCTCCACAAGGGTCATCCACAGATCCTCTCCTCTACATCGTTATCTCAGCCACTACCTTGTGAAGTCACACATCCCTCCACCTCCTCACTACACACTGGACGTCCTGAGTACATACATGGACCTACATCTCCACAAGGGTCATCCACAGATCCTCTCCTCTACATCGTTATCTCAGCCACTACCTTGTGAAGTCACACATCCCTCTACCTCCTTACTACACACTGGACGTCCTGGATACATACATGGACCCACATCTCCACAAGGGTCATCCACAGATCCTCTACATCACATCACATTATCTCAGCCACCACCTTGTGTAGTCACACATACCTCTACCTCCTCACTACACACTGGACGTCCTGATATATACATGGACCCACATCTCCACAAGGGTCATCCACAGATCCTCTACATCACGTTATCTCAGCCACTACCTTGTGTAGTCACACATCCCTCCACCTCCTCACTACACACTGGACGTCCTGAGTACATACATGGACCCACATCTCCACAAGGGTCATCCACAGATCCTCTACATCACAATATCTCAGCCACTATCTTGTGTAGTCACAAATCCCTCCATCTCCTCACTACACACTGGACGTCCTGATACATACATGGACCTACATCTCCACAAGGGTCATCCACAGATCCTCTCCTCTACATCGTTATCTCAGCCACTACCTTGTGTAGTCACAAATCCCTCCACCTCCTCACTACACACTGGACGTCCTGGATACATACATGGACCCACATCTCCACAAGGGTCATCCACAGATCCTCTCCTCTACATCACGTTATCTCAGCCAGTACCTTGTGTAGTCACACATCCCTCTACCTCCTCACTACACACTGGATGTCCTGCGTACATACATGGACCTACATCTCCACAAGGGTCATCCACAGATCCTCTCCTCTACATCGTTATCTCAGCCACTACCTTGTGAAGTCACACATCCCTCCACCTCCTCACTACACACTGGACGTCCTGAGTACATACATGGACCCACATCTCCATAAGGGTCATCCACAGATCCTCTCCTCTACATCGTTATCTCAGCCACTACCTTGTGTAGTCACACATCCCTCCACCTCCTCACTACACACTGGACGTCCTGGATACATACATGGACCTAAAGCTCCACAAGGGTCATCCGCAGATCCTCTCCTCTACATCACGTTATCTCAGCCACTACCTTGTGTAGTGACACATCCCTCCTCAATACACACTGGACGTCCTCGGTACATACATGGACCCACATCTCCACAAGGGTCATCCACAGATCCTCTACATCACAATATCTCAGCCACTACCTTGTGTAGTCACACATCCCTCCACCTCCTCACTACACACTGGACGTCCTGATACATACATGGACCTACATCTCCACAAGGGTCATCCACAGATCCTCTCCTCTACATCGTTATCTCAGCCACTACCTTGTGTAGTCACACATCCCTCCACCTCCTCACTACACACTGGACGTCCTGAGTACATACATGGACCTACATCTCCCCAAGGGTTATCCACAGATCCTCTACATTACGTTATCTCAGCCACCACCTTGTGTAGTCACAAATCCGTCCACCTCCTCACTATACACTGGACGTCCTGATACATACATGGACCCACATCTCCACAAGGGTCATCCACAGATCCTCTCCTCTACATCGTTATCTCAGCCACTACCTTGTGTAGTCACAAATCCCTCCACCTCCTCACTACACACTGGACGCCCTGGATACATACATGGACCCACATCTCCATAGGGTCATCCACAGATCCTCTCCTCTACATCACGTTATCTCAGCCACTACCTTGTGTAGCCACAAATCCCTCCACCTCCTTACTACACACTGGACGTCCTGAGTACATACATGGACCCACATCTCCACAAGGGTCATCCGCAGATCCTCTCCTCTACATCGTTATCTCAGCCACTACCTTGTGTAGTCACACATCCCTCTACCTCCTCACTACACACTGGACGTCCTGCGTACATACATGGACCTACATCTCCACAAGGGTCATCCACAGATCCTCTCCTCTACATCGTTATCTCAGCCACTACCTTGTGAAGTCACACATCCCTCCACCTCCTCACTACACACTGGACGTCCTGAGTACATACATGGACCCACATCTCCATAAGGGTCATCCACAGATCCTCTCCTCTACATCGTTATCTCAGCCACTACCTTGTGTAGTCACAAATCCCTCCACCTCCTCACTACACACTGGACGTCCTGGATACATACATGGACCTAAAGCTCCACAAGGGTCATCCGCAGATCCTCTCCTCTACATCGTTATCTCAGCCACTACCTTGTGTAGTCACACATCCCTCCACCTCCTCACTACACACTGGACGTCCTGAGTACATACATGGACCCACATCTCCACAAGGGTCATCCACAGATCCTCTACATCACAATATCTCAGCCACTATCTTGTGTAGTCACAAATCCCTCCACCTCCTCACTACACACTGGACATCCTGGATACATACATGGACCCACATCTCCACAAGGGTCATCCACAGATCCTCTCCTCTACATCACGTTATCTCAGCCACTACCTTGTGTAGTGACACATCCCTCCTCACTACACACTGGACGTCCTGGATACATACATGGACCAAAAGCTCCACAAGGCTCATCCGCAGATCCTTTCCTCTACATCGTTATCTCAGCCACTACCTTGTGTAGTCACAAATCCCTCTACCTCCTCAATACACACTGGACGTCCTCGGTACATACATGGACCTAAAGCTCCACAAGGGTCATCTGCAGATCCTCTACATCACGTTATCTCAGCCACTACCTTGTGTAGTCACACATCCCTCTACCTCCTCACTACACACTGGACGTCCTGGATACATACATGGACCTACATCTCCACAAGGGTCATCCACAGATCCTCTACATCACGTTATCTCAGCCACTACCTTGTGTAGTCACAAATCCCTCAACCTCCTCACTATACACTGGACGTCCTCGGGACAAACAAGGACCCACATCTCCACAAGGGTCATCCACAGATCCTCTACATCGTTATCTCAGCCACTACCTTGTGTAGTCACAAATCCCTCTACCTCCTCACTACACACTGGACGTCCTGAGTACATACATGGACCTACATCTCCACAAGGGTCATCCACAGATCCTCTACATCACGTTATCTCAGCCACTACCTTGTGTAGTCACAAATCCCTCGACCTCCTCACTATACACTGGACGTCCTCGGGACAAACAAGGACCCACATCTCCACAAGGGTCATCCACAGATCCTCTACATCGTTATCTCAGCCACTACCTTGTGTAGTCACAAATCCCTCTACCTCCTCACTACACACTGGACGTCCTGAGTACATACATGGACCTACATCTTCACAAGGGTCATACACAGATCCTCTACATCACGTTATCTCAGCCACTACCTTGTGTAGTCACAAATCCCTCTACCTCCTCACTACACACTGGACGTCCTGAGTACATACATGGACCTACATCTCCACAAGGGTCATCCACAGATCCTCTCCTCTACATCACGTTATCTCAGCCAGTACCTTGTGTAGTCACACATCCCTCCACCTCCTCACTACACACTGGACGCCCTGGATACATACATGGACCCACATCTCCACAAGGGTCATCCACAGATCCTCTCCTCTACATCACGTTATCTCAGACACTACCTTGTGTAGTCACACATCCCTCTACCTCCTCACTACACACTGGACGTCCTGGATACATACATGGACCTACATCTCCACAAGGGTCATCCACAGATCCTCTACATCACGTTATCTCAGCCACTACCTTGTGTAGTCACAAATCCCTCGACCTCCTCACTATACACTGGACGTCCTCGGGACAAACAAGGACCCACATCTCCACAAGGGTCATCCACAGATCCTCTACATCGTTATCTCAGCCACTACCTTGTGTAGTCACAAATCCCTCTACCTCCTCACTACACACTGGACGTCCTGAGTACATACATGGACCTACATCTTCACAAGGGTCATCCACAGATCCTCTACATCACGTTATCTCAGCCACTACCTTGTGTAGTCACAAATCCCTCGACCTCCTCACTATACACTGGACGTCCTCGGGACAAACAAGGACCCACATCTCCACAAGGGTCATCCACAGATCCTCTACATCGTTATCTCAGCCACTACCTTGTGTAGTCACAAATCCCTCTACCTCCTCACTACACACTGGACGTCCTGAGTACATACATGGACCTACATCTTCACAAGGGTCATCCACAGATCCTCTACATCACGTTATCTCAGCCACTACCTTGTGTAGTCACAAATCCCTCTACCTCCTCACTACACACTGGACGTCCTGAGTACATACATGGACCTACATCTTCACAAGGGTCATCCACAGATCCTCTACATCACGTTATCTCAGCCACTACCTTGTGTAGTCACAAATCCCTCGACCTCCTCACTATACACTGGACGTCCTCGGGACAAACAAGGACCCACATCTCCACAAGGGTCATCCACAGATCCTCTACATCGTTATCTCAGCCACTACCTTGTGTAGTCACAAATCCCTCTACCTCCTCACTACACACTGGACGTCCTGAGTACATACATGGACCTACATCTTCACAAGGGTCATCCACAGATCCTCTACATCACGTTATCTCAGCCACTACCTTGTGTAGTCACAATTCCCTCTACCTCCTCACTACACACTGGACGTCCTGAGTACATACATGGACCTACATCTCCACAAGGGTCATCCACAGATCCTCTCCTCTACATCACGTTATCTCAGCCAGTACCTTGTGTAGTCACACATCCCTCCACCTCCTCACTACACACTGGACGTCCTGAGTACATACATGGACCCACATCTCCACAAGGGTCATCCACAGATCCTCTACATCGTTATCTCAGCCACTACCTTGTGTAGTCACACATCCCTCTACCTCCTCACTACACACTGGACGTCCTGGATACATACATGGACCTACATCTCCACAAGGGTCATCCACAGATCCTCTACATCACGTTATCTCAGCCACTACCTTGTGTAGTCACAAATCCCTCTACCTCCTCACTACACACTGGACGTCCTGCGTACATACATGGACCTACATCTCCACAAGGGTCATCCACAGATCCTCTCCTCTACATCGTTATCTCAGCCACTACCTTGTGTAGTCACACATCCCTCTACCTCCTCACTACACACTGGACGTCCTGATACATACATGGACCCACATCTCCACAAGGGTCATCCACAGATCCTTTACATCACATTGGGGCAGATTTACTTACCCGGCCCATTCGCGATCCAGCGGCGCGTTCTCTGCACAGGATTCGGGTCCAGACGGGATTTATGAAGGTAGTTCCTTCGCCGTCCACCAGTTGGCGCTGCTGCGCTGAAAATCATCTAAACGCACCGGAATACACCGAGCTGAACCAGGTGAAGGTAAGCGCTTCCCAAGCGACACATTTTCGGTTTTTAAATGCGGCGGTTTTTCCGAATACGTCGGGTTTTTGTTCGGCCACGCCCCCCCAATTTCCGTTGCGCGCATGCCAGCGCCGATGCGCCACAATCCGATCGCGCGCACCAAAATCCCGGGGCAATTAAGGTACAATCGGCGCAAATCGGAAATATTCGGGTAACACGTCGGGAAAACGCGAATCGGGCCCTTAGTAAATGACCCCCACTATCTCAGCCACTACCTTGTGTATTCACACATCCCTCTACCTCCTTACTACACAGTGGATGTCCTAGGTACATACATGGACCTAAAGCTCCACAAGGGTCATCCACAGATCCTCTACATCACGTTATCTCAGCCACTACCTTGTGTAGTCACAAATCCCTCCACCTCCTCACTACACACTGGACGTCCTGAGTACATACATGGACCCACATCTCCACAAGGGTCATCCGCAGATCCTCTCCTCTACATCACGTTATCTCAGCCACTACCTTGTGTAGTCACAAATCCCTCCACCTCCTCACTACACACTGGACGTCCTGATACATACATGGACCCACATCTCCACAAGGGTCATCCGCAGATCCTCTCCTCTACATCACGTTATCTCAGCCACTACCTTGTGTAGTCACACATCCCTCTACCTCCTTACTACACACTGGACGTCCTGGATACATACATGGACCCACATCTCCACAAGGGTCATCCGCAGATCCTCTACATCACGTTATCTTAACCACTACCTTGTGTAGTCACACATCCCTCTACCTCCTCACTACACACTGGACGTCCTGATACATACATGGACCTACATCTCCACAAGGGTCATCCGCAGATCCTCTCCTCTACATCGTTATCTCAGCCACTACATTGATGGTTTCTCATCAGCATGGGCGATCAATCACTGAGGATAACGAGGTCACATCTAACAACACAATAATAACCTTTGGTTCCCACTTGAAAGTTTCTAAAACCTGCAAAATGTGTTTGGTGTTAAGTAGGTTGGAAATGTCTG